>NW_005187490.1:350464-371306 GCF_000239375.1 Pundamilia nyererei
TTGGATATTCTCTGGGTTTAAATATTGTTGGGGCAGTCACCCACACAGTGATTAGTACTGGAGAATGAGCAATATTTCTGTTTACTTCAGACTGGAAAGCCCTGCAGGTCATAAAATTAAATGAAGCAAATACAGGGCTAATCTCTCTCTGTCTCTCTCGGTCCAGCTGGATGGATGACGATCTGGTATCTACACTGACTCCCAAGCTAATTGGAGAACATCCCAACACTTACACCTTCACCAAATCTCTGGCCGAATATATGGTGCAGCAGGAGGCTGGAGACCTCAACGTAGGCATTGTCAGACCCTCCATAGTTGGAGCCAGCTGGAAAGAGCCCTTCCCAGTGAGTAATTCCAAATGCTGGTGTTACGCTGCGTTTTCATTATTACTGTAGAACCTTAAATTGGTAACGAACAATGCATAATCGTGTCTTTTTATATATTATTTGGATTTGTTCCCCCCCAAATTTGGTCTTCTTCACCTCTCCTTTTTGCCAAGCACAATTGTGGGAATTCTCCTAAAGTTTAAGCAGCAGTGTGATTGATTTATTTTTTATTAAGTCTGTTGAACATCTGCCTGAAAGTTATATTTCAGCTTTAATATTTTCATTGCTTTTGTTAAACTTTGTCATTCAGCTTTGGTGAGTAAGCGCATTGTTTCAACATTAATATTCTATCTTTCAGGGCTGGATTGATAACTTCAATGGACCCAGTGGGATTTTCATTGCAGTAAGTACACAGGAAAAATAACTGTAGGTGGGGTCTAGAAGCCTAAACTGTTTTATGATTGCTCATATTTACAGCACAATCAGAGAGCTTTGAGTGGTATTGAAGCATTTAAGATTCTGGTGGTAATTTACTGTTATTCATGATGATTGGTTACATAAACAACTGTGCCGTATGTTTGCTTTGAAGAGCTAGTTGTGGTTTATTAATTGTTATAAAGTCTGTGGTGTGATTTGTGATTGTGGTGTGTTTTCCACAAATCAGTTGCATTAATACTTCCTCTACGCCACCCCCTCTTAGGCTGGTAAAGGGATCCTCCGAACAATGAGAGCATCTAATAATGCTGTGGCTGACCTGGTTCCTGTAGATGTGGTCATCAACACTACGCTGGCTGCAGGCTGGTACTCAGGATCACAGGTGCTTAACAGGTGAGAGACCCACACATTAACACAACTTTAGTCAATATTTGTTTTTTAATTCATCTTAGTTCCTCTGACATCTTTCCCTTTTTACGGCAGGCCTAAAAGCATACCCGTGTACAATTGTACAACTGGTGGGATTAACCCGTTTCGCTGGGGAGAAGTCGGTAAGACAATTTCTTGCCTAAACGCAGCCTATGAGGGGGAAGCCCCTGACAGTGGAAGCTTATGTGCTTTAACGTGGCATCTAATGATATACCCTCACTGTAACTTGATTCCCGGCCTGCCACACCCAAAGCAGAAGCTTTTGTTTACCTGTCCCTTATGGATATTGATTTAGGGCAGTAAAGTATCCCAAGCGCATCTTTCCCCAGTATAGAAGTTGCACATTTTGGAAAACTGTTCATAATCTCATCATGTCCTGTATTTGTGCTGAATTCTCTTAATGCTTTGCATTTAAATTTCATGGTTTAAGCTGTAGCTCCTGCTCTAAGTGCAGTGTTTTAAGCTTTTAAATGTAAAACCGCTATGTCCTAAAACTTGAATTCTGGTGTGCTGGCAGTTAAATTACTGAGCCAGGTGCAGGGCTTGCATATATAAAATTAGGGTGGCAGCGACCGTGACAGAACGAGCTTGAGAGTCACTCCCCTTTGTTTAAAGTTGCACTGTGCATTAAAAAGGTGACAGATAACAGCATGACACAGTTTCAAATAGGAACTGAGAACGAAATGACTTTATCCAGATCATGTAGAGGCTCGCCTCAGAGTTTAAATGATATTACACAATTTCTCAGTTTGCAGATCTTGACAACTCCTGCTGCATACAGTGCTGTGCAAAAGTCTTGAGCCACCCCTCATTTAATTAGTTTGCTTCCAAGTTGTCAGATTTCTTTAGTATTATCATTGGTGGCCGTGAGTAACAGTTCTCCAGGCTTTCTAAAGGTCCTTTAAAGTTTTTGGGGTTTTTTTTCTTAGCTGCTTTTTTCACTTATAAAAGAAGTGAGACGGGGACACTGCACAAGAACTGGAGCAAAAACCAGCGGCAACAGGTCTGATGGAGCGATTCATCCAAATGTGAAATTATTGTTCAAATCATTAGTATGTACAGAGCTGGTCAAAGGTTCACAGTGAGTGTCTACACCAATCTATAGAGCAGGGTGGAGGCTCTCTCATGGTTTGTGGCTACATTTCACCCAGTGTTGTTGGATATCTTGTCAAAATTGGAACTGTGAACACAAACGTGCCTCTGTAGACTGATCCACTATGCAGTACCATCTGCTTGGCAACAGTTTCATTTTTCAGCATGACGATGATCCTGAACACACAGTAAACCTGGATGGAAAAGTGTAGGATCATCTCGACAGAGAATGGAACAAAGGGCACCCAAAATTCAAAGAAGAGCTTTAAATGCCCTTAAAGAACCCTGGAGAACAGTTCCTGAGGACTACTTAAAGAAATTTCAAATTTTTTCTCCACATGGAGCATGCATTCACATCCATTTTGATAGTTTGGACAGGTTGCTGAGTTCTCATATTGAAGTGAAGTGTGATTATTCTCACACTGAGCCATTCAACAGCGGTAACGAGTAGCTCAAATGTAGAGGAGGAGTCAACAGGACTGAACAGGCCAATCGCAGCAGTTGCAGGCTGATCGCCACACAGGTGGTGGAGGTGCACATTTGGTTGCATCAGTTGCTGTTATGACACACCTCATCCCCTGTAATGCTGCCATTTTTAGATGCCTGATGTTATTCACCTTACATTATTTGTTATTGTATTAGCACCCTTTTGTCTAGCTAGTTTCCGAACAGCTAAGGCAGTTGAAAACTAGGAAATCTAACTTTTTCTAGTTCCGGTACAAACCTTGTAGCTTTGTATATCTGCAGAACATATAGTATAGTTTTCCCACATGGCTCAACCTTCTAGCCAAAGGCAAAACAATGTAACGGCAATCTTAAAGCTGCTCATTGATGACTTGTGTTGAACAACCTTCTGTTTCTTAGAGTACCATGTAATATCCACATTCAAGAGGAACCCCCTTGAGCAGGCCTTCCGTCGGCCCAATGTTAATCTCACATCCAATCACCTAATCAATCAGTACTGGATCGCCGTGAGCCACAAAGCTCCGGCCTTCCTCTATGATCTGTACCTCAGGCTGATTGGACGAGAACCCAGGTAACCTCGTCATTGCCGTTTCGGATGTGCCGTGCCGCTGCTGTTCTAACAGAACCCCCTACCCCAAACACACACACACTCGCATTTCCGCCGGCTTACACTGTCACCCTTCCTTTATCGAAGTAGCCTAACGTCATAGCTGCAGTGCTGCTGTGTTAAAGATGCTTGTGTGCAGTTTTGCAGGTGAAGAATGTATAACCCAGCTGTTCTCCTGAACATGCTGGATTCTGCACTCTTTGCGTCTTTCTAACGTTTGTATTTTCAGTTAGATTTCCAAAACCTCGGCACCAAGTTCACTTCAGTCCAGCTCATAAATGGACTGAAGTGGACTCAAACTGTCTTGTTTTGTTTCCAAAGACTAGATCCAGTGTTCTGTTGTGCTGCTAATTAGACGATTACAGTGGGCCTGCGTCTTTCCTTGTATCAAAAGGAGGAGAAAATGAACGTGCATTCCTTTTCTTCTCATCCTCTGTGTCCTTCCTGTTCCGTCATATGTGATTCTCTCTCCTACAGAGTACTGTATAAACATGTCCTTCAAGACCAATCCCTTAGAGCAGGCTTTCAGAAGGCCCAATGTCAATCTACGCTCCAACCCCTTTACTAATCAGTACTGGACCACTGTCAGCCACACGCTGCCAGCCCTGCTCTATGATGGCTATCTCACGCTGATGGGCCGGAAGCCCCGGTAAGGTTGCAACTGCCCCTCAACCCTCTCCTGTCTGCCAGTCTGCCCCCTGCCTCTCCCAATTTCCCCACACTCCACTCCTCCCTGAATGTGTCTTTTTTTTTTTTCCTGGGAAGGTGGAAACAAGGGCAGAAGGAACAATGTTTGCAGTGTCTTTTCTTGACGTCAGCTGTTAATGTAGGCAGTATCCGAGCATGTGTTTTCAATTCAAAGAAGATGCCACGTGCCTTTTTTTTTTTTTTTTCTTTCTTTCTTTCGTGAACAAGCCATGCTGTGAACATGACATCCATTATCCGCCGGTCTTCACCCAATCATGGAAAATGCTGAGGCACCACGAGACTTCATGACCAATCGAGAAAGTTGTGCTCAGTTGGACATCTTGTGTCTCACTGAAAACAACACTACTGCATGCAAACTGATTGGTAATTCATTCTTAGTCTAAATTCTAAAGCCACAAATATTTCAGACGGTAAAAGTGACACCTTTATAGTTTTAAAATCAGCAGTGCTGTTTCTGATTCTAAATAAATAATAAAAATAAATGAAAAATGAATTGGACAAAACTTGCTGTGCTTAACTGTCTGAAATACTCATGGATGGCTGAATGGGTAATTTGTATTGAACCTAACTGGCTTTGTCACCAGCTACAAGAAATGATTATCCCTGCTTCTGTATGCTGATCAACCATGCATGTTTGTCACATCTTTGAATCATACGTGTTCGCAGAAGGAATCTGAGTCATGTCAATCTGCCTTCATTAGTGTAGCAGTTTAAAAGGACAGCATTACAGGCCTCGCGTTGCAGCCTGCCATTTCTGTTCATGACAAATTGAAACGTCTGAAGTAATTTGATCCAAAAGTGGTTAACATTTACAATTTACTGGATGACAAAAAAGGTGGCATTTGAAGACTCTGATCCCTTTTATCCTGCTAACAATATTGGCTGCTTCTTTGCACACTGATCACAACATCACCTTGAATCATTCCTACTAAAAATGTGATTATCTCCATCTGAACTAACACAAAAATTAAGTATCCTAACTGGATTCATCTGTGTTACCAGGAGGACAATATCACCTCCACTGTAAGTTTATTTTCTGAGGAACTTAAGCTGATTTAGTTCATTTTTGTGTTGAGCTTTTAATTATTTTGGGTAAAATATTGACCTAGACTGGGTCATGGGTTCATTTGAGAGTGAACTGTCTGTCCTCCTGGCCTATAAACAGATTAAATCCAGTTGATTTGTTTGCCGATTTGTGTGATTCACTTTGCCGCAGGGGAGAAATTGCCACCTTGACTTGCAGTGCTATGAAAAAGTTTGGAAAATACGCCAATCTTTCAGGCAAGCTATAAACTTACCAAAAACTGTGAAAAAAGTATGACCTCCAAATGTCCTAATCTGGGGTTTAATAAAATTATTACACGATTGAATTTAAATTGTCTGGAAAAACTACAACATGCTTCCTTTGTTCTCTCCAGGAGTAAGAAAAAGTTTTAAAAAGTGCTGGCAAAAGAAAACGATGTGGAGTAGCTGACAAAACTGTTTTCCACAAAGCTTAAAAAAACTTTTTCTTGGCACTTTTTAAGATTTTGACAGGATGGGAACAATAAAAGTTCAAAGTTTAGATCAATAAATCAGCCACAGCATTAACTCCACCTACCTAATAGTTTCAGATTGCTTCATTTGAGTTTTCTAACCAATCTGGTCATGGACAAACATCAGCTGAGATGTACCTTTGGTTTCTGGCACCAGGACTTTGGTATTACTAATTCGAGAATGTGGTTTGTAACACTGAGTGTTCACTTCTTCTGTCATTTGCGTTAACGCTGTGGCTGATGGCTACCGTATGCAATCTCATAGCACTGTACAGCTCAAATGATCACTTTTTAAAATCAAGATCAGCTTAATCAAATGTGCAAATCAGTGAAGTCATGCCCATAGCGTAATCGGAGAGGTCAAATCGATCTGAGATATACAGGAATAACAAATTTGACTGCAAACGGTTAATTTATATACATACATATATACATTGCTCTCTCTGGTACCTGTCTTTTATAGCCTAATATTTCTCTAGACTGTCTAACCTCTGCCCCTGCTCCCAAACACTTTGGCATACTCTTCTCCTTTCCTTCTCATCCTGCCTATTTATCCCACCACTCTTTATCTGTCCTGTCCTCTTCCTCATCTTCCTTCTGGTCCTACTCTGCAAACACTATTTATCCACAACACTGCTGTCTTTTCCTCACACTGCCCCTCCGCTACATGCCGTTTGCCATAGGATGATGAAGACGATCACTCGCCTCCACAAAGCCATGATGGTACTGGAGTATTTCACCAGTCACTCCTGGGTGTGGAACACTGACAACATGGCCATGCTGTTGGCCCAGATGAGCCCTGAGGATAAAAAGGTAGGGAGGGTCGCTATGAATAAACAATGTTTAATCATCGCTCCGCACACAGCTTCATTCACACTCCGTGCCTCAGTTACCCGTGCCTGCCCCGCCCACGCTGCAGTCGTTTACACGCTGTGGCAGAGTGGAGTGCCAGAGTGATAATGTCTTGTAGTCGGCTGGTAAGGCAGAGCGTGATTCATTCACTGCTGACGTCAGTTTGTTGTGAACGGGATCATTGTTCTGCGTTGCAACTGTCTGGAGGAATCTGGACTCAACATTACGACACTGACGTCTTGTGGAGTCTTTTCGAGAAAATAATCAGATGCTTTCAATCCGGGGCGTCAAATTCATGTTACACTGGCCACATACAGCATACTTTCATCTCAGAACTTTAGCTACACATTTAATCCCTGATGACTTAGTAATTTAAGAAAGAAGGGCAAATTCAACAGTTTTTCTAATGGTGCTGTAGCAAAGAAGGAAATCTCCTGGGATGCCTCTTTGGGCTTAAAGTAATAAGAAATAAATGTGCAAGTTCACAGAAAGTTCTGGTAGCTCACTGCCCAGACTAATTATGAAAATTATTAAATGAATTCAATGCTTTTTCTACGGCAGTTCTGTTGCAAAGAACGGAAATTTCTATAGTGGATGGGTTACTCAGTTATTTAGGTGTAGCATGAATGGCCATCCGAGATGTTTTTATGTAGGAGAAGCTGTAACGGTTATGAAAATACAGTTAACTTAAAAATACTGGGCTTGTTCCAAGCTGTCCAGTGGTTTGATTCTGGCCCCCGGGCCTTATGTTTGACACCTCTGCTTTACATTATATTAGCAAAGTTAAACTTTTAATTTCACAGAATTTATTTTTTATTTATTTATTTTTTTTAGTGCATTTGTCTCGCCTAACGAGGATACAGGCTCCTTAGACGGAGGATTCAAGGGCTTGAATTTCCTTACTGAAGCAGAGACTCTGTTCCCACGTCCCCCAACAGTTGACCACACAGTGCCTCGCTTGTATTATTTCCTAGAAGGCACCACTGGGGGGGGGGAAAACTGCCACAGTAAGCTGGAACACTGTCAGATCCACAATGCAGCCTTCTTACCATGAAAGCATCCCCTGTTGAGAGTTGATTTAAATGTTTGTTAATTCAGAATCGATAAAGGTTTGTCATGAGTACGTCTCGCATAAACAAATGCTGCTGCTGAGGCATACTGAGGGTGTTTCTTGTTTCTCTTGCTGCAGATATTTAACTTTGACGTGCGTCAGCTGCACTGGGCAGAGTACATGGAAAATTACTGTATGGGCACCAAAAAATACGTCCTCAACGAAGAGCTGTCGGGGCTGCCTGCTGCACGCAAACACCTCAACAAGTAAGAAGTCTATGAAATTAAATCTGTCATCCTTTTCTCCAACACAGAGACACAGGAAGTAGTAGCATTCAAAGTGCTGGGCTCTGGCAGGCTCTTTAAAGTTCACCACACAAAAGATGCTTTTCTGCATCGCCAGTTAAATGTGCTGTATGCAACTTTTCGTTAATGGGTTTGAAAACTTTTTATTGACAATATTTTAAAAAAAAATTTAATTTTTTTTTAATATTTAATTTTTAAATATTTGCACAAAAGATGCAGAATTGTTGCTCACAAATCCAAATACTGTGTTGGCTGATTAAAGTAAAAATGCAGGGTGGTTTGTTTTTTGTTTTTTGTTTTTCCTCTTTGGGGAGGGGGTGTTTATGCAAGACCACACTGGGGTAGATAGCCAACTAGTTATAACTTGGTTACACAATATTTGTCTAGTATTACTTTGGCACATCCAACTCACTCTTATTATACTGATACAAGAGTACACAGGGTATATGCACCAGTGTCCTAGTTCGTGTACAGTGTACAGGACTTTGGTACATGCTGCACTCGACCATTGCAGGACAGTGTGATGTATATGGTATTACTGTTTGGTTGGTCGCTTATACACAGTTTACAAGCATGTCTTAACGTCTGTGAGTCTTATTAATTAGGTTATTATTAGAGAGCATTCATTGGAAATGACACATTATCAATATGAAACAGTCTAGGGTGGTGTATCGCATGTCTCACAATCTGTTTTATTTCCAGGCTGAGGAACATTCGTTACACCTTCAACACCATCCTGGTGGTGTTTATTTGGCGCATATTCATTGCCCGATCCCAGATGGCCAGAAACATCTGGTACTTTGTGGTGAGCCTCTGCTTCAAATTCCTGTCCTACTTCCGAGCTTCTTCGACCATGAGATAGTGACCGAGGGACGTGGTGGCGGGTTGCGAGGCGGAGCGACAAAAGAAATTAAGAAAAGACTGGCTGTGGATGGTGAAAGGTGCTTGTGTTCAAAGTGCTTGGAAAAGAAAAAAAAAAACAATAAAAACATCAGTCTCTGGTCTCTTTTTCATTGACACCACCAAACCATTTAACAACTCAAATACAGATGGAACTACCTGACAAGCCTGGAGTTCACAGGGGTCTGTTGGCTATCTGGATCTCTGGCATTTCATAGAAACTCAGTGCATGGATTTATTGCACCATACAGCTCCGATTCATAGCACTTGGACTAGTTGGAACAAGCCTCGTTCTGTTTATTCCCAGCATGTCCGGTCCTCCTCCTCGGCGCCAGCTTTGCTCAAGAGCAACCTTCTCTAAACCTGCTCATCTCGCATCTTTGTGCTCGCCTGGCTGTCTTCCTGCAAAACAAAGCTATGCATTGGATGATGATGATGCTGCTGCAAAAATCCCCAGCTGGTTTTGAATCAGTCCAGGCTTCAGTCGCGTCAGATATGTTTTAAGTTGCAAGTGTAAGTTGTATATCTGTCATCTGAAAAGATAACTGGTTTTGCTGTTCTTCTTCTGGCTTGTCTGTGGTTCGTGTCATTTTTATGGTATGGAACGTTTTTTAAAAACAAGCCGGAAAAAACAAGGGTGGTTTGGTTTTTGGTTTTTTTGTTTGTTCACCTGACAGCAGCGTTGGCTAGATGCTTAAACAGTTGGTTGATTTGACATTTTAAGAGGCTTATTCAGGGACCGGCTGACCTAGGGATCACTGTTTAACTCTGTCATGACCTAACACCAAGAGCAAAGCCATTTTAGCTAACACGTGACATTTGCAGCAATGGCTTGTGGAAACTGAAGTATAAACACGGGAGGGGCTTGCTTATGCTGATTTTTGTCCCACAAAAAGAATGGCCTTTAGCCCCTCTCGCTGCTTGTGAGAAAGAAACTGTCAGCAATGATGCACCTCTGCATGTTCCTCCAGTGGACTACGGTGGCAGACTCTCTAATTACAGCAAAGCACAATGTAGATTGTACTATAGTGGCTTTACCCAGTGCCTACAAACCAACGGTTCTTGCATCAGCAGATATCCAGCTTCTTCTTCAGTTTCCTTTTTTGTTTTAAATCACGTCTGAAAGTTATTAAGCTACACTTTTGCCAAAATGCATCTTGGCTAACATGCTCCTCTGTGAAACGGTGGGGGTGAGATGGTTATTTCTTTCTTCTCGAATGCTTGGAAATTAAACGCTCTTGTACCGGTACAAATCTTGAGTTCCACACTGTTCTTTTAGTACACTACTTTTCAGGTAGCACTAATTGTAGCTCGCCAACATTGTGAAGGGTTTAAGTCGTTTTTCTTTGCAAGTGCTTGTGTGTGCATGTGTTAGAGTAACTTCGCAGGACATACTGTATTCTATTGCTGCTGTTTATAACCTCTTGGACCATTCGTTGCCACGTTAAGTCTTAAATTGTTGGAACTGAGCTAATCTGCGCACTATGTTATGTTTGTCTTTTCCCCGAGCTTTAATGAAGCAGGGTGTGACTGCGTGCTGTTTGCTTGCATCTTAGGCCATAGAGATTTCAAGCACCTACATGTTTGTCGTGCCAGAGTCACTGAGGAGTGTGATTTATTTTTTTTTCTCCCCTTCTCCCAAATCTCACAGCATGAGTCATTTTGCATAGATCGTATGAAAGTCCAAGACTCAAACCTGAATTGTGCCTGAACTTTTTGTCAAGATAATGTGAAAAGAAAGCAATCAAATCTGTTTTCTAGTTATTTTCTGTATAACTCTATTTAGGTAGACGACATGTAACACAACAGATGTATTTTTATGCTGATAACATTGTGACTAGTTTACTGATAAAGAGCTAACTGAACCAACTTCAGCTGCTGTATATTTAAAATTAAAAAAAAAAAAAGAATTTAACCTGTTATAAAAATGTAAATGCAGTAGATTAAATACTGAATTTGGCTGTTACAAGTTGCTCGTCATATCACTTTGTATATACATGCACATTTTAACTTTGTCCATCACTGAATGTAGTAGACATTCAACAGCCTGACTTCATTGCTCAGCCAGATTCTCCCTGACTGAGCTCTGAAAAATTCTGTAATTGCCTGTGATTTTAATATGGGAAAAGCTGAGGGACCATGTGACGAATTCTTGCTTAACTCTGCTTCCTTGCGAGGGTGTGAAGTCTCTGGTGTGATTATGACTGTTCTTGTGTAGTGTGGTGGGGGGAGGGAGGGGAAATAAAGTGCCGCCATGTCTAATTCAGGGTTTTCTCACTTCTGATGTCAGGAACTACTGAATCCTACCAGTGGATTGTTAAAACGGGGCATTGCACACAAGCATTGAAATGATTGTAAACCTCTGAAATCACAGCTTTGAACAGTTTAGGAATTGCATTGCGTTATAGCATTATTTTGCAACAACCAAAGTTTTTCTTTGGCACATTTACATTTTTGTGATATAAGCTTGCTTGCAAGAATTTTATTTTTTATTTTTTTTATTTTTTGGTACATGTTAGAGGAATTTAATGTCATACAAGCAGCTT
The DNA here is from genome assembly GCF_000239375.1 of Pundamilia nyererei. Classification (NCBI taxonomy): domain Eukaryota; kingdom Metazoa; phylum Chordata; class Actinopteri; order Cichliformes; family Cichlidae; genus Pundamilia; species Pundamilia nyererei. Next base: position 361,716 of record NW_005187490.1, read on the forward strand.
AGGGAAAAATGTTTGGTGTGCCTCTGTCCAAAACGAAATCCAGCCACCAGAGTAGTTTCTGCAGGGCCAAACCTGATTGCAGCAGAAATTTGGCAAAGAAATAATGTAACACAATGCATAACAGACGTTTGTATGTTTTGATAGAGTAGGTGATGCCAGTTTCCTTTAAGCTAAATTACATTTTGGGACTTGAGAGGTATCCATAGACTGTAGATAAAAGATGTACCCACAGTGCCAACATCCACTGACTTCTTTGAAACAGGATGTGACCATATTTGGATAAAAGTTTGAGCGGAAAAAGTGATGCTACTGCTACTAATGGCTAGATAACTTGGTAAAGTGCCAAAGGTCAAATGTTATGCTAATGTTTGGCTAGCTTAAAAAACTTGGCAGAAAACTGAACACAAAAGAACGGCCACTTAAGTGCATATCTTTAAACATGATTGCAGTTTTAAAAAGTATTTTCTTCATAAGATGCCAAGTTTGGATATTGCGTTGAGCCGGCCTCAAGTGGCCATTCGAGGAACTGCAATTATTGCCATTTCTACTGTGGTTTCATTTTCATAGCAATCGATTTCCAACAGACTTGAGATCAAAATCTCTTACGTGAAACAACTTTAGCTCTCGTAACCTGGCAGAAAAAAAAATGCAATCAAGCAGAACCCTACTTTTCATAGAGGGAAGGGACAAAAAGATTAAAATGTGTTTTCAGGGGTTTTAAAAAGACTCGATGTCCTGAGTATTTATCCCCTGCATCAAAGGAGGAGCGGTAGTTTTATTTGGCCTTTTTAAATGATCAGTTGATCGCAGGGCACGTTTAAGGTGCAGAATAAAGCTTTCATCAGTGGTTGTGAATGCATTTAAAATGATTTAGTTTCAGTGTTTGATTTTTAAAATGTGAGGTTCTTGAGGGGAGGCCTGTTTAATCGCTCCTACTTTGAGTGCAGTGATGAATATCGGCCCCATTCTACTCTCAGAAGTTGGGAAAGGGATTCTTGTCATTCATTTTAATGTGACACTCCTCAAAATATATCAATGGGTGCCTTTTGTTTGTAAACCAAAAAGAAGGAATAAACAATGTTTAATCTTCTCCTAGTTCAGAAGTTGTTTTTCTTTTGTAGTTGAGTCATTCTGGCACACAGCTGTAAATCACATGACTGAAGCATTAGTCTCAATCTGTCCAGCTGACCTGTTTTCCTGTTTCCTGTAGTGCATTACAGATCAGCACTCCACCTCACGCGCTGTATCTGGAAGCCAGATTAAAGTGGAAGCTATTAGACGGCTCCATTAAGATTCAATATGATCAGGATTATACTTCAGGGATGAGAGGATTGGCCTGTCATCATTTTTGATGGCCGTTTTCATTTTCTAGAAACCACGACTGGAAGGGCTGCATTTCTAATAAAGCTCAGAAGCCGATCATTGACGCTGCACTGTGTTAACCTTTACTTTGCACACTTTTAAGTCTAAAACCAGTCTTGCCATAGTTCTGAAAGCTCAGTCACACTGTGTGAGCCCGGACAGGAGTGGGTAACATGATTAATGTAAGTAAAAAGCACCTCCAGAAGAAAGGTTGTGGATGCTGGAGTCTGCATTCCAACAAGACTGCAGTCATGAGAGATTCCATCTTACCAGGTTTTATCAACATGCAGTTTGTTGCGCCACAGTTGGTGTGTATACTTCACTAATGTCCTTTCATCAACGCTATTTCAGACCTGGTGGCGTATTGCTGGAGATCTGAGTAAGTGCAGTTATTTGGATAAGTAGTTGTCTAATTTTCTGACTCAGATTTATGATCTCCGATGTTCACACAGTTCCGTCACACTCTTTGTATTGATAAAATCAGAGCACTGTAAATCTGTGGACTGGCCTAAATCCATAAGTGTTGGGACAATTGGGACAATGACACAATGGCTTCCTTCGCTTGCATCAACTTCTCTTTGGACCTTATATAGAGTTCCCGTAAACTGCTCCCAAATTCACTTGGATCAATCCCAGATCTTTTCTGTTTCGTCTGTCCTTGAATAAAAAAGGAAAAGGTGCTGTTTGTCATATAGTTGTCAAATTAGTGTTTGAGCCTCTGAAAATGGGCCATTGTGTATAAAAATGGCTGTAATTCCTAAACATTTAATGGTGTACTTTGTTAAATCACTTGAATTAAAACTGAAAGTCTGCACTTCAATCAAAGATTGAAATGTCATTCATGACATTAGCAAGCTACTGTGACCATAAACTGTATTTTAAAGATGGATGTTGCCATCGTTATATCAGCTTTACCAACCTCAATGTTGGTGTTTTGGAGCCAATAGTGATCTCTGAGCAAGAGGATGGAGTTATCAGCTAATTCTGCAAAGTTTGATTTGCAAGCTAAATACTGCTAAGCAAGAGAATTCTAAAATACTAGAAGTTTTCTCACCAAAAGTGTAGCAAAAAACTTCTTGGATGGGTTGTACAGCATGGCAGCTCCTATGTTTTTGCCAGATAAATCAGTTACAAACGCTCAAAGTGTTCGAGGGGTTTGGTTCTTGAATTTGTGGAGGTGAGTTCAAGTAGACTGTGTCAAACATGGCCTTAATTAGGGAGTCTTACCCTTAATTTCAAGTATCTGACTGGGAGAGTAATAAAACAAATATTACATGCATACCATTATGTGGAAGAACCAGCATGGTTTTTAATTTGATTGGAATTTTTAACACTGCACATTTGCTCACATTAGTTTTGGTTATTTGCAGGTACTTAGTTAATATAGTATTCTGATATAAAGAGAACAAAGTTATGTTTTAACTTAGTAAATGCTCTTAGAAACTGGATCCAGAATCCCACTAACAAGGCTGGGATAAACGTACACAGTGAGTTCGGGGAAAAAGCAGATGTAAACATGCAACATAGTTTGGTTTGAAAGTAGATGTACAATCTGGGGTCCTTGTGTGAAGAATTGGCTTAATATTTGGAACACAACATTAATTTTTATTGTACTCAAGACCTGTAAACTTTACCTGTATAATCAGGCTTCTTTAAGCACAACATTTCAGGTTGGAAACAATATTAGTCTGATTGAGGTTAAAGTTTGTTTACTGAAGTGCTAAGCCTTCTGTGCCCGCATGTTAATGCTTCCTCTTTTACATAAAGAATTTATAAAGACTGAATTGCTTCCTACCAATCGGATGCTATTGTGTACAGCTACTACATATTGCTCAGACATCGATCTGGATTTATGTGTGAGGAGGGAACCTTTCATCGCTCCTCTTGTCCAGCTTTACACAAACAAGAGAAATGAAGACAATGATCCGTTGAAGTCTGACCTCGTTTCACGCTTCCATTTATTGTTTATGCCAATTGTTACCGACAGCACGGTATTTTACGCGTCTCTCTGCAACACCTGGCAACAGCAGCCCCGGCAACTGTGGCCAAGCAACTATGCCAAGCACTGAGTCACATCCAGTCATGTACACCCTGTGGGGTCTGGGCCACTGGGCTGCATAAACAGGAAGCAGGGGGCTTATAAGGCTTAGAGTGGGAGCCCCGAGGCAGAAAACACTCACATAAATACACACTAAATGTCTATTCCATTTTTTAATTCAGGGAATGCTCATGTGCAGGCTTTTAAACACTCGTGGTCAATAGCTGCTCATTTGTGTACTTGTTAACAAAATGGCGATTCAATCTATAAGTACTTTATGAAAGCTTTTGGAAGTGTTTTCATGTGAGTTACTTGGAAAACCCTCCGTGGGATTGCTGAGTAAAGCCGGGAAATGAGAATGTGGAAAGTTGATAGCAGGGATACTTGTGGTTGTGCCTGTCATAGTTGTCATGTAATAATATGAGAAATTTGTAATCTGCAGTTCACCTCAAATCTGTGGAGCTTTTTAACGTCTTTCAGCTCGTCGTCGTGGTTCCGTGGCCTGCAATGCTACTTTTTATGATTTAGGCCATGGACCGTACAAAAGATGGACGTCGCTACCCACTGGTTTGTGAACTCCTGTTTAAAAACCCTGAGATGAGTGTGTTCCCGGTTGCCATCTTGATGTCATGAGTGAGGGTCGATTCTGATGGTGATATCCTGCACAATCCACCTTTTTTGAGTCTCAAGGCCTTCAGGACACGTAAAATCCATGTGAATCTTTCGTGCATTAAAAATGTTTTTCGGACTATTCATAATGCAGCCGCTCACACCAAAAGTATACTCAGAACCAAGCTCGATTCTTCAGATTTTTCAGATACAACAGATCTAACTAATCGGATCACTGAATTTGGCAACAAGCGAGCTCGTACCTCAAATCGCACAGCGGTAGAGATTACACAGCGAGATGGAAATAGTAACCTCAGACACAACAAAACAGGATGTTGCTTGATGTTGACATAATTTTATTTTTACAGTGCACAACGAGGTCAGATATGGAAGATTCGGCATGTTGTGTCATTTTTTTTTCATCACACATACGATGTGTAACGGCCTTTAGAATGATCAAAACTTGCAAAATGGATTTAATGTTTTATTCAGTATAAGTAATTTACTACATCAATAAACTCACTCTGTAGAAACCACAATTCTTTTTGCAACCACAGACATCAACCTCTGGTGGAGTTAAAAGAGATGCAGGTTTAAGGCACTTACGCTTCACTTTAGGATCTGAGAATTAAGTGGATCTTTTATGCCGTCTGTGCTTTATATGGTCAGCAAATCTGGTTACAAAGTTAGCATGAAGCTGGACTTGGTGGAGCCCAAAGCAGAGCCAGAAGAGAGGATATATAAATATATTAACCTAATAGATTATTATGCTCATACCTGCACACTCATGTCTTCCTGGCTGTTAATGAAACAATATGAGCAGCTTTGGATGAAAATCTGTTTTTACTTGTAACCCACTGGTTTTAGTTGGAACAATGTATTTCTTAAAATATCTACAGTACACTTTCCTTTTGGGAATACTCTACTGATACTGCTACTTTGCTGATATGCCACACTCGGTGTGTATCTAATTTCCACCTCTCAGAGCAGAATACTCCGCCGCACTTCTCAGTCATTTGCAAATGTAACTGGCAGAGGAAACTCTCATGTTGAGGTATTTTTTTGTAGCACAGGTTAAGAAAAAGAGAAACGTTCTCACAGTGCTGCTTTCTGGTAAGTAAAAGAACTTTTCAGCTGCCTGTTGTCGTTTTTGTTATCACAAAGTGACAAATGCGATCAGGACTTGTTATTTTTAAGCTTTTACAACACGTTTTTTGACCAAGCAATACAGTAAGTGGTGTTAATCTAATATCCAATAAAGCAAACATCTCTGAAAATGAGATTTGTGTGAAATTTTAAAAATGTAAATATTTTTCTGAATGTCAGATGATTCAGAGGACTCCTTCACAGAGGCTGCAGCTTTGACACTTGGAAGATTTTGTCGTTTTATTTCTCTGCTTTCCCCGTTTTCCTCCCTTTCTGGCTGCTTTTACGTCAGCACTTCTTTTCACACAGGCTGTACGGCAGTAAGTGTGCTCTCTGTCCTTTTGTGCGTGTTTTATGACTGTTTCTCCCCCTTGAAGGCTTTACAGCTGCTGCCCTGTTTTTGAGGCACCAATAACACTCTGCACACCTCACCACAGCTGACCTTGAGATGATAAACACTTTCACCACTTTTCTCCAACTAATTTTTACTGCGACATTTGAACTCACCAATCACCATCACGGCCAGCCTTTACTGGTTTGTTTGTGAGTATACCCTCACATCACACTAGTCCTTATAAACCTTTTTGTCTGCCCAGTATGAGACCTTTTCTCCATGCTTGGGTTATGATGAGGACCACCGCCGCTCTGCTCTCTCTGTATTTTTGGGTAAACACTGACATCCATGCTGCTCAAACAGGTGAGTAATAGGATGGGTGCTGAAAAAAGGAACACACAACCTTTCATGTCTTAAAATGACACAGAGCTGAGGGAAAATGTTGTCAGTGGTCTCAAAAGTGTTGATGCTTTCTGTTAGGTTCGAAATGTGGAATTTCTCAAGTGTGGAACCCGACGGTTTCCTCTCTGAGGGTGGTAGGAGGAACTGAAGCCATGTACGGATCACACCCGTGGTTGGTCAGTTATTTAGTTCTTCTTTCAGGTTTCTCTCTTTCTTTCTTTTCTTTAGCTTAGCTGTCTGATCTGACTGCTATTTTGCTTATCTTTAAAGATGCATATCAGTGGTTAAAGTTATTGTTGAACTTTCCTTTCTTGTTCACCCCTGATGGTTATCAGCGGCCATGCAGGCTCACCACGTATTCTGTCCTCCACAAACATGACATGGTTGCTCATGCTGGTATTTCCTGAGGATCACTCAATGACAAAGAGATGGGAGTAACCTTTTACACTATGAACCAAAAAGGACAGCTCCGTGGAATTTTGTGGATAAATTGCTTCGTTGCTCAATTGCTCGGTTTAACCCCTTTAATGCCTAGTATATCATATTTGACACATACAAACTTTTGAAAGTTTTTTTTAAAACTTCTAAATCATCCGTGTGTTTTTCCCCTAGAAAAATGTAAATAAATTACACACACAAAAATATAAAGTATGTAGCAAACAAAATACGCATTGAAACTTGTTTCTTTTTTTTAATTGTCAAAAGGTTCAATAAATGCTTCACTTTCAAAAAAAAAAATTTTCTCTGGTTATTATTTAATGTTTCAGGCTTTAAAGGGTTGCTATAAAAAAATAAAAAAAACCTTATTCAGAACCGCAGTCCTGCAATATGAGAGACTGCAACTTTGTTTGCTCATCATTTTAAACATTTAAACTTCACACATCTGCTGCACTTCACATGAATGTTGCATTCATGGGTCTGCATGAAAAAAGTGTCATTTTTAAGGCTGGTATAGCAAACACAAAGAAAAGGGTAAACCAGCCTTTTCTTTTAGTGACAAACTGACTCATGCTGTTGGCTCTGCTTAATCTTATGGATCGTCTGTCCTCAGGTTTCCCTCCAGAACAGGGGCTCTCATTTCTGTGGAGGATCCATCTTGAGTGACTGCTGGATAATGACTGCTGCACACTGCTTCACATCTTTGTCAAAGTATAAAGCGTTATGTCGCTGACACGACTTATAATTGAGCAGAATTGAATGAACATTTTATGTAACCGGAATAAATGAGAAGCTTTGAATGTTCTCTCTAGAGAGTTTCTCAGTGGTGTGAGAGTCCTTGTTGGAGAGTTTGACCAGAGAGTACACGATGAGGAGGAGCAAGTCTTTCTGGTCAAGTCTGTCTCAGTCCATGAAAAGTACAACCCTGCTCTGCCGATGAACTATGACATAGCTCTCATAGAGCTGAACCAACGCATCCAGATGGGCAAGTTTTCTGTTCGCATTGGTTCAAAATCAAATAACGTGTCATACTGATCACTGTGTTCGACTCAGAGACTCAAACAAGTGCCTTAAACCTGCATTTTGGGTCATATTGAGTAAAAAATCAAGTCTACTGTGTGAATTTCAGTCCAGTTCCGCTCATTTGCCGATGATTTGCAATTGAGTCGATCAGCATGTTTTCTCAGATCCACACCTCATCTGTCACATCTGGTTTCAAGACATCAATATGGTAAAGGAGAAAATGTTATTACAGAAAGCTATGTGGCTACAAATGGAGCAAATCAACTATAAAAATAGAATTATATCTTTTGTATCAACCCTTTCTATCAAATTTTAAAAAACAAAACAACAACCGGGTATCTGAATCTAGGTGGGAGGTCTCTGTTACATTAGAAGTTTTCTGACAGCACTGAATTTTTAAGCTTGAAATGCTGGGATGGTGTGGCTACATGGTGCATGGTTAACACATTCACTTAACATGTGACCACTCGTTGTTTGAGACAAATTCCTCAAGAGTTGTGAGGAAGATCGTCCGACCAATCAGATATGCAGATTTGCTGCGGTGACCCTTTGCAAAGAAGGGAGCAGCAGACTGAAGGTCAGTGCAGTTTTAACATGTAATGGCTCTAAGATGTTCCTTCAGATCCTCAGAGCACAGTGATGTGTATGCAGTCTGCATGCTTGCTTGAAGCATCATAGCTCGTCACAGGACACACATAGCTCACATGCAAGCAAGTACAACTTACAGATTCTTTGTCAGGTTCAACAATGACAAAAGTCACACAAGGACACTGCTGAGAATAACATTCAAGCATGATGCAATGATGTGAAAACAGAAACAAGGAATGTTGTGCTTCTGTTGTGTTTTGTACTTTCGGGCCACCATGGTTTTTAATTTGACCTGATGTGACTTTTTCAACAGGAGCTCGTGTCCAGCCGATATGTCTGCCTTTACCTAATGACAATATCCTTCCTCAGACCGCTTGCATGACGGCTGGATGGGGGAGGATAAAGGAACGTATGTCGTTTTTCTGACTTTTAAATATTGTTAAATTAGACTGGAGCTTTTTAATCTATTCCAATCTATGTAACTGTTTCTTAGGGGGTCGTCTTCCTATGGTTCTGAGAGAGGTGCATTTGGATTTGGTTGACCGAGCCAAATGTAAATATGTCCTCCAAACTCTTAAAGGTTCTATGATGAACCAGAGACTCGTCCGGCCTCAGCCGAGCATGACAGTTCTGTGTGCCGGCCCAGAGACAGGAGGGAGCGATGCCTGTCAGGTATTAAAAATCGTTTCATTATTTATAACTTCAGATTTTTTCTCCATCCTCACAGATGCTCTATTTACAGCACAATTCAGTGCCGTAAATCAGTCATTCTATCCCACTGAGCTTTAAATAATTGACTCATCCCTTGACCCACGACTTCATCCTCTGTCCAGGGAGACTCAGGAGGTCCTTTGGTGTGTCCAGCAGGGTCAGAAGGTCATCGCTGGGTGGCGCTGGGCGTGACTTCCTGGGGTAAAGGATGTGGTAGGAGCTGGGGAAACAACAGCAGCCGGCCCCCTTCCAAACGAGGTTCTCCGGGGATTTTCACTGACGTCAGGCTGCTGCTGCCTTGGATCAAGCGTAAATTGAGAGAGGGTAGGTTTTGATACAGCATATACAGCATATTTGCTTCTAAAGAGTGTGATACGCATGGTGTGTCACATGATAACCATATATGGAGGTAGTACAGTGCTGCTACAAAGTGGCTATTACACCCAGAGATCCATCTGATAACATCTGAATGTCACTTTGTAGTTTAGTCAGGGACAAACTTAAAAAGTAGCTAAAGCTTGTAGAAACATATTGCAGTAAATATGCCTCCACCCACATATCAAGGTGGTGAGAAACCTGTTTTCCTAACCTTTAAAGTGCTGCTTGACCATCAAAATGTGATGTAACAGACAGGAATGTAAACAATGTCTGTTTGTTGAAATATCAGGAGATGAAGGTAAAGATTCTTTGTTTCCTCATCAGCAATCGATTCAAATATGTTCTTAAAAAACAGACCTTCATGACGTAATATACAAACACACTTGCCTTTGTGACATTCCTTTAACTAATCGCCCAGCTTTCTAAGTGTTGTGAGTACAGTACTGTGAAAAATGGTAAATGGCCTGTATTTATACAGTGGGGCAAAAAAGTATTTAGTCAGCCACCGATTGTGCAAGTTCCCCCACTTAAAATGATGACAGAGGTCAGTAATTTGCACCAG
>NW_005187490.1:371326-383849 GCF_000239375.1 Pundamilia nyererei
AAGCTTTGAATGTTCTCTCTAGAGAGTTTCTCAGTGGTGTGAGAGTCCTTGTTGGAGAGTTTGACCAGAGAGTACACGATGAGGAGGAGCAAGTCTTTCTGGTCAAGTCTGTCTCAGTCCATGAAAAGTACAACCCTGCTCTGCCGATGAACTATGACATAGCTCTCATAGAGCTGAACCAACGCATCCAGATGGGCAAGTTTTCTGTTCGCATTGGTTCAAAATCAAATAACGTGTCATACTGATCACTGTGTTCGACTCAGAGACTCAAACAAGTGCCTTAAACCTGCATTTTGGGTCATATTGAGTAAAAAATCAAGTCTACTGTGTGAATTTCAGTCCAGTTCCGCTCATTTGCCGATGATTTGCAATTGAGTCGATCAGCATGTTTTCTCAGATCCACACCTCATCTGTCACATCTGGTTTCAAGACATCAATATGGTAAAGGAGAAAATGTTATTACAGAAAGCTATGTGGCTACAAATGGAGCAAATCAACTATAAAAATAGAATTATATCTTTTGTATCAACCCTTTCTATCAAATTTTAAAAAACAAAACAACAACCGGGTATCTGAATCTAGGTGGGAGGTCTCTGTTACATTAGAAGTTTTCTGACAGCACTGAATTTTTAAGCTTGAAATGCTGGGATGGTGTGGCTACATGGTGCATGGTTAACACATTCACTTAACATGTGACCACTCGTTGTTTGAGACAAATTCCTCAAGAGTTGTGAGGAAGATCGTCCGACCAATCAGATATGCAGATTTGCTGCGGTGACCCTTTGCAAAGAAGGGAGCAGCAGACTGAAGGTCAGTGCAGTTTTAACATGTAATGGCTCTAAGATGTTCCTTCAGATCCTCAGAGCACAGTGATGTGTATGCAGTCTGCATGCTTGCTTGAAGCATCATAGCTCGTCACAGGACACACATAGCTCACATGCAAGCAAGTACAACTTACAGATTCTTTGTCAGGTTCAACAATGACAAAAGTCACACAAGGACACTGCTGAGAATAACATTCAAGCATGATGCAATGATGTGAAAACAGAAACAAGGAATGTTGTGCTTCTGTTGTGTTTTGTACTTTCGGGCCACCATGGTTTTTAATTTGACCTGATGTGACTTTTTCAACAGGAGCTCGTGTCCAGCCGATATGTCTGCCTTTACCTAATGACAATATCCTTCCTCAGACCGCTTGCATGACGGCTGGATGGGGGAGGATAAAGGAACGTATGTCGTTTTTCTGACTTTTAAATATTGTTAAATTAGACTGGAGCTTTTTAATCTATTCCAATCTATGTAACTGTTTCTTAGGGGGTCGTCTTCCTATGGTTCTGAGAGAGGTGCATTTGGATTTGGTTGACCGAGCCAAATGTAAATATGTCCTCCAAACTCTTAAAGGTTCTATGATGAACCAGAGACTCGTCCGGCCTCAGCCGAGCATGACAGTTCTGTGTGCCGGCCCAGAGACAGGAGGGAGCGATGCCTGTCAGGTATTAAAAATCGTTTCATTATTTATAACTTCAGATTTTTTCTCCATCCTCACAGATGCTCTATTTACAGCACAATTCAGTGCCGTAAATCAGTCATTCTATCCCACTGAGCTTTAAATAATTGACTCATCCCTTGACCCACGACTTCATCCTCTGTCCAGGGAGACTCAGGAGGTCCTTTGGTGTGTCCAGCAGGGTCAGAAGGTCATCGCTGGGTGGCGCTGGGCGTGACTTCCTGGGGTAAAGGATGTGGTAGGAGCTGGGGAAACAACAGCAGCCGGCCCCCTTCCAAACGAGGTTCTCCGGGGATTTTCACTGACGTCAGGCTGCTGCTGCCTTGGATCAAGCGTAAATTGAGAGAGGGTAGGTTTTGATACAGCATATACAGCATATTTGCTTCTAAAGAGTGTGATACGCATGGTGTGTCACATGATAACCATATATGGAGGTAGTACAGTGCTGCTACAAAGTGGCTATTACACCCAGAGATCCATCTGATAACATCTGAATGTCACTTTGTAGTTTAGTCAGGGACAAACTTAAAAAGTAGCTAAAGCTTGTAGAAACATATTGCAGTAAATATGCCTCCACCCACATATCAAGGTGGTGAGAAACCTGTTTTCCTAACCTTTAAAGTGCTGCTTGACCATCAAAATGTGATGTAACAGACAGGAATGTCTGTTACAATGTCTGTTTGTTGAAACATCAGGAGATGAAGGTAAAGATTCTTTGTTTCCTCATCAGCAATCGATTCAAATATGTTCTTAAAAAACAGACCTTCATGACGTGATATACAAACACACTTGCCTTTCTAAGTGTTGTGAGTACAGTACTGTGAAAAAGCATTGAGTCACCTTTCCTTTCTTTATACTTTGCTTCCAAGGAGCCAGACTTACTTGTAACTGTTTTTAAAGAGCAGTCTTAATAGCTGTCCCGGCTCTCTGAAGGCCTTTCCAAGTCTTCCTTTTATACAGTGACTTCTTTGTCACTCATTTTCATTCCGGCCCTCGTATCGGACCCTTATCAGAGCAGTGCTTCTTTCCTCTGAAGAAAACCACTTAACACTGTCTAAACACAACAGATAACTCAAATAAACAATAAACAAAAGTTAAGATGTATCTGATACTTTGTTACTACTGTTTGTCACAAAAATGTCTCATTTCTTGCCTTTCTGTAGTTGGATCTATGAAAACAATAACATATTATTCCTATTTTCCAAGCAGAATATGAAGAAATGAGGGTTTCCTCAGGACTTTTGTACAGTAGACGCATAGCATCTTGTATGTGTCATCCCAGTATGATGACGTTAGCTTTCACACAGTGTGTGACGCACAAACATGAGCAGCAGATTGTTGTCTGCAGTTCATTTAGCAGCTGCTGCTGTTATTAATATTTAACGTGATACAATTTAAAGCTGTTGCTTCTCCATATGGGGCCACTTTGTGGATCCCAACAAAGACAACTTTTGAGGCTGAGCTTTATCAAAGCATGCTGGACTCAATCTGATGCTGTCATCATGGTTAGAACAGATTTTTATTATTATTTTTATGAGAAGAAAAGGTTACAAAAACCAAGTCTGTAGGCATTTTTGAATTGTTTAAACTCAGCAGTGTCATTCTGAAAATTAGGAGAAAAAACATTTTGTATTGAATAAATAAATGAACTAATTAGAACATTTTAGATTACGTTAATCTGCGGTTTAACTCTGTGGGGTTTTGTCCACAGTTCCTCCAGAAACAAATATTCTGATGACAGAGGAAGTTCTTCCATCTATATTTATGTTCTCTCTTTCATCTTTCTACTTCTTTCAGCTGAGCACCAGCAGCAGACAACGGTTTCATCAAGTGAGTTGTCTTTCCACTCATTACACCAACTCTTGTTCATCTATATTTCATAATGTGCTCATGCTTCTTTGATGTTTGCGTGTGTCTCAGGACTCTGCAGTGTGAGAGATGGGCCTGTGTCTGACATTAACGGGGTAATCAAAAATCCCAGGCTCCATGGCGATCGCTATGACAACAACCAGTGAGTGACACTTCAGAGAAGAACTAAGCGGCGGTGCTAACTGCCTGCTCAGTCAGAATCAGTGTAGTCAAGAGAACACTGTATTTCCATCTGTAGTGATTTATATTTGAGGCCATTTACGTGCATAAATGTAAAAGATGGCAGAGAGAGCAACAACCAGTCCATGCAACAAATGCGATATCAATTGATTTCGATGCAGACTGAATGGACAAGCTGGGGTGGAGGTGGGTTATGAGGTGGCTTGCAGATGTGCAGCCTAAAGCAAATGAATCAGATGTGCTGATATGAGCAGTCACTGAGATCAGCCGATGTGCCAGAAGCTGCCTGAGCTAACGCCATGCTTAATAAGATAACTGGCAATCAATATTTCCTATAATTCTGTGAGGATGAGAAACTCTAAAAAACTAACATTTGACTTTTAGCTCAGGATTATATGGATGTAAAGAAGGAAAATACAGTGCCCTGGTTAAACTGTTCATGCCTTCCCACAGGTTGTGTTTGTGGAGCATCAGCGTTCCTCCAGGTTATAGTATTCTGCTGGAGTTCGATCTTTTTGACTTGGAGAACGACTCGTACTGTCGGTATGATCGACTCACTGTTTCAGTAGGAAGCCATCGGCCTGTTGGTGAGTTTCAAACACCTTCATTTCAGCTTACAGTGCACTGACTCACAATCATTTCCTGGCTAACCTCAACAATAACAACTAGTTTGTATGTTGTGGGAATCACAGAGTCTCACAATACTATCATTATATGTAGTCTATTGTAGTAATGTAATGAAAAATATCAATATATGTGCAACTGAAAAAGAAAAAGCCAGTTATTGAGCTTCTGTTCAGTTCACCTTCATTCATTTAATACGAGCAACCATGGGGGTCATGAAGTAATGACTCTCCTAACTCTTTCCCACTTGGAGCCCGATTGGAGGAGTTGTGAAATGTCATCTTTATGGGTGAAAGAATTCAGATACTGTAAGGGAAAGGAATCCAATACACCAGCTTATACTGTACTAAAGATGCATCAGAGCCAGCCTGGACCTCTGGGGATGGCTGTGTTAAAGGACGTGTGAAACATTTCTAAAAATACAATCTTATATATCACGTCTTTGAAATGAGAAGTAATATTTCTGATATGTCTGGGCTTCATGCAGAAGTGCCCACAATGGCAACCTCAAACCGCGATGTTAAAATACCTTTAGAAAACATGTTGGTGAACAAAATGATGTGGTCTCCCCTTTTGTAACAACTCTGTTTTTACACCTCGTCCATTTGGATGCAGGTGAGGCTTAAAATTAGAAGCGCAGCCACACTGAGTGACATGTGATGACACATGCAGCTGTAGCTCATGGCTCTCTGCTGGGCCTCAGTTTCACTAAGTCACTTATTGGATTTTTAAAAAAAAATTATCTTCCAAATAACATGACCTGCTATTTAGCACAGACCTAAGAACATTGTGCGTCTGTTCTGGTAAGTTAGCCTGTTACAAATACTAAGTAGCAGATGTGGATGTTGCACCCGTTGCCAGTAGGAGCTGATAACTCAGCACTCCACCCTCTCCGCTTCAAATGTGGTCACTTGTGGCTTAAAAAGAAGTGAATATGGTTGCTAAACCACTATGAGGCTTCAAACAGAGCCCACAACCCAGTGAGTGGTATTGTGGAGGCTATGCCCATCTTTTATATACAGGGTATGTTCCTATTGCCAGTTCAAATAATTTACAAATGGCTGTAAGAGGTAGCAGTTTTTCTGTGTCTTGGCTGTGAGTTAAAACTGTGCCGGGGTCAGGATGTGGTTGGCCTACATAATATATCTTATCGTAAACAGCTTGGCTGAAAACATGAAGCTTCCCACAGCTTTGACGGTGTATCTAATTCTTTCTTTCACATGAATTGATGAATGTAGGATTAGGATTTTCTATAGGATTTTTTTTGATGACCATGCAGCCAAATGTTGCTGGTAAGCACAGGTTTAGTCTTTGCAAAACACTGAATGACACCCCGACTGCACACACTGACAACGAGAGAATCTTGTTCATGGAATACATATCACTGATTTAAAACCCCTTTTTTTTATTTCTAAAAGCACAAACATGAGACTCTCAGGTTTACACATTTGCAAGTAAAAAAAGAAAAGTGTGTGTAAATATCTAAACGTCTTCATGTGCCTCTGTGTTTCAGGGATATTCTGTGGAAGTGTGCTGCCCGGCCCAGTTCTTCTAAATAATTCCCACAATGCCACACTTCTCTTTTCCTCTGATGTTAGCAGAGCAGGAAGTGGCTTTGTAATTAGGCACCATGCAGTCAAAGGACACTCTCATCCTGGTGGGAAATACAACATACACTGCAAACATACACGAGCGCCTTATGCAATCCAGATTATACACTATACAGCTGGCAGAGTGATGCACGCACTGCGTACTCAGCTCATACACAATTTTAGCTTCTGCTGTGTCTGTGGGTTGTGGTTTTTGTAACAAACAGCAAATTATGCAGGTGGATGCTGCTTGAGACACCAACAGGCTAAGTGAGGACTCTAAAAAATACACACAAGCTCTAGGTTTAAAAACAGCAGCTAATGATGTGCATTTGTGTGCAGATGAGTGTTTTTAAATGTTTTAAACTGAACTGTCTAGTGTGTGTGTGTGTGTGTGTGTGTGTGTGTGTGTGCGCGCGCGCACTCAGGATGTGGAACACTTGTTCTGGTTGACGATAAGGCTTCTATACACAGTCCAAATCACCCACAAGCCTACAGTAATGACTGTGTCCTCCACTGGGTAATCCATGCTCCTCTGGGTCATGTGGTTAAGGTGAGCTGCACAACTTACCTACCTGGTATTCTTCTTAAGGTATTATTAGGACATGTGTGATTAGAAGCTGGTTGATTTCTATATTTTCAGCTGGAGTTTACTGATTTTGACCTGGAGGAGTCAGAGAGATGCTTGTATGATTCCCTCACTGTCCTGGGAGATGTTGAAGGAACAGAGGAGATTGGTAGGATGGATACATCAAATCCGAATTCATCTTTTTATACCTGTATCACTCAGTATCTTGTTGCATTCCTTTGTTTAGCCTTGCTGTGTGGCGGCACTATCCCTCCTCCTGTCCTTTCCTACCACAGCACCATGGTGCTTCGGTTTACGTCGGACAGCAGCATCACTCATAGGGGTTTCAGGGCTACACTGACATTCATCAGCATTACAGGTACCCCACTGCACATGTGTTTCCCACCACTGAGTAACTACTAACATACCAAAGGTCTAGCGATATGGGTTTAGTGGATTAGTGATGGGTTAAATGTAGCCGGCCCGCAGACCATTTCAGTGCCCCATCTTATTTCCCTGTAAAAGTAAAAGATGTTATGAACTCTGTCCCACTGGAGGCCACTCCACTTACATGTGCAGACTAACATGTTACAGTTATTGTCTGTGAATATGATTTTTTCCTTCATTCAGTAATATGAGTCTATTAGTAAATAGTAATACCAATGATTGTAAGCCAGCCCAATAATCTGTTGTCTTTACAAAATTTGTGGAGCTTTGTTTAATTTAATACTTTAAATGTTGTGTAATTATCTTCATCTACCATATCCTAGTGAGTATGAGCCTCTGAAAAATGCTGGCCAACAAGAATAAACAAACCTTTACTTTTAAAACAATATATATCACACGTTCCCTTATATTCTTTTATGCCTGCACACTTGAGTTGATGATGGCTGCACTTAAAAATTACCTTTCATTAAATCCAAGTCTGGCAGGTCAGCTGATGAGCTCAGTGCCATCTCCCACCCTTTCATTACACATGAAACTTTATCAGTTGTTATATTTCTCGTCTGTTCGGTGCTCGAGTCCTGTTGCCCTGCTCTCTGACGTCTCAGGCCAAGAGTACAGCCATGTCCCCAAATACAAATATCAAAATTACAAATTGGAGACATTATTTTCTAACTATGGTGTTCCAAATGTAACTGGAATGACGTTTCATGACTGTGTGAAGGCAGGAATTGTGGACCCAAGAGCAAACTTGTGGAGGCAAAAACGAACTTAAAACTACTCAGCTTTATTGCTCGACAGCAGGCAAAACAGAAAACTGGCAAAGTAACTAAACTAAACAAGCAAACAGGCGGGCAGACAAAACGCACAGTGGGGAATGACGCGACAACGAGCAGGGAGAGACGCAGACACTAAATACAAGAAGTGAACAGGACTGAGAGGAAACAGCTGGGAGACAGGCCTGACACTGATTACACAGACGAGAAGGAGGAACACAGACCTTCAAAGTAAAACAGGAAACTCAACACATATGCAGAGACAGACTCAGAACACGAACAGAGGGAGTACAGAACTGAAACCTACCAAACAGCAAATCTTAACAAACGACATAACCAGAATAAACGAGAACAAAAGTTAATATAAACAAACACAAAACACCGAGTCATCAGACTCAGGACATAAAGTAAAAAAGTAAAACCTATAAAGGTAATAATTACCCATGAAAGTATGATACAAATCTTGTTGCATTTTTCTGCAGACCTTCAGAACCAAAAGAGGACAGATGTTGAGGATCTGCCAGATGTTTTGACAACTTTTGGTTGGTGCTTTGCTCTTTTTTTTGTCTTTAATGTGTTTTTTCTTTGTTAATTAAGAAATAAGGAACAGTGACAGTGGCCGGTCTGTCCGTGCTGCTCAGGAGTTCCTGAGCAAGGCATTAAATATTGAGCTGCTGCAGTGGAGCTGCTCGCTGGTCAGGAGTGGAATGAGTGAATGAATGAGTGAATGAATGAATGGTATTTGCCAACTCCAAGTGTTGAGCTTATCCACCGGTGGTGTTATGGGCCCAGCAAAGCTGTGTCATTGGCATTTAGAATGGCAGTAAGACATTTAACACTGGCGTCACCGCTTACAATGTGAGAAACAACAGTTTGTTTAAAGCAGGCTGATGAACACATTCCCAAAAGACTGTTCAGCTTTATATGTTATCTGTTTCATGAATTTGTCAAACACAGTATTACTTTTTTCAAACAGTCTTCTTGTAGGGCCGAGATAACTGAACTATTTTTTAAAGCTTTGTAACAGATGATATTGTTTCATGAATTCCCTCCTTTGTTTTTGTCATGATATTTTCCGAGAAATACTCTGTAAAAACTAAATATCTGAGTGCAAGCTGTTCCAAAAATGATACAGAAATGGCTTTCAGTTTCTGACTGAGTTCATACCCTGTAGAGCTCTGAGGGTTTCCTGTGAGCTGCTGTTAAAGAGCATTAGACCTTTGGCATTAGTACTAGTATGTGGGTGCAACATATCAGTTTTCAGAATCAAATCCACGAGTCTTGATGTAATGCGTCCTCTGAGAAGAGACACATGCATTCATCACATACAGTATATGCTAGTCATTTAGTCGAGCTTTCCATGTTTAATGACTCTACTGTGCACTGCAGAGAGACAGAGTCCCTTGGCATGCTGCCCCTCATGACAACAGCACCTGAGAAACAGGTAGTTCCACCTGTGTGTGTGTGTGTGTGTGTGTGTGTGTGTGTGTGTGTGTGTGTGTGTGTGTGTGTGTGCGCATGTGTTTGTGTGTGTGGTTCCACCTTCACCTCTCTCACTGTCTCGCTTCTCAGTGTTTTTTTTAAATCCTTTGAATTGGGATTCAGATCTGTTATGACCTTTTATTTTAATTGAAAACATTTTGTAATTTTTTTCTGATCTGTTCTGTTTTTCATCAGCTCTCTGTCTAAACCTGTTAGTTGTCTTTGCATGTCTGCCGGGTTAACCGCCAACCACACCCAGTACCTGTGAGACCATGGTGTTGCTTTGCTGTTGCTTTTTCCCAACTGAACCTCATCTTGCCAGTTCTGAGAAAGTAGAAGCTCCACCCCGTTTCAAAGACTTTGATTAAATGAAATGACTCAGGATGAATGTAGGTGGCAGGTGTGTTTGAATGTTTGACGGTTTTCAACGATGCACATGAAGCAAGAAGTAAAAAATGATCAGTCACATTTTCAGGTTTTAGCCTCTAAAATTTTATGAAATTTATATTTTCTGTGGTTTATCATCACTTCTCAAAGCATGTTGTTTATTTAATGATGTCAGGACTGAAGCCCGACTACTATTGGATGGAGATCTGGCGGCTGTTGAGGCCAGTTTGATTTGTCATGTTCAAGAAACCAGTTTGAGCTCATTTAAACTTCTGACATGTTATTGTTGGACGTCCTCATCAGAAGATGGTCACACTTTGGTCATAAAGGGATGGACACGGTCAGCAGCAATGCTCGGGTAGGCTGTGGAGTTTGAACGACACTCAGTTGGTACCAAGGGTCCCTCGCACTATTACACCACCACCAACGTGAACTGTTGATACAGTTTGCAGGTGGATCAATGTTTCCACATTTTTATGCCAAATTCTGATGCAAACAGCCAAACGTTGCAGCAGAAATCGATACTCATCAGACCAGTGAAAGTTTTTCTTTTATTACAATCTTGTATTGTCTAGATTTGGTGAGCTTGTGTTAATTATAGCCTCAGTTTCCTTTTCTTAGTTAGGTACAGGAGAGGTACCAGGTGGTCTTCTGCTGCTGCAGCCCATCAGCTTCAAAGTTTGTGTTCAGAAGTGCTCTTCTGCATGCCTTGGTTGTAACAAGTGGTTATTTGAGCTATCATCAATACATCATTTTAGCTGAGAGAACTCCCACTCGCTGGATTTTTACTTTCTTTCTGTATTTTTCAGACTATCCTGTGTAAACCCTACAGATGATTATGTCAGAAAATCCCAGTAGGTCAGCAGTTTGTGAAATACTCAGACCAGCCAGTCTGGAATCACCAGCTGCGCCACATTCAGACTCACTTGAATCACCTCTCTTCCCCATTCTGATGCTCAGTTTGTGCTTCAGCAGGTCGTCTTGATCACGTCTATATGCCTAAATGCATTTAGTGATTGGCTGATTAGATATTTGTGTTGATGTGCAGCTGACCTAACAAAATGAGGGGCGGGTGTATATTTTACCAAAAAAAAGGTCATAGCTATTTGTCTTTCAATCACAAATCCATTAATTACATTAAGATAATTAGACGGGGTTCAGGGCTTTCTCTTTTACCAGGCTGTCTGGGTGCTTGTAAACACAACAGGCGCTGGGCAGAGATAAACATCACATGATGCAACAGCACACCACTGTTATGGCCTCATAGCCTCCCTGTTTCCCCCAAAGATTATTTTTAGATTCATTTCACAATATTTAACTGATTTGATATTAAAAGAGGGTGATGAGTAACCTGCAGTGAAAACCTGCAGTGATAGCTTTTGACTTTAAAATGTTAAGCATTTGAGATGCATCTTTTGGTTTTCATGCTTCTCTTTGTGCTGCTTTGTGTTTTATATATATATTTTCACATGCTGAGTATTGAGAGTACCTAAAATATTTTTAGTTAACCCATCATCAACCATCATCCTCAACAGGAAGCATGAAAAGGATTCACATGATCAGCGAATCAAACTTTTTTTTCTAGACACAAGTCTTGGTTCAGACCGCCTGACTGAGGCGGCTGTGCAAATGTGTGGGTACAGAGCGCCCTCTAGTGATATTTTATGGGTACTGAAGGTAAAGCAGTTTTAAAAAGTTGCTGTTGCTAAATACCATTTCTGATTCGGCATTTGCCATTTAAATTGCTTTCATATTTGCAAATGTAAAAAAAACAAACAAAAAACATCTCTAGTACTTTTTTATTTTCTGTGCACACAGGCGCAGTTTTCAGGAAACGTGCAGATCATCTCAAACAAACCCGTTTTGCTGGCGTTTCTTGATAACTGTGAAGGTTATTATCCTCCTTGGTATATACTGTAAAATAAGCTTCAGTGAGTCAAGCTTTTATTAGTGATTATTATCAGGTGTTACCCAAAACTTTTTTTAAGACATGAACACAACTGATACAACAAGAGTTATATCAGTTCCATTTCAAAATATAATGCAAAGATTTATTAATGCAGGATCTATTGTTTAGACGAGGGGTGTCAAACATGAGGCTCCTGAATCAAAGACTCCAATCCAGCCCGAAGGGTGGCTTTGAAAAATATGAGTTAGGACTTTTAACTGTATTTTCATAACAATTTTACAAGTTTAACAGCGTTTCCTATTGATAACGATCTCGTCATGGCCATTCACAATACACCAGAGTAATTAAACTATAGATTTGTGTAATCTTACACATTTTCTTCTTACAAATTAGGCCCAGAGTCATGCTGACAGATTTCTTTCATTTACTACTGCACTGTTTCT
This sequence comes from Pundamilia nyererei, assembly GCF_000239375.1. Classification (NCBI taxonomy): domain Eukaryota; kingdom Metazoa; phylum Chordata; class Actinopteri; order Cichliformes; family Cichlidae; genus Pundamilia; species Pundamilia nyererei. The sequence continues at coordinate 383,105 of NW_005187490.1, forward strand.
TTATGACGTAGAAAAACTGAGACATAATGTCAAAATTGTGTTTCTGTGTCTCAGAGACTGAATGTGTAGTTTAACTTCTTTACAGTGATGGAAACTCGAGTCCAAAATTGGAGTAAAATGATTTGACATTCCAGGCTTAGTTATATTCATGTAGTATTTTGCTTTCACATTATCCCACAATTAGGGGTGCAACGATGCTCGTATCGATATTGAACCGTTCGATACAGTGCTTTCGGTTCGGTACGCATATGTATCGAACAATAAAAAATTTGTCATTTATTTTATCAACTTTCCTTCTGACGATGTTGTCTGTGTGGAGCGCTCAGTGAATCTGCGTTCGACTACTCCGCCTAGGCTGCACTGTCGAGCGCAGATCCACTGAGCGTTCAACACAGACAGGATCATCAGAAAGAAGAGCAGGGCAAGCTAGCGAGACAGAAGTTAAGCTCTCCTTGCAACATGGCACCCTCATTCAGATCTGGGGTTTGGAATTATTTTGGTTTTCATGTGACGTATGACCCTGAAGGTAAGCACGTCATGGACTAAAGTAAAACAGTATGTTGAACTAGTGTGTTAGCGCAGTTAGCTCGTCAACGTGTTGGCCGTCTAGCCCCACGCAGGGGTAGCTCGTTAACGGAGATTTGCCGTGTTGTGGCGTTAACATCATTTCAACGAGATTAACGCTGACAGCACTAGTGGGAACACAACGAATATGACTGCACATTTACGCCGACATCATCCTAGT
>NW_005187490.1:391565-399630 GCF_000239375.1 Pundamilia nyererei
AAAAAAATATCGAACCGTGACACCAAAGTATCAAACCGAACCGAACCGTGAATTTTGTGTATCGTTGCACCCCTACCCACAATTACATAATGAGATTACGACTGGTTCTTTGTACAGTGATTCTTTCATCTGTCTACATAAATCTTTTTTTAATTTAACATCTGTGTTGCAGAACCAGTTGTGCAGCAGTACAGAACCAGAGCCCTGCCTCACCGGGCCGATGTGGACCATGACGCCTCAGAGGATGTTACCTTAAATGTGGACCGGAGTGTAGATGAAGATTACAGTAGGGAATCATCAGAGCTGGCACAGTAACCTGCAGGAAGGAGGCTACCTGTTAAATTCTGCTGTCTTTAAGTCTGCTGCTGCTGCCTCAGAATGCAAAAACGGGAGTTTTCAATCGCTTGTCTGTTACTTGTTGCTGTTTCCTAGAATGCTTGCTCTCCAGTTTTCAACATACTGATAGTTCAAGAACCACACTGGTAGTTTAGTTTAGTCATTTTTGTTACAGAAACCTCAGGATATTCCTCGCACCATTTTGTCATCTTGCTATTTTCTTACCCTGAAGTTATGCTCAAGTATTAAAGGCTGTATTAAAAATCTGCCTCATAATTTTTTGCAACGATTTGGTCAACATTTGTTGCTTTTAAATCATTTGACTTGACACAGAGACACAGAGTGCATTATTCTACCCCGTGCTATGTTTTTATCAGTGTTGGTGACTGTGATTAAACAAAATGGTTAAAATGCTGCAACTGTTACTGGGTACAAATAAAATTGGCTCATCTTTTTTAGGATACTCCCAAAGACACGCGGTTAGATGTTACATTGATTTTTAGCAAGTTTTGTAAAGAATAAAATATAGTATCTAATAAAAGGAATATAGTGGCGTATAACAAAAGACCACAAAGCCAAACTCAGCTTCAATCCCAGGAGATCAACTGGACACCAGCTCAGTGCAACACCACATCAGAGGGTCAGCTGGTAAAGTCTACACTCCCAACCAGCTAATCTCATACAGGATGCAGTATTTGAGCAAACCGCTTTGCAACCCACCTCCACCCAGCCCAATATCATAAATGCCTGCTTTGTTTTCCCAAATATAATTTTTGTGATTGTCAATAAATATAGTCCTGACTGATCTATACTTAAGCACAAATTCAATGAACTTGCAGCTTACGCATGCATTGCCCTAATATGCTCTTGTGTACTTTGCATTTGTAAAAATTCTTAAATGATAGAATAAGATACATTAATCCATGCAACATAGTACAACATTAAAATGCTATTGTTTTAATGCATATGCATTCAGTGATTATAATGAGAGTGTGTTATTGCAATAGATTCACAGTGACTTTTGCTGCATTGAGCGCTTTTACTTTTTACTGTTCTTCAAACACAAATGCATTAAAAACAATGTAAGGATTCATAATATTTGCCCCACTTTTTCTTTCATTAGTATAAAAAAACACGTTTTTGAACATTGTTCTCTAATTTCTCAGATTTTTTTTTTAACCAAACTAAGTTTGATCATGAGATATGGTGGAAAGGCTGATTTTTGTTTTTCTTGCCTTTTTGTATTTCGGTTACTTTGTACCGAAAAAAAAAAAGAAAGAAAGAAGAAAGAACTTGCTTCACAGTGATTCATTAAGACTGGGCTCACAGTTAAAGATTACTAGTTAACTCAAGGACATATTTAATGCCAGCTGAAACTTTTATCACTGTTGTGTTTAACTTGAATAAATTAATGAATTAGATGCCTTTTTGTGGAAATATTCATACACGAGTTCATTATTTTCTGAAAAGCATGTTTTTCTCTGAAGTGAGTAAAGTATTTTGTGCCCCTGTACAGAGCAGTGAAGGTCTTTGTTATATAATCTGATATGCCTGTCTCTCCTCCCCTCTGTCAGTGGTGTGATTTCAAGGCTCTGCTCCTCACTGTCTGAATACCACCTCTGTACTATATAGCGTCATGATGAAATCTGTCTTCCTATTGGTGCTTCGGGCCCCGTGTCACCTTTCACCTCAGTGGGAAGCCAAGCCCCTTTTGAGATTTGTGTAGAGTGAATGAGGCAAGGCTGTCACTGCCTTAACTGTGTGGACTCTGGTCTGTGGGAGGAGAGGGAGGCTCTGACTGACTAATTTGTCACGTTAAACATGGACGAGACCTTGGTGAGAAAAAAATGAGCTTTATTTCTCCTTTCAGTTATTGAATGTAAACTGTTTCTCTATCTTAACTGTTGTGCAAGTCGCTAGGCATGCTACAAACGGCTGAATGTGAACACACAAATGCAGCGTGTTCACACTTTGATCTTTGTCCTGCAGGTGATCCCTGGATTGGTGGCTGTCTTTGTGTTGGTAGGAACAGTTTTCTACTTCCTGCTAGGTTCTTCAGGTGAGAAGACGAAGAAGCTGCCCGTCACTCTCCAAGATCCCACAGTGAAATATCCTCTCCCACTTATACGCAAAGAGGTGGGCTGCATACAAACTCACAGGCTTAACAAAATCCAGTGTGTGTTTAGACCTGCATCTATGTTTATGATAAATAAGCACGTACATTTTTAAATGACTGCAAAAAACCAAGATTTGCACATTTGTAGTCACAAGATTTCTGTTCAGTAATCTTTGAAATTCACTCAAAGACCCTAACAGTTCAGATTTAGTGTACCAAGAGCCCGTGTAAATCCTTTCACACACCACATTTTAAACATTAAGGTCCGTTGAGTTGCATTGTGGACAATGTAGGACTCATTCTTTCATCAAAAATTCCCATCATAAGAAAGTATTATTGGGGGTGCAGTGATAGATTTGCTGCTCTCACTGAGTTAGCTGTAACAGCTCTGTTTTTGTGCAGTGCACCGGTTTGCACGCCTGGAACGGTCTTTATGTTTTAAATACCCTCAAGATGCAGTTACATAATAGGACAAATATCTGTTAATGTATTGCATAAACATAAAGCTTCAAACAGAAGCCATGGGAGATTTATTTAGCCAGCTCAGAAGGATAATATTATATGTATTTTCTCTTTTTATGGTACTGTGGCTGTGTCCTTGTGCAGGAAATCAGTCATGACACAAAGAAATTTCGGTTTGGCCTTCCATCTGCAAGTCACATCCTTGGGCTGCCAGTAGGTACTGTACCAGCTCTTTTCTTTCTCTCTTCTGATAAAATCCTAGTAGAAAAAGCAAGCATGCAGATTTTCTTATCTGAGCACTCAGCACTTTTAGCACTTCCTCATACTTATGCTGCGGTATAACCAGACAAACAAACAAGAAGGCAAGCTCACTTGCCGATTACACCGGTTAAACATCAAAAATAAAAAATTATTGGACTTTGATTAGAATAGATAAGTATTAGCACTTGACAGTGATGCTCACGATTCCTTGCTGCAGCCGTAGAACTGCCCTCGTTTCCTGTATCAACATTTTCCCCACCGTCCTGTTTCACTTTAACCCAACACTACACCAAACCTGCCACTTCTCTTCCCCGTCTCTGTCCGCTGTGCAGGCCAGCACGTGTACCTGTCAGCAAAGGTGAACGGCGTTCTGGCGGTTAGAGCCTACACTCCAGTCTCCAGTGATGAGCACCAAGGATATGTTGACCTCGTGGTTAAGGTGGTTAACCTTAACATGTTCACATTTGATCTGTAGAGCAATTATTAAGAAATTTGGTAAAGATCTGAGTGTCTGTATTGCATCCTGAGCTACTATCGTCAGTGAGATTATCAGTTGGACAGTCAGTCATTGCTTAATAAACACTTTTATCACTTTTATTACACTATAAGCCATTTGTACAAAGCCCTAGAAACTGATGAAAGGCCATGAGTTTGTTTTTAATAGGCAACCAAGTCTGAAGCAATAATACCTTAAAAAAACTGAGCCTGTTGGAGCAGTGGCGTAAGTTCCAGGGGGGTTAGCGGGGTTATGACCCCTCCAATAATCAGACCCAACCAATATACCCCCCCAATAAAATTGTGAATTATCTTGCATAAATAGGCTGTTGATTTTCTTTACTCATTTCAGTTATTACCAGCAAAACAGTTGCATGTTTAATCATCTGGGAATTTACCCAGATTTATTTATTTAGACAGAGATCTTGACCCTCCCCAATGTCTAGCACAAAGTTACGCCGATGTTCTGGAGTAATTTTATATGTATATAAAATTACTGAGTGCTAAGCTAACAGCTAACACTAGAATATCATTCATACAGAAAACTGAAGCACAATATTGTGAGATGCTTTGTACCGCACAGGTTTTATCATTTGTCACATAACTGTGATCGTGATGCTTTCTCCAAAAGCATAAATAAAATTTTGAATATTGGTTTTACATACTCTCTTTTTCTGTTTTCTGGATTATAGGGAAGCTTTTCCAGTAAGAGAAAAAGGCCATATCAATAGTAATATTAGACAATATGTGTAAAGTTTGACATTTGATTATTACCGGCTGAGTGGATCATTCGAGAGCCTGGAAGTCATTTTTATTGCACTGTTGTGGAAAATGAGACTGCATAAGAAGGTGAAAATAAAAATGTGATGTCCTTCTGTAAACTCCTCCAGGTCTACTACAAGAACACCCACCCGTCTTTCCCTGATGGAGGGAAGATGTCGCAGTACCTGGACGGCATGACCATTGGAGACACTATTGACTTCAGAGGGCCCAATGGACTCCTGGTGTATAAGGGCAATGGTGTGGTGATGGTGTTTTTTATGAAAAGAACCAAAAAAAGAAAAAAGAAGTTTCTACATTAACCTGCTGACACCAGCAGGAGGCGCTGGGTGATCTGCTTTGGTTGAGACTTTGTGTCATCCACTCAGGTCAGTTTGCCATCAGACCAGATAAGAAGTCGGAGCCAAAGGTTCGGAAGTTTAAGCACGTGGGAATGATCGCTGGCGGAACAGGTCCATTTTCAGATCACTCTAATAACTTTAACTATACACGCACTTCATTCAGAGGAACATCACAGAGGACAAAAATCTGCAGAAGTGTTATTTACCTTAAAGTGATTCTAAGGCCTGCGTGTAATCACACTTTTCAAGTGCTTTACTGCATCATGTTATTATTTTAGTGTGTTTTAGACGACTGGGTTGTAATACAGAGCGTTTGAAAAGAGCTGTTCTGCTTGTGTGGTCCTCAAATCTGTGACATGCTTTAACTTTTAGAAAGTTTTGATATTTGCTTTGCACTGCTGACACATTCAGTTCACTGGAAAAATGAGAAAAGTTTGTATTTCACCTCTGAGACTAACTCCGGTGTCTTTCACCCTCCCAGGTATCACTCCTATGCTGCAGTTAATTCGCAGTATCTCATCAGACTCCACTGACGACACCAAGTGCTCTCTCATATTCGCCAACCAGGTCAGCTGTGTGTTGCGTTGTCTCAGTTGAATTCTATAACTGCATATAAAGGGAAAGTGTTGTGGTCAAACCGCTTTACTGGGTTTTACTTTATCTTAGACTGAGAAAGACATCTTACTGAGGGAGGAGCTGGAGGAGGTGAAGAAGAACCATCCTGAGAGACTTCAGCTGTGGTTCACACTGGACAAACCTCCACAGAGTAAGAGGAAATGTCTTCATCTATGGATCTAAAATTCACTCTGTAAAATGTTCACTCCAGAATAGAGTGGGAGGCTCAGTTTAAGCACTAATTCATAGTCTGAATGTGGAAAAAAGCAGCATTGAGACAAATGCTTCCACGATTACAATACACTTAATGCATATATAAAACAGTATATTCAATAAGATAAAGCTATATCACTACAGTTATTTCTTTTATCATTTATTTTTGCTGCAAAATGCAATTATCAAGCATACCAGCACTGTCGCTAAAACCTGCCAGACTATAAATGTTGCCAGACTAATATCAGCCTGAATCGGAGTTTCTGATAATACAGCAACTAACTGTGATAAATCAGCAAAAATCACATATCTGTTGGAGTCTGCATAGACAGAAAGTTCAATTTCATAGAAGTTCAATTTTAACCGTGCTATAGTAAATTAACCAGAATACAACCAGATTCAAATCCTGTTGATCTGTGCTCACTGACAAAGACTCAGACTGATGACAACTTATTGGTAATTTGTCTGCATTTATAACTAGACATCAACTATTTGCAAACCTTCAACAATCTCTGAGAAAATGATTGCAGTCAAAGTCAGATGGCGACTGTTTGCAGAAATGTTTCTTCCTATCAGGCAACTTGTGCAATCAAAAGCAGCTGTGGATGTGCAACATCCTTAAGGGGAACTATTTAGTCACCACAAGTTGCAATCGCTCACAGAATGTGAAATAATTCAGTACGACAAACGCAGGCAGCCGATGATATTTTTCAGTTGCAAAGAGGCTGCTGTCCTATTTTTCCTTGTGTGACTGAACCATTAACCATGAGCTCTCAGGTAGAAGGGAAAAGCTGGGTGTGTTCAAATACTGAATGTTTGAGACAACACTTCCTTTGTGTTGCAAATTCCCAGCCAGTGTTGTTTTTTACTCCCTCACTCGTGACTGCCGTGTAGCAGTGCACCTGTGTGACTCACCTGTGATGTGTGAGTGCACGAGTTGTACAAAAGAAGTTCTGCAAAAAGAAAAGGAAGATGTTTGTAAATCCATAATGAGTTTCACCATTTGTTTTATGAATATATGTGAATATGGACCTTCTTATCTTCACCTAGTCTTTCAATTCATTTCTATTTATGTTACTCTGAAGATGTCTTTGTTGTCTTAGAAAACCAACAGGGAATGAAGATAAATCATTGCTAGTATTTTTCCCTTTTTCTTGTGAAGTAAACCAGATATGAGTAATATTTTCTTGGCTTTAAAAATACGCCCGATATCAGGAAATAGCAAATGAAGAAGATGATGATGAGATGTCAGTCGCAGGTCTTTTGCCCACAACCGAGATGACAGACCTTGCCGACCGTACATACAATACACAAACATCACATTGGGGAGACAGGTCAGGCTAGGTAGCGAGGAAAAAAACATTGAAATGTGTAACACAAAAGGATAATACAGGAATGCAAAGATATCAACACACCATAGCACAATAAACACAGACAAGCAACATGGGAAAGAGGTCCAGTGTGTACATCTGATCTGGGACCGCTGCAATCTTTCGACTGCGCCTCCAACTGACCCGATGTCCACATCAGAGGGGAGGTAAGCGTTGGAGGTGGCGTTGGATCCGGAGCACTCAGGCTCACCCAAGCCCAAACTTCTCGTTGAGAAAGGGGTGTCAATTGCATTTAGGGACCAGTTGATCCAATCCATAATTCCTCTTTTAGGTTTTAGAGAACAGACTGAGATGCAGGTCGCATGAACAAGCTGACCCTGACCTTAACCCTAACCTTTTGGAGCTCCAGATGAAGCTTAAAATGCTTAGACATGATAAAATTGCTGTGACCACAGCCTTACACAGATTATCCATTAAGGAAAACCTTTATTGTTAAAAATGACCAAAAGTCACTTCAAACTGATACTTGTAACATTTCCAAACATATTGGCCAGACAGCATCCAAACATACATACAAATCAAGTCCTACAGTGGCTTTATAACTTTGTAACTACATTCAAGTTGATGCTGAGAAACATTTTCTGTGACTAATTTGATCATTTTACCACACAGGATATACGGCAGGCCTGTATGTGAGTATTAGAGACTCTCCAGGCTACATGCAGCAGGATAAATCTTGATACTCAGGCGTTTGGTTTCACTGCTGACACCAAACAAAGACGCCTCAGCTGAAGGAAAATCCCTGCAGGCTGAGGAGGGAGATACTTCCCACAAGATGTTACAGTAGCTTAGCAAAACATTCCCGTTTTCTCACGTATAATCCTTAAAGCCAGCTTGAATTAACAAGCATATTATTGTTACATAATCTCTGTTGTGGAGACCTTTTATTTTGTCGTGTCACGTCTTCATTAGCTCCCCTCAGAAAGGGGACACAACAGCCCTTGATCATTATTTATTTGAAGAGCTCTTCATTAGCAGTGCCATTATTTGCTGGCCTTTGATGGCGAGATGACTGTTGTTGAACAAGCCTCTTCAGCAAATGGCTTCATTGACAC
>NW_005187490.1:400853-402180 GCF_000239375.1 Pundamilia nyererei
GCATCCACACTTTCCTGTTTCTCTTTATTCTTTCTCTTTATTATTCTTCTTGCCTTCGTATGTTTTTTCAAATTTTAGAATATTTCTGCTCTTTACAACTATATCTTTGGTTTGTATATTTTTTATACTTTTTAAAAAGGCTAGCCATCCTATCGAAAGCTGTTCAGTTCAACTTGGAGGAGGTGAAAGAATGTAGAACGAAGGTTAAAGAGTTGGAGAGAAGATATGAGCAGCTGACCAAAGACAACTACGATCTGAAGGAGTCGGTTCGGCTGTCTGTAAGAATGGCTGCTTTCACTTTGCTGAGGTACTGCCGCGGGAGGATTGGCCTCAAATTGAACAAGCAAGCAAGACAGACCTTTTTCCGAGGTCCTCGTGGATACATTGAAGGACGGAGGATTGGCGACGCTAAATGAAAGGCTCAGACTGTTATACGGTGGATTATTATTAATGGGACAACAGAGCTCGGCTGAAAATGAGAGGTTACTAGTCACTGAGTAGGTGACAAGAGTTATGGGTTAAACTCATACCTCTTTATTTTTTTCATTTCATTTTTTCTTGTTATGGTTCACTCACAAATTATATTTAGTTCATTAAACATTCAGGGTTTGAAGGACATTGTTAAGAAAAATGCACTCTTTTATTTTGCATGGGGCAAAAATGTCACTCTTTATTACTACAAGACACTCACTCTGTAGATGCTGATGTTACATTTTGGACTAATCGGTGGGGAGACCAGATTCTTTTCAGCCATGGATCTAATCCATCTGGAGGTGTGGCGATTTGTTTTAATAAATTCCCAGGGCAAATTATAACTTACAAAGCTGACAGAGAGGGCCACTGGTTAACTGTAGTGTTGAAATGCGAAGGTTTATTCCTTATTGTCACAAGGCTTTATGGACATAAATAATCAGGGTCAAAATAAAAGTCTGTTGGAAAATTTAACAAATGTGATTTCAGAGTTAAAGTTATGTACCCCACAGATTATACTGTCGTTGGAGGCGATGGGAACGTGACACCAGATGAATGGATGGACAGATGGGCGCGTCGCTTAGGAAGGAGGCAGCAGAATAACATTATTGAGAACTTTGCTTGTGATAATAATTTCACAGACATTTGGAGATGTATGAATCCTGGAGTTAAGAAATATTCGTGGTTTAAACCTAATGGAGAAAGCAGGTCAGGAATTGATTATTGGTTGGTGAGCGATGCCATTTTTTGGTGTACCTCACAATCTAAAATCTCCAAAGCCAAAACCAACAAGGAAGAAACTTAGTAGCAGGGGATATTAATATTGGGAATTCAATGCCAGCCTTTTAAATAGGGA
>NW_005187490.1:403623-445347 GCF_000239375.1 Pundamilia nyererei
TTTTTTTTTATCAGTAATGTGGAGTATTTATGTCTGTAGGGGGCGTTCACAATATGTATACCCCCAAAATTTCCAACTTCCCGTGAAGGCATCACTGGCCATCACCAGTGGGCGTGTTGTCTTCACCAACATGTCGGAGTAGGAGTTTCTATCAAAACTTTGCACTTAAAATTTAGTGACTGTACACGTTTACTTGGTGCCAGCTGCTGGAGTATGGCGTGTTACCGGAACGTAGATGTAGTCGAGCCGTTTCCGAGTGGTTTAATTAGCCGATTTGTAATTTTACTAGTATTTCTAAGCACAAGCTTCCCGGTTTGTGACTCTGAAGGAATCAGTCCAGAGAGGTGTCTGATATGGGGTCCGGGGCTAAACCCGGACACCGTGTTACCAGTCCGCTACTTCTTTATTCAGGCAGTGAATTCAAAAGGAGAAAACCTGACTCTGTCTCCAGGTAAATGACCACCAACGCGACATTATTAGTTCACTAAAGTCCTGTTGCAGTATTTTTAAGCTAACCTTAAACTGTTTTTGTAGCATTCTTTTGTTATTACAACCCGGTGGCTAGCAAGCTACGTTTAAAGTTTTTGGGGGGCTAATGTTAACTAAAACGTGCACGAGCGGCCGAATATGCATAACTGTTACTTGCGTTAGCACTCAAACTGTTCATTGAAATGCTTTTTGAATGTGGTGCTCAGGAAAAGACACGTTTAAAGTGAAGATCGGCTCACTGGATAAGAATGAGTACCTCCGTATCCACGTCCCTCCACCTCTGGACAGAGGAGACGGCTCCTTCCTGTTGAGGTATCGGCTCTACAGCACTGCTCACAAGGGTCTGAAGATCCAGGTCTCTTACAGAGATGCTGCTGTGGCTAGCTCACCCTACACCATCCAAGGTTAGTCAGAAAACCTGTTGCATCACCTTCTGTCCTCAGACCCTTTATACGAAGGTGAAAAATCAATTTAATGGTGAGAAATCGGGATAAAAATGACGAATTGGTTTTACATGCAAAGTTTATCTCCAGAGTGCATTGCTCTTAATTATGATGCCAGTGTTTTGCACAAAAAATAAAGTCAGGATTGATAACAGAGCCAAGAGTGGCCACAAACTAAAGTCTCACCACTCCATGGGTAACCCACACAATGAATGATGAAGATAGATATGAAAGGGACCTCAAAATACTCATCCTAGAACTGCAGCATTTATACTTAAACTCTTCCATCACGAGTCACACTGTCCACTTCATGTTGTACTAATGGAAGACTGATGTTTACTGAAGCACAGGAAGGCGTAAAGACTTAAGAGCAGAGTGACTGTCAGAGCTATTAAAATTATTTTAAAAAGAATGCGGTAAATGTTAAATAGACTGGTTCATGCAATCACTTTTGTCTACACGTAAGTGCTTTTTATTTAACACTCACACTGCGATGAACACGCTGGAGAGCAGCTTTGGGTTTGGTATGTTGCCCAATTATTCTTTGACATGCAGACTCAAGTAACCAGATGTTTCACCACCAACCTTAGATAACCTGCTCCACCTCCTCATTACAGCCAGCTCATATGTATAGAGCAGAAGAACACTAACTATAGCATTGGCATAAAGAAGTGTTGTCTTTGTGCTGCTTTGTAGTCACATTTGGGGGTGAGTGCACATACATACGCTAGATTTAACACAGCTTTACATCCAGTAACTTGTGTTTTTTTTGGATTTATCAACATTGACTGACTTCATCGACTATTACAGATATTTTGGGGTTTGTTTTTTTCAGTAAGTTGACAGCGACTCCTCATCTTCCACATTGCATTTATACTTGTATCTAACCCTGATGGCTCATTCCCATGCTCAGGTCCAGTGCATCATGAATACTGTGACTGTCCTGAGCCCGATGCCTCCGTCTGGCAGAGCATCATGCAGTGTCCCGCCGATGACCGACAGATTCTAGCTGACTTTAAGTCTTTTCCCACCATCGACCTGCAGCATCTCAGGCAGGAAGTGCCTCACAGATTCTCCAACAGAGGAGGGCTCATTCACTACGCCATCATCAACAACCACGTGTACCGGCGCACGCTGGGAAAATACACCGACTTCAAGATGTTCTCTGATGAAATTTTGCTATCATTGACGAGAAAGGTAGAGTTGTTCTGCTGTTTTTTCCATGCTATGCTGTTGCATATATATATATATATATATATAAAGTCTTTACAGTCACACAGCGATGTTCTGTTGCAGGTGAGGGTGCCTGATGTGGAGTTTTACATCAATGTGGGTGACTGGCCGCTAGAGACGAAGACGTCGGCTGCTGTTCCGATCTTATCGTGGTGTGGCTCCACAGACACACGGGATATCGTCCTCCCTACCTATGAGGTCACACACTCCACCCTGGAGACACTGAGAGGGGTCACTAATGACCTCCTATCTGTCCAAGGGAATACAGGTAACTTTGATACTCCTGAGCAAAACAGCCCTCAGTTTATGTTATCATCATTCGTATATTTCTGTCTGTGCTACAAGTTGTTAAAACTTCTTATTGAGTATCTGAGTTTGAAGGAAATTGCACTTAAACTGCAACTGGCAGGAGTAAATTATGTTGGGATGTACTTCTACACAGAGGTGTACTTTTTATTGATTTATTGCTTTTAATACTGTGCAGCAGTTTAAGACCTTTTATTGCTTTGAACTTGCCAGCGTTCAGCAAAAATAAAATAAAAAAGAAAGAAAGTGCTGCCTCTGCTGTATTTTCCCAAAATGTTCTCAAGAGCCATAAAGCACGACCTTTTTTTTAAAAATCTACAGTGTGCAAGGTTTCCTGAACTACATAATCCAACTTAGTGGGCTGTTCTTCTTCAGGCAGTATAGAGGTTGAACTCGTTGTAGAAGTATGTATGTTTAGCTGCAGCTAGTTTAACGAAGATCCAAAAGATCACAACCAAAGAATCCATCTGTGAGGGTGGTTGTCACGTTATGAAGGCAGTTTCTCCTTTGGTTTGTTTTTGTAACTGTCCACCAGAGGGCACCACAGTCCATAGACTCTATACCAGGGGAAGGCAACTGCAGACCTCGAGTGCAGGTGTCCTTCAGGTTTTAGATATCACCCTGAGCCAACACAGCTGAATCAAAAGTCATTACCAGGCCTCTGGAGAACTTCAAGACATGTTGAGGAGGTCTTTTAGCAATTTGAATCTGCAGTATTGGATCAAGGACACGTCTAAAACCAGCAGGACACTTGGCACTTGAGGCCTGGAGTTGCCTACCCCTGCTCTATACACTATATGAACAAAACCTACACATTACACCTACAGGAGCTGCTGAGCCATGTCATCAGCCTCCCAGAGCACGCTTTCTGTTTTGATGTTGATTCCAGAGGCGATTTAGGACTGTGGAGTTTTTGAGTTTGCAACACTTCTTTGTAAAAATATCACAAGGCTGTTGCAGTGGGACTGAAAACAGATGAATTCAAAGCTTTAGAGGTGTGAGCCAATACGTTTGTCCACGTGATGAATGATAGATATAAGATAGCACTTGTTTCTGCGCACAACATTCCCAATGTCGGCCGACAGATTCGATTTTTGGAGTCAGAAGCCGTTTTCATCTAAAGTCACTGTTTTTTCTAAATTGCACATTCTGCTCTTGTTTGTTAACATTTTAAAGATAGAAATGACAAGGAAGTGTTTTTTTTAATGGATTTCATACATATATTGACTCAGATTGAACTTTCAGGAAATCTGAGTAAAGTTATATAATATAATATATGAAGCAGTCAACACCTTTAGGAGAAATATGGTTATGATCTGTGAATTTGTATGTAAACGTAGACATTTCTTCCCACTCGGTAATATATACTTCCATCAGGGCCTCCGTGGGTCAATAAAACTGAGCGGGCGTTTTTCCGGGGTCGGGACAGTCGAGAGGAGCGTCTTCAGCTTGTATCGCTGTCCAAAAACAACCCAGAGCTCCTTGATGCCGGCATCACTGCGTGGTTCTTCTTTAGAGACCAGGAGAAACACGTTGGCAAAGCATCACTTGTTGGATTCTTTGACTTCTTTAAGGTAAGGAAGCTTAAAATAGTCTTTTCTTTAATAAATATAATTATAAATATATACATCCATACGTTACTCACTTCACTACAATGATTTAGTTTAGCTCCTTGATGCCTCGTCTTTATGAATAGATTTAATACATCCATAACGTGTGTATGCAACTCGTGCCACCTTGTCTTCCTCTTGCAGTACAAATATCAGGTGAACATTGATGGAACAGTGGCAGCGTACCGGTTTCCTTACCTGATGCTCGGGAACAGTCTGGTTCTGAAACAGGACTCTCAGTACTATGAACATTTCTACAGCCACCTGAAGGCAGGAACACATTACATTCCTGTGAAGAGAAACCTGTCGGACCTTCTGGAGAAGATCAGATGGGCTAAAGAGAACGACGCTGAAGCACAAGAGATCGCCAGAGCGGGCCAGGCAGCGGCCAGAGAGCTGCTGCAGCCCAGCAGGCTGTACTGTTACTACTACAAAGTGCTGCACATGTATTCAGAGCGACAGACGGGACAGCCGACACGACACGCAGACATGGAGCTGGTGCCTCAGCTGGATGACCACACTGCTCCCTGCAAATGTGAGCGTAAAAGCTACAAAGAAGAAACGGACGGGAAGGATGAACTATGACGGGCTCCGGCTTTAGTCTTTAAGCACTCGAGTCTCTTTTTCTGTGTGAAAACATTCCTGATATCTAAAGAGTGAAGATGATAACGTAATGTTCCTGATGCCTAAGGGCATGTGAATGTTCAGCATTCCACTTTAATTTTGGACAGTAGAGGGATTTTATGATAAAACCATAGCTGTCAGAAATTTTGAGATCGAGCTCAAAAACAATCTGTGATCACGTGAGCATTAATGTTTTAAAACGTGTTTTATGTTGTTGTTGTGGGAGTTTGTTTTTTTTATACCTGTTTAGTAATGGAGGAACTTGGATGAGTGTAAATGTGCCTTTAAATTGGATACTTGTGTGCTTTATCTAAACTAAAAACTTTGTCTTAAAATATTTAACAAGTGCAGATTTTTTTATGTTGTTGTGCATACAGCTGTCACTGCAGTTTCGAGTAGTCATTACTCTGTTGAATCACTAAACTACATTAGTAATTGAGTGGGCAGCGTGGTGGTGCGGTGGTTAGCACCATCACCACACAGTAAGAAGGTCTGGGTTTGAATCTACCGGCCAGCTAAGGCCCTGTGATTCTCCCTGGGTGCTCCAGCTTGTTCCCATAGTCCAAAGACCTGCATGTTATGATAATTGGTGATTCTTAATTGGCTGTAGTTGTGACTGGTTGGCTGCCTCTCACCCTGTGACCACTGGAATGGGCTCCAGCCGCACTGCAACCCATAACTGGATGAGGGGAAGAGAATAAATGGATCTGTGGAACATGTTAGTGGTCTCCTTTGATAACATTTTGAGTGGGTAAGTACATCCACTGTGTCCGCCCCTTTCTGTAGCTTAACCACTGGTCAAGCTGTACTAAGCTCTAACACCAGGATTGAAAACATGACTCTGAAGTTGTTGTAATACCTAATAGGAGTTTATTTGCATGTCACTTATCAAAATCAGCGTTATAAAATGCTTTCCAAAAACAGCATTAAAAAGGTAAAAGTTAAAATGAGATGAAAAGAGAGAACTCCAAACAATAATGAATGAAATAATAGTTAATAATAGAATTAAGAGAAAAGAGGTAAGATGAGGGGGGAAAAAGTAGAACCACATGCAGAAAGCACCACCAAAGAAGTGAAACAGATTTTCAGGAAGCGCTAAGTGGAGTTCCTCAGGCAGGTTGTTCCAAACAGCAAACATACAGTTACCCATTGGCCACTTTGTTGGGTACACCTGTTAACTGCTTGCTAAGACAAATATCTAATCAGCCAATCACATGGCAGCAGCTGATTGCTGTAAGGCATGTAGACATGGTGAAGACAACCTGCTGAAGTTCAAACCGAGCATCAGAATGGGGAAGAGCGGCGTAGTTGTTGGTGTCAGAAGGGCTGGTCTGAGTATTTCTGTTTCAATTTCTTATATGTTTATGATATAATTCTTTTTTTATATATCATATATAAGAGTCTGATATATTTATAGAATGCAGACCTGTTTTTGTAGTGTTGTGACCTTTGACCTCTTTGATACAACATAACTACGTTGCTCAGCGTGCTCGTCTTACTGTGATTCAGCTGAATTTAATCATGACAGTGATGGGTTCACCTTTATTTTTGGTCATAATTGCCTGCATCATTCCTAAAGGCGTATGGAGATACCTCAAACCTTTAAAGAAGTTCTCGATCAGAGCTCTGTCGATCCTGCATTTTCCTTTGGCCGCCTCAAAATTATTGCTGAGGACGCCGTAGATATTCACCTTGTCGGTTTTTTTCCCAAAAAACAAGAAGAGAGCGTAGCAGTCCTTGCCGATGGAGGTGCAGAAGTTCACCATTCTCTCGTACATGTTATTGTTGCTGGACTCCATCTGGGCCATCTGGATGGATTCACTGCAGGTGTCCATAGAGACCTTCTGCTCAGCCTCCTCCCTTTCAGACAGGTGCAGGACCTGCACGACAATCTGGAACTTGGGGTTCTTGGTCGGCCTCTCCAGCACTGCCCAAACCCAGTCAGCACCCAGGAGGACGCGCTGCTCAGGAGTCATGACTGTGCAGTTAAGGGTATCCTGCAGGTTGACCTCAACACTCCGAGTGATGTAGGTCATCAGGAAGACCTGTTAAAGCGTGAGATATTTCAGTAACTTCTCTAAAGCAAAATGTCTTGGTTATTGATGACGTATTTTGTTCAATATAGTGTTGCTACCTGAGTGAGCACCTCAGGACTCGGGCGTAACTTGCCCTCTGGATCCTTGAAGGTGAGGTACTCTTGGGTTCTGGCTGTAGCAGCAGAGATGCAGTTGCTGAAAAGATGTATGAACTCGTTGGGCCTGGGGACATTGCGCCTCTTTAGTGTAGCAAAGATGCTCGGTTGGGGGGATATATTATGATAAAAGGATGGTTGCCTGGATTGGCCACATTTGAAACAGGAAAACACGTTTCTCAGTGGGTTAGATGTAGGTTTGCTGAATTTTGCACCCATGGTCGACGGATGATGGGCAGCAGATCACAAGCTGGTCTCCCTGATACACTGGAAAGATAATGGTCAGATTTTGGCGAAAAATTTAAGCTGAAATGCACATACTGGTGCAAAAACATACTCAGATTTTCACATCAGTCCTAAATATAGATGAAAACAACCCCAGTTAAAAAAAATTAGAAATATTAGAGTTGGTCATTTGAGAAAAAATGAGCCAACATTACATGTGGAAAATTCCAAAAACTGCAGTTCCTCCAATGACCACTTGAGGCTGACTCCTAAAGCAAATCATCCCTCAGAGACTCTTCTATGGATAGTTTCCCTCAGATTTTTTTTTTTTTTTTAAATAAAATATTTCACATGAATACTTGAGTTAGTGGCATGGTCACTCTGACAGCTGTCCGGACACATGCAGCTGGATCCAGTTGGAGTCTGCTAGGCTTCGGTTCTATTCATTAGAATCATCAAAAACGACCTCACGACTGTGTCTGTCAGTGCCTTCTAGTTCATAACAAAGACTGCTAGTGTTAGCCAATAACTTAGCACTCTTCTCACTTCCAAATATAGTCCTCAAACCAGTGAATGACGTCACAGCAGCTACGTCCATCCATTACCTTTAGGACAGTGTTGGTTTTGTGAAAAACCAGCCCTGGAGAAAGTGCAGGCTTCCTAAGTTTAAACATAGATTTAGTTGCATATTTTTTTCTAAACAGAGGTCAAATGTCTTCACCTTTTACAGATGTGTAACAATGGATGGTTTTCTCAGTAAACAGACAACCCATATTTTGGATCCATTTGCTTAAATGGGTTTTCTTTACCTACTTTTATGAATTCTGAGGTCATATATACAGAGAAATGAAGAAACTTTAAAGGCTTCACAACCGTTTAAGCACTGCTGTGTGACTGCTATCACCTTATATTTAAATCAGTTGCATTTTTGAGGAGCAAAAGAACCCACTGTCTGTTCTGCTTTTGTCCCAGTACATGGAATTAGTGTCACTGTTCATTTATTTGAGAGCATAATTGACTCTGACACTACTTTCCACATTAAATACTGATCAGTTTCTCGTCCACCAGCACATAAACAGAAAGAGCATTGTCAATCAGTACAGATACTCACCAGGACTGGTCTGGGAGCTTCCACAGTTCCAAATACACTACATTTCCTTTCTTCTTCTCCCTCGTCCTGCTGAGATACACAGAGTCTATGTGAGTGTTTTATGGTTGTTTGTGTCCTGATGTGTAGAGAACTTCCAGCAGAATACTGAGAATTTTCTGCTGAAGCAGAGTTTCCACTGACAGTGGCAGCAAGGGTGTGGTGTTTGCATCTTGTCAAATTTTAGGTAAGTCAACAAAAGACTCATCTTACCAGTTAGCTTGGTGCAGCAGCTTGAGGACTGGGGTGAGCCTGAAGGGGTTGGCGGGTAAACAAAATGTGTAACTGTCTGCTTTTAGAAAGAAGCAGCAATGAGGACAGGTAGGCTGGGACAGCAACTTATAGTGTGGAGGCTCTCAAGGTCAGTTTAGGAAATGATAAAAGTTTCACAGGTGGAGAAATCCCAGATTTGACCAGTAGAGGTTAATGTAGGACTACAGTGAACTGTAATCCTACAAAACTGTTTAGAGGACCCAGTCTTATCATTTTTCTTTGATTTTTGTCAACCGAATATCACAAACTACTGTCCTACTGTTCCAGACTTCTACCATATATTTGGATGTGCTTTAAAAAGTTACTTGTAAAAGTAAATTTAGTAAAGTGTTCACATCACAGCTGGAGAGGGTTAAATGAACCATAGTAAATCCTGGTGTTAGTTTTGTGATCATGTTAAAATAGCTGAATAGCCATAGAAATTAAAGCCACAGAAACATAAATTTATATGATGTTTCAGAGCAAAGTCCAGGTTTTGGCCACTTTTAGTATGCTGAAAACACTGTGGGATTAAATTCTTTTACAAGCAACCAGACTTCTCTTTCCTGTGCACAATCTTTGATCTCTACCCGTAAACTTATTCCCTTGAGTTAGGGAATGAAATTAAATTCATGATGGGTGTCCTCTTTAGCCAAACTGCAAAGCTGGATGTAGTATCCAAATGTTCAGGATTAATGGAGTCAAACAACAATAATTTAATATTTTGTCCATCTAATTTATATTGTAGTAAATTAAAAAAGTTATGTTTCATGATTGAAATAATGCAGCTTGTTCATTTTCATTAAATTTTAATTATATAGCTCCTGTTCACAAAAGTATGGGTCTTCAGGTATTTAGCTTAACCCCACGATCAGACAACACACAACTCACTTAGAGCAAGCTCTGAATGAAGGTGGGGAAAAAGAACTTCCTTTTAACAGGAAGAGACCTCCAGCAGGACCAAGCTCAGGGAGGGGTAGTGCTCTATCATGGCCAGTACTACTTTGAGGCAAAAGAGGAGTTTCAACAATTGTTTGTTCCATACAGTCATTTAGGAAGCATTGGTAGTTCTTGTAACTTCTTTATTTCAACATATGATATGTAGCATATTTCTCTGCAGAACAATAGAATGACAATGTTGAGGAACCAGCTCCTTCTTCTTCTTTGGCTGCTCTGCTCTTAAAAATGGCTTCAACACCATTTTTGATGGAATGTCCAGTTTGTCCATTCTAAACTGCATGTTCACTGCTTTGCACAGTCCTCCCCAATGAAATACCAGCACAGTATTTACAGTACACAGTGGTCAGTATGCTCATTAAAAGCTACATTGCATAGGGAATTAAGGAAAGCAGTAACAAAAAAAAAGTGTATAAATAACTGTTCAATTCAGCACATTAGAAAATAAAAATAAGACCTTTGATTGTTGTCAAAATGTGTAGGTCAGTTTGTGTTTCCCAGTCCTCTGTGCAGGAGTTAACTTGAGGTATCAGGGGCTAGTAGAAGTAAATACAAGGAGCTCCACGCTGCAGTGTTAGCTTGAGGGCTGAGGTACAATTCAGCTGTGAGACAGGTCGCTACAGGTCTTTGTGGTTGATTGACAGCCTACAACTTAGGGTCATCGTCCTTCAAACTAGCGCCGTCTGTGAACGCCTCATCTCCTTCCGCAGCTCATCTCGGCTGAGCAGATACTGGGGGCAGAGCATCATGGGAGTGGCAATGGGTTAGAGAGATTAGAAGTTAGTGTTTGCTTCTGAGCTGGGGTCAGTATACTTTACTGAAATGAGAACATCAGATCCGATGTGAGATTGTTTTATGACATGTCACAAAGGAGAAGCATAAGTGGAATTTATAAAATGAAGATGCCCAACATGAAGATGAATCTGTAGGAAATCCTCAGACATGGCTACCTTGAATGTGTGACACTAACTCACCTTAGCAAATATGAACATTATTAATGTTTGTAAAAAGACTGTGCTTTTCATTCTATGACATCTTAAAAGGTCTGCTGTGAAAAAAAGTATGCCTTGGTTATCGTCTCTCTGCTCTCTAGTGCAATGGAAGCTTGTTGATTCTAATTACTGTGATTATTTCAAATAATAAATCTGAGGTTTAAATTCGCCCTTCCTTGTTCTGATGTAACTCCTGCAGATTCTTGGACTTAAAATTTAACTTCAAATAATAAAAAGATATGAATAATGCTCAAATTTCTTTTTTTACCAAGATCGTCACTGATGTACTGACGCTGCAAACGTGTTATCAAACATCTCAGACTTCAGTTACTGTCATGATTTTCTTGACTTGAACGAACAGAACAAATGCTAAAGAACCAAGCCTGGCATCTGGATGATAGCCGCAAGTAATAAAGAAGCAAGTACCAGCGAGCAGGTTTCACACTAGCAGCATTGCTTTAATTTGTACACAGACACAAGACGTGGTGTTTTAATGGCATTTCCATCTGAGTATCTGCAGTTTTCCATCTGAGTGACTCAAACTTCTCTTACAGCAGACTACAAGCAGATTCCCAGTGAGCGAATCAGCTGCACAAGTCATTAGGCAGCAGCTTGTGTGTGTTGGCGCTTACTGTGAGGTTGTTGATGCTTTCAGAAAGAGCTTCTATTTGCAAAATGGTACCCTCTGTGGTCGCCATCTGCAACACACACGCACACACACAGATTCCTTATAAACTCATTACAACTCACAATTACAGGCTTACTATCATCAAAACAATATGTTTCTTAAACCTTTTAAAATTACCGTAGAAAGATATGAAAACGTGCAACAGATCACTGATAATGAGGATTGTACCTGCAGCTGAGTCATAGTCAAACATGCACTTCCCATGTCACCTTTAACAGGGTTACCATGGTGATGATCATCAGCCATCTTGGCTCAGACCGCTCAGCCGAAGGGGGGAAACGTGGCGTCATAAACAGCAATGACAGCCACTGTGATGGTGAGAATGGAGATGATGATGATGATGATGGAAGCAGGTTAGTGCTTGATGTAGGTTATTAAGGCATGCTGCTGCTCGTGGCTCCGCCCAGCAGCGTAGTCTGTTACTTTATCTTACAGAAATACAGAATATGCTTCCTGAGGAATTCAGTGTTTTCCACATGAAGTCACCTAACTCTTAGTTTGCGAGTTCAACCACATTAACAAGCAGCATGCTTTGACATTGGCAAGGTAGCCGGGTCACTGTTGTTGCTGTCTTGATGTCACTGAGCTATTCTCCAGTCAGTCTCTTGTTCCCGCGGTGAACAGATTCCAACTCTACCACCTTGGACTGCTGGTAAAGGTAATCCCTGTTCTAAACTGGAAAACTGCTGTCAACTGGAAGTTGAAGCAGAGGGACAGCTGGTTCTGGTTACTAACCTGAACTTACTGCGGTTATATGCAGCAAGCCAGAAATGCCAAATATCACTTTGTGAACTGATGATGTTACAGAGCAGAACAAGAGCTGGAGTCACTACATGCGGTAAATTTTGAGTCCTTACATAGAATGAGAAATTGACTTTAATGGCAACAATTTATGGCTCTTATAAGTTAAGACAGCATGGATGTTCCTCCTTTTGCACGTGCAATCTACCTCTGTGGGAAACACTGAAAATGTCCAGTACAGGCCCCTATAACGATGTACAACTAAAAACTAAATAAATAAAGGACATTGAACATTTTACACATCTGCTTCTACTCTGATCATCAGAAAGAATGAATCAACTTTGCTCATGTCGGATTTTGTTTATTAAATGATTTGATAAACCACACGTTAGCTTCCTTTCTTTGCTATAAAAATACTATTACAGTCAAATATGAAAAATAACGGTACAAAAATCACCACCTCAAGTTTCAAACAAAACATGCTATTTTATGATTTTCTCTGCAATGATATAAATAAAATCCCTCCATTATTTTATGTAAATATTGCACAAGTTCATCTCGACCATGTAACAGAACTGCATTCAACCTGGTTAGAAAAATCAAAGGTCACACATAAAAAATAATCTACTGGTGGTGCACACATGTTGGCTTAATACTGTACAAGAAGACATGTCTGTATATGCTGTATGGATTACAGGAAGTGATGTCACAGGAATCCAGAGAGAGGCTGTGTTCTCTCGTGATGAGTTAGAGTCATGGCACAGGTTTGAGGCTGAGGTTGGGTTAGTTAGGCATCGGACCGGAGCTGAAATCAAAATACTTGAATTGTGCTCGTCTCAGGACTCCCTGCAGCGTGACAAGCAGCTGACTGAGAAACAATCTCTAAATGTAAGGCACAGGGTCGGGCTGATGGGCGGGGCTTAAAGAAGCACATCAGGGGATGGACTGAGGTATTATGGGCTGCAAGCAAAGGAAGCAGAGTAGTAGCAGAGATAGCTGAATGGCTAATAGACAGGATGACAACAGTCATCCGTGTTGTTGGCGTTACAGTTGTTGCCATGGAGATGGGTCGGCTCCGCTATCTTCTAGCCCCACCTGGTCCCTGGAGCGGTCGGGCTCTCGGTCTAGGATGGGGCTCAGGCCTCTGAAGCCAGTGTAGGGCCGCATCTGCACCCCGTTCACTGCAGACTGTCCCGACTGAGGCGAGGAGGACTCGATGGGGCAGACATAGTCTGTAGATTCATCCGGCCGTCTCCTCCTGAGGTGAGTCAAGTTAGAGAAGCCCAACTTCTTCGGCTGCAGTGAAACAGGAACAAAAGCATCGTCATGCTGTCACGCTTCAGCAAAGCAACAGTGACTGCTGAGAAGACTTTTAATGTTAGAACAATGTGACTAATGATAGGCTCTACAACAAGAAGCAACACGTTTAAAGCGTGCCAATCACTACTCCTACATCAACAATGCCAAGAAGAATGATTACCCAACTCACTGATGGGATTTTCTTTACTGATTTGCCATCATTAACAGCTGCAGGCAACTATTTAAAAAAATCTTTGATAAAACTACACGTCGCGTGTCAAGCATCAAACCACATAAAGATTTGGGGCTAGCAGCTGAACTTTATGGAAGATGCAGCCGCCTGTTGAGGACT
Source organism: Pundamilia nyererei (assembly GCF_000239375.1). NCBI lineage: Eukaryota > Metazoa > Chordata > Actinopteri > Cichliformes > Cichlidae > Pundamilia > Pundamilia nyererei. The sequence goes on from NW_005187490.1 coordinate 417,173, forward strand.
ATATGGAGACCAAAACAGAGCTAAAAGGAGATTCCTTAGATGTTGTAGATTAAATGTTATTGTTACAAGTTATTCAGATGCAAACTGGAGATCTTAACACCAACACTACAAAGGGGTGGACTCCCAGTCCTATGCACAAAAACTACAGCAAGGACAAACAACTCTGAGAGCTTCCTTGATCAGATTTAAATCAGGTAATAGGGTTTTTGGTTCCCTGGTTCTTTTGATCACACCTTGGAAACTTGAGATGCACTAAATATCTTGAATACTTGTAATTCAACTGATACACTGCACTGGTATTACTGCCAAGTGAAAAGACCAGAGCAGCATGAAAGGGAAGCTGGCATTGCAGTGGGCTGCAAAGGAGCTTGCAGCTAAAACGCTATTTCTGAAATGCAGGCTGACACTGAGATCAAAACAATGCTGTGCTCAGTTTTGTTCCATTTCCTGTAATCACATCTGTATGGATTTCCCTAACATCTGCTCTTTTTTGTGTTTAGTAGATGTGAATGAGGGACACCGGGCAGCGACACACAACAACATTCATCAAATGTGTCCTCTAACATCTGTGATATCGTCACAAAGCACTGCTGGATTTTGCTTCATAGCTGGCTCATCTTGAGGGGAAAATCTAACATAACAATAACAATTTCGTTTTGGGATTTTTTTCCCATCCACAGTATTATATACCTCCACATAAACATCCGTATACATACTTCCTGCATTAGATGTAGCTTAAGAAATTTAAGATCTAAGTGTCCAAGATCATAAGTGGATCAAATGCAAGCGTAAATTCTCTTATGATGAATTATTCTTCTATTATTACTTAATTATTTTCTTCAAGAGGCACTTTGAGCTGACGCTGTGGCTGATGGCTGAGTCTCAAAGATGTGAGGAGCAGCAGAGCAGTTCTCACTGGCTTAAACTTTTGGAAGAGCTCGGAGATTAAACCGAGCTGACACACTGAGGTCTCACCGTGGATTAAGGCGCTTTTCTCACACTTGCAGGGAGAGGGAAGGTGTTAACTGGTCTCTTATGATGCCTTATTTTACCTACTGCCTGTGCTACTCTCAGCTTTATAATTGAGTCTTTTCTTATATTTTCTTACCTTGACTTTAGCGGTGATGCTGAGTGGGGAGTATCCTGTCGCCTCAGTGTACTCCCTCTTCTCCTGCTGAGCCTGTGCTCCTACTAGGTTGTTGAAGTTGGTGGTTAAGTGGCGCCTCAGCAGAGTTTTCTGAGGAGGGATGTTCAGCAGCATGGCCAGGCTATCAGAATTAAACCGAGGCTCCAGCATCTATTTGAGGAGAAATGATGTCAGATGCTTTTTAAATTCTTGTTTTCCATTTTGCTCCAGATGCCGGCTGCTTTTATGTACTCACTACCAGCCCTCCATGCACGCCGCTGCCCCTCAGGTTTGGGGCATACTCTGCAAGGTCCACAGATCTCAACCACTCCATGACTCGGTGGTTAGACCACTGGACAACCTCACTGGGAGTGAACTGGCTCTGTAACACACACAAATGAATGTATTTTTTGTTCTAGTTTGACTTTTTAACAGTTTCCCAGCCTTACAAAGTGATGTTTTCTGGCAAATTTTGTTTGCACGAACTGATTAAAAAAATACAAACCAACATAGTTATATAAACTGTACTCAGTCTGCATGTGCAAATGTGGCACAAGTGGATGTCCCATTCTGACCACCAACATGTGCATCTGTGAGCAGGAATCTATGAACTTAGCTAACTCTGATGTGACACCATGTGATGCCACACACACATACAGGTAGTCAGAACAAGGACTTCCACAAGCGATGACCTTGAACGGGTGATCAAGTTTTTGACTTTCATGGATGGAGTCTTTATGAAAAATGCGTGAGGTACAAATACAATGTACAAAAAGAACTTACAAAGAAGAAGACAGTGGATCTGATTTGAAGTTTTAATTTAAGAGTTCACTCACTAATGGCTCTTTTGCCATCTTTGTACTTTGCCGTATAAATGAGTTAACAATACCTCATTGCCGGGCCTGCGTTTGAGGCAGTTGGGATTGAATTTGTTGACATGGAGAACATGAATGGCACACTTGATGCTGAGGTGGTGCAGCTGGCTGGTCACTTTAAGGAATAATAAGTCGTTCTAACATGGAGAGCAGAGACAGATACAAGAAGGGAAACATGTCATACATCCCTTTTATTTTTGGGCAACTGAAAGCTCATTCCCCCCATATGGTAACGCTGATTTAACTTCACATGAATTGATTAGTTACAAACTCACCACAGTGAGATACTGCAGCATCTGCCCATCCACTCTTCCTTCATTAAACTGGTCTTTGTACTGAGGAAGGCCAATATCATCAAGCCAACCTGGAACAAAGAACATAACTGTTTTCTCGGAGATTTTCCCATATGTGTGTCTGTGCATATGTGAGAGAAAGAATCCTTTACATACGGGTAACCCAGAGGTAATCGAGCTCTGCAGATTTTTCAGGCTGTTTGCTACTGATCGCTTTGATGGACAACTGAAGCTTCTTCCTGTGGAGTGGATTCTTCATGGCCATCTCCTGTGGACAAAGAGAAACGATTGGCTTTTTCCTCCTGTTACAGTTTAGTCAAGTCAACCAGATTTAAAAGCAACATTGGTCAAAGTGCTGTACTACCAAAAAAGAAAAACACTCTTTCGAATATCAAAATTAATAAAATCTTACAAATAAATAAAAGCAAATGTTGAGGCTTAGATTAAAAGCCAGTGTTTTGAATGGATTTTAAAACATTTCCAGTGTTGATTAGGTTCTGATGTGAACAGGTAAACCACAGTTTAAAAGCGACAGCAAGGGTCCTGTCGTAAAGGTCCTTCATGATTTTATGTGGCTAGGCAGCGATGTTCTGGAGCAGCTGCAGATGTGAAATCAAAGACTTGCTTACACTCAACTATTGCAGTAGTCGCCAAGTAGTATGGCAAAATGCTACAACTCCCATGCCATCAAGAGTGGGGAGAAGGTCTGAACAACAGAACCTCTGCTATCTCTTCGTAAAGTCTAATGACATCCATTTTTAGCGTGTACGATCATCAAAGGTTGTAACATTACTGTAGCATCAGTGCATCGTCTGCATAGTGAAGCATAGTGCTGGAGCCTATCCCAGCTGTCATAGGGCGAGATATACCCTGGTTGCCAGTCTGTCTCAGGGCTAGCACACAGGGACACCATTTGCTCTCACATTTACTCCTGTGTTTTGGACTGTGGGAGGAAACCACGCATGGGGAGAACATGCAAACTCCACACAGAAAGATGGTGGAATTGAACTCAGGACCTTCTTGCTGTGAGGCAACAGTGCCAATGACGTGCCACCGTGCTGCCCGTGCTGCAGCAACCCTTTGTGAATAAAGCAACAGCTTGAAGTAGCTTCTTCTACTGCAAAAGTGGTTAAATTAGCAGATAATGTGGAGCACCCATAAATTAGTAAACCTGCAAAATATGAATTCAATCATTGATGAAATGACTGACAATCTGACCATCCATCCATCCATCCATCTTCTTCCGCTTATCCGTGGCCGGATCGCGGGGGCAGGAGCCTAAGCAGAGAAGCCCAGACCTTCCTCTCCCCAGCCATCTCCTCTAGCTTGCCTGGGGGAACATCAAGGTATTCCCAGTACACCCAGGGGGTGCCCAGGAGGCATACTTGTCAGATGCCTGAACCACCTCAACTGGCTCCTTTGGATGTGGAGGAGCAGCAGCTCTACTCTGAGCCCCTCCCGGATGGCTGAACGTCTCACCCTATCTTTCAATCTGACTATCTGATGGTAATTTCATTGAATTGAAATGATTAAACTAACCTTTTAGTAATAAAAGCCATTCAAGTTCTGGTTGCACCTAAATTTAAAGAAATACTGCAAGCCACATACCATAAAGGACAAACCTGAAAAGTATATTCAAAGACCCACTTTCTATTAAAAAGATGAAGAATTTAATGAAGAACAACTTAAAGAAAAATAACAAAATGGTCAAAAACCATGTTAAACACAGTAGATAAATAAACAAACAGTTGTGTACTCCTAGCAGAAGGATATATAAGGTGAGGTATTTAAAAAGAAAAACAGAAACTCCTGATACGGCGATCCAAGGTTTGACAGTTTCCATGGATCACAGTATCAATATAGATTAACCTGAAGAAAGAAACAGAACTGATCAAAATGATCTGGAGGAGACGCAGAGAAAGGTTGGAGGTGGAGATGAGGTGTATGATGTGACAGTGTTGAAGGCGAAACTAAAGAGCTGGTTGAAAGGCAGAGGCAGGCGTTACTAAAGACCAAACAAACAGACAGACGGCAACAATGATCAGACAGGTAGAAATGGAAAATATGTGACAGGCTGTATGGAAAACCAACACAGTGTGATTGTGTGTGCCGGTTGTCTTAGAAGCATCACTTTAGGAACCACACTCTATAAAGCAGTGATTTGTGCGTTTGAGTGTGTATACCTTCTCTAGGTCTTGTGGCGTGGCTGATAGCAGAGTCTGACCGCTAGTGACCCACTGGCGAGCGAGGATGCTGTACTGACCTAGTCCAATGTCTTCAATCCAGTCACACACCTGCTCTGTGTTCCACTTAGAAAATGGCGTCTTCAGATCTCTGCATAGGAACAAAACACCAAAAAGTGAACCGTGCACCTAATCACTCCTATTCACTTTATTAATATAGATATTTTATTAATTAATATACCGTGTTTTCCCTGGACGGGCCAATCGAGGTCCAGCTGTAGCTCTGAATCCTCCCCTCTTGAAGTCTCCTAGCTCTGGGTCATGAACTTGGACAGGACTACCCGACTGACTGCGACGGATCCTTGCAGACAGAAATGAGAACATGAGTATAAATATAAAAAGGTTAGGACACCAAACATGCTGTTAAGTGTGTGCTCTGTATATCCTTAAAACATACTTCCCCCAGAGTTTCCTAATTCCTCTGTGACCCTTCCTGTTCTCTGGTGAGACAGGAGACTGCTGTCCAGAGTCCACTCCAGAGGACAGCGGGGACTGGTCTGATGGAAAGCACTCCTCCAGCTTCTCTGAATGCTCTGCCACAGGAAAAAAAACAATGAGGAGGGGAATCACTGCAGGAACCTGAGGGGAGCTCTGGGATCCAGAGTATCTGTGTTTCCTGCTATGGACCAGAACAACATGAACATCTGCTGCTACAAATTAAATCACACATACGGGAGATTGTTCTGTTTGGAAAATTGACCGTCTCACATTGAGATTTTTCATACATGCAATAATAAACCACTCTTTGTACAGCACTACACCTTTTATGTGCACCAGACAAACAGTTTGAAATTCCCAGTAAGGTCCTCTATTTCTGATCACAATATTAAAGCTCCTACTCATACCTATAGTCACTGTGCTGGAATTACTTTCCTGGCTACTTCTACTTCTGCTGGTACTATGACAGGATTACTAATGGGACCAATAGGTCATAGACTTTGTGTTTAAGCAAATATTCTTTACTAAAACCTACTACAAATAGTCAAAGGACAACTGAGATTTAGGATTACTTTAAAGAAATCCCAAAACACAGCACAAACACTACACATCCAAAGACAACACAAAAGTAACCAAGTGACCACAAAGACACAAGAGAACAATTGCAAAAAGAAGGCTCTATACACAAAAACAGAATTTCACTACAAAAGAGACACGAATTTGTGTCTGAGAGAGAGACAGGACTACCTTAGAGAAGACAAATAACCATAAAGATTTGCATCCCAAAGTGACCGCAGAGATGCTAAATTGCTGCAAGAAAGGCTTTAAACAAGGCTAGAAACAAATCTGAGATGTCTGCAAAAAACATAAAAAAACACAAAGAAACAGGAAGATGCACAGAGCAGCTGGAAAAAAGACACCAAAGGAAAACAGCTACTAAGTGACACAAAGACATAATCGTTAGAAAAAGACTCAAAACTACAGTTTGTGTGTCTTTCTCCTATGTTGGAGTGCTTACTGTGTCAGAATTCAAATGTGGCTGTTAAACTGTCCAATATTTGACAGTGCTACATAAAATGATGCAGATAACCTATTTAGCCCCAGAAACAGACAAGCTGGCAAATTCTCCTCAATAGGTTTGTAAGACCCCTACACTTAGGGGTGAAATGATATACCCACCAACATCATAGAGGTCATGTTTTCCAGGAGATCCTGATGCAGAAGAGGTTAGTTAAGTGAGAAGGATGCAAGCAGAAAAAAAGCAGAAGGCATTATTAGTCAAAGCGTCTTTATCGCCGAAATAAATGCTGAATACATGTTTGATTGCAAAGCAGAGCTGTTGACGGTTAAGTCTTTAGAAGTACTCTAAATTACTGCTTCAAGCCCATTACTCTAAATATCTGTCTCAGTTAATATGCGCTGACCTCTGAATATGCATGCTAGTCCATGCTACATCTATCCATCCTATCTGCCACTCAGCGGTAGGATCAAGAATATCTGCCCAAATACTCTAGAACCAGAAAACGATTTTCTAAGAGAAGTGCAAAATATACAGAGTTTCTTAAAAGTCCCTGAATAAGAACAGTAATGTATTTTAAATAGTGCTCTCATAGACTGTATAGAAAGGATGGACACAGCCAACACAGTACCACAGACTGGTTAGTGCAGCCTTGTTGTGAAGGATCAAAGTGAATGTTCTCCCCACAACAGTCTTCAGATTGTGAAACCTATTTGAAGCAGCTACCTTTTGATTTTGAACACTTGCTCCTTCAACAGGGACCATCAGCTGTGGACTGTGAGCGAGTGCAACCCCAGTGAGGCCACGAGAGCGAGTGGGAGCGGATGTCAGATTGCATCCTTCTTTGTTTACTTTGGGGTGTTTTAGCTAGTTGAACTTCATACATACTTAAGCTTGCACTCCTCACCCTCTCGCAGTCCTCTGATTACCCTCCTGCCTTCTTAAGCTCTGGCTCTGTGTACGCAGATATACGGGTGGCCGTGTGCTTTTATGCCTATTAGCTTTAAAGCGTATGTTTAATTCAGCAAATGCTGATGCGAGAGAGGCGGGCATTATCTTCGACAGCTCTCTGAGTCATGAGGGAGTCCTAATAATCCTGGGCTTTAAAGCTGCTTCATCCTCAGCGAAAACGGCTGCTCACCCTGACTCCGCTCACCTCTCAGAAAATCTTGTTTTGCTCACAAGATAGGTGATGCTTTTGTTTGCTCAAAGAGGCTTTCTCTCAGTGACTTCACAGTCACAGAAACACTGCGCTTCAGTTCTTCTGAAAGTGTATTTTCAGTGTTGACATTTGCATTTCTGTGAGGGCATACAGTACCTAAAACCGGAGCACTGGCACTCCTGCAGCGAACTGCAGTCAGAGCACAAACAGGAGACAAGAGCAATCCGACAGCAGAGCAGGCATGAGGAGGAGGAGAAAGAAAAGGCACAGAAAGGAAGCAGTGGGCGAAGAGTTAGTTGACAAAGACAAAAAATATTTTTGTTTTGTTTTGCTTTGCAGTGCCAAATGATCTGTTCACTAAAATCACTTGCTTTATATTCCAAGGAAAAGTTACACAAGAGGGGAAATATGCATGTTGGCTTTCTTGTAAAGCTAAATAAGATGTGTACGGTCACTATGAAGCTACAGCCAGAAGGCTGCTTGATTAGCTCAGCCGAATAAATGCATTCCCCAAAATATACAAACATTTAAATTTTTCCCTTGAGTGCAAGGTCATGCAGATTTTTTAGGTTTAAATTACAAAGAGCAAGAGACCTGCATTTGAGATTTCACAGATTAAAACATGGTGCTTAACAGATACAACACTCACTCAGACTGTAGTCCTGGCTGTGGCTGTGGACAGGCGAGAGCTGGACGGGAGATAAATACTCTCCGTCTCCGTCGCCGTTCAGCTCGGCCCGCGGCTCGTTCTTTTTACTCAGTTTCCCCGGCAGAGTTTGGTACTTGTTCAGCTCCATGTGGGGATTCTGTACAATATAAAAAGCAAACAGTGTGTTACTCTTTCAGCCAAGTCTGGCATCACATTCCAGATATAATCTTAAAATGTATACAATTCAATAAATTCACTGCAGCTTTGAATCTAAAATGATTTTCAGACACCTCTGACTCTAACAAAGTGGACACCTTAATCTCTGTAGTGTTGCTATGTGGCTCCGATTCTCTTTTTTTACATTCTTCTTTAACTACACTGAAAGTTAGTGGCTTTACCCGATGGCTTTCATAAGATCACAGCGGGGCCGTGAGGTGATTTGTGTTTTTCCTCTGTTGCATAACCGTCTGTCCTTTAGACAGTGAATGTCTGATGATGCTGGAATATAACCGCACATTAAAGTCATCGGGGTCTGAGAGAATAACTGGAGAAAGGCCAGCAGAAAGAAACAGCTGGGAGGCAGCTGTGATGTCAAGTACTAGCGACAGCCACTTCAGGTGGGTCTTGGCCCTTTTGTGTGTGTGTGTGTGTGCGCGTTTGTGTGTGTGTTTGTTTGTGTAGACGCAGTATGATTATACGATTATATATTGACTATAATGCACTGTGAACTTGTCATGCTGAGAACAAGAGGTCAGAGGGCACCAGGACAGTTACATCACTGTTTGCTATAAAGCACAACATTACTACACATTCTAGCAGTTTATAAGTGGCCTCACAGAAAAGACGACAACGCTGTGAGCTTGTTTTTGTCTATTATATCCCTCGAACATATCACTAGGTCATCAGTCATTACTTGTTGATGTAAGTGCATCGGGTCTATCTAAGAGATGCTTTGCCTTGTGTGGATCTTTTTATGCAGCCATATAACTACTCACACAGAAACTACTCCATTACTTTTTGCTTTTCTGTTACATCTCTCAGTACTCTGCCTCTTTCTGTATGACGAACACTCTGTGTACTTTCAATGTATGATAATTAGTATGTTCAAGTCTTAATTCATATGGCTTGATACTAATTAGTATGTCCCCTTGCCCTTGATTGGCTCCTCCACTTGCCTGTCCAGCTGCTGCCTCCTTCCCCTGCACCTGATTGGTTCCACAGTACAACGTTCTTTACTGCTTATTAAAAGATCATTTCACCCTCCTGCTAGAGAGCTGGCGTCCAATCTCTACTTAACCTTTATTTATTAAAGTTACTTTTTTTAAAGTTAAAACTTAGTATTAAAGTGTTTCCTGTTATTTGTGAAACATGTATAATGAGGATAGATGACTTGCTGGCATAAACAAAATAATGCGAACCTGTTAGAAATCACTGAATAGGATAGAAGAAGGAGCGCATCATTCTAGACGTTTTAGACTATTTGTTTACTTATAATAACTACAAAATAACAGAAAATTTAGGAACTCTTAGAGGAAAGTTGCCCATTACCTGGACAAAAACAGTCACAATCACATTTTATAGCCATATATAGTATCTTTAGATACAGTTTCTTATCATTAGGCGGGGGGGGGGGAAGTTGGTCATGAAGATTAGTTAAGGAAGGAGAGAAGGAAAGTGGTCGTAATATATCCATGTGGCCGCTGTAATAACAGCTGTCTGAATTCTCTTAATACTGAAGAGAAGGTGCTTCAGTGCTTCATTTGTTGCCTCATTTAACAGAGGAAACCCTAATCCACCCTTTCTGAAAGGAAAGGTGATCATCTTGACAATTCAAAGCATCGCACGTCAGACCATTCACAACAATAAACGATCAAAGTAACTGACGTTTGGTGCAGATTATCACATAAATAAATCCTGCTTTCTTATTACATAACATGCAAATATGTGGATATGTTTTAGCCCAAAGCTGGACTATGAACCACTCTGTTAAAATTCTTGCTTTAATCAAAGCAACGACTACAAAGGATCATCTCTTTAGTCGGAAGAGAAAATACGAGTGGACAGCAGGGTGAGATTTCCTGCGGGGAGTCTACACAGGAGAAGATTAGTGATGTAGTAGAGACGAGAGACCACAGAACGTATGAACCTGTAGTTTCGCCAAGTAAGATAGCCAATGTGATATGAGCAGGTGGTGGCGACTACATTAAAGGGTTACCTGCAGTAAGATTCACCGGGTTGTTCATTTTTATACAGCCTGCATAAAACAACAAGGTAAAAACAGACAAGGCAAAGTATCCAATATGTGTTTGAAGCTCTTTTTGTGCCACGCCAACATTTTAATGAGCAGTCGGATTCTCTTTTCCTTATGAAATTACATCTTCCCCTGACTTCACGGTGTTTTCCATACAGGTCATGGAAAAACTGATTAGGAGTCATTTTTTTTGACTATTTGGCCACAGCCCAAGTCTTGTTTATATTTTGATTTATTTCATCTTCTTTACAAAAAATATATACTAATCCTGCAATCTAAAGATGTATAATGAATACATGGGATTTGTGTAGCTAAATGTGTGACATCATGTTGCAGATCAGTACCTCGGCCCCTACATCTGATTCACTTTCAAGTGGCTGGATCTCTACAGCCTACAGCCAACAGAGAGACGGGAGAGACCAGAGAACACACACACACAAACCCAGAATTAGAAGGTTAGCAACCACACAGTCAGATTAACAGAACGTTAAAGATTAGCTAGAAAGGACTGATTTAAAGTACTTCTTAGTAAGCAGATGTGATAGGCTGGATTAGATAGAGATTAGTATGTTTATATTAAACAAGCGAATTGTGGAGGCAAACACTAACAGACCTTTTGTAAAGATCCACTCTGCAACTCTTCAAGACTGCTGGACATCAACCGGCGTCGATGCCTGCAGAAAAAATATTGTATCACTGACATCTGGTTAAGCAGACGTACACTTTGAATGTGCTTGTACTGTAGCAGGGCTTACCAAGACCCATTAAACAAACTTGGGTCAGCAGCGGACACCAGCGATGTCTCCACAGAGTTCTGGAAACTGCAACAGACACCGCACAGAGTTAACTCAGAGTCTGGCGTTCATTCATCGCGTACAGTACGTGCGCTGCACATTCATACCTGAAATCCAAATCCCTCTGATACGGCGATGAGGACAACATAAGCGGTGACGATCCTCTTGATGACAGCTATGAAGGAAAAAACATTTTTTCAAAGCATTTGTGGAAGTGAGATTATTAACCCAATAATTCTTTGACTTTTATTTAAAATTTCTTGTGAATCCTACCTCTGATCTGAGGATGTCAGAGTGTGCTTTGTGAGTGATGGCTTTGAGCTTTAAACTGCCGCTCAGCTCCTCTTCACTGCTTCCTGGTAGATAGAAACCAAAACAATTGGCGGCATAGTGACGTTAGAGAGAAAAGACAGGTTTCCAAGCAGAAGCTCACAATACAGAAAAAGGAAGCTCACCCTGCGTGAGTGCCATGACCTCCCTCATCTTTCTGTATTGGCTGAGCAGAATGGTAAGCTCCTCTATACGCCGATCCTGTTATCACCAAGGCAAAAATGGTCATTCTCTTTTTATTTAATCTTGTTGTAAATGATATATATTGTAGCAGTGGCAAAAATGATTTCATTACCTTCTCGTCATTTGAAGCCAACAAAGACTCCATCCCCACCTTTAACCTCTGGTATTCCTGGTCTAACAAAGAAGACCAAGAAGTTAAAAAGGATCCTATTGTACCCTCACGCTAGCTAGTTAGATCAGGGCAGCTGATGGGTGCACGAAGCGGTGCTGGTGACAGACACGAGAGCCGTGCAAATAGGACTAATCAAGCAAAACAAATACATGCTGACAGCACAACTGCCCATGCAGCATCACCTGGGACACACGTGGAAACTGAGCATTGTCAACAGCACCATTACCGAGAGAAGAACTAATGAGGCTTGCATCAGTATCAGCCACACAAACACAAGCCGGCACCAGATTTCATTTAACATCCTTTCAAATGCAGAAACTTATCTAAATGGGATTTTTTTTGTTTATTCAAACGACTCAGCTTTGAAATGATATGCATGTCATCGGTGGCTTTAGAGCAGCATTTATAAGGCAACAAGAAAGCAATTCTAATGAACTGCAATATGACAATGCCAGGAGGAAAAACAAAGCACAAAATGTCAGGATACTGCAACGCTCTCTGGTGACTCCTCCTGCAGGAATCAATAAACTAGTTGCATAGTTTTATCTACTACTTGTCCCACTCTCTTCTGAGATTTTCTTTAGATGACATGTTTGTATTATAGTCCTCTCAATGTGCTTGTTATGTTCTATTTACTCAGATTTGAATCTATTTTTTTACATGCCTCACTGTGTGCATTTATCAGCGTGTTTGTGTGGTACTTTTATACTGTACTTTATATTCTATGTGTTCTTCCCAAACCGGAAGGCACTTTGGGTGAACTCCTGTTAAATAACGATGATTCGATGTTGTATAAGAAGTTTGCACAGGACAGTGGACGCTGCATAGCCTGACACTCTTCTGAGTCTTTTTGATTTGAAAGGATGTACAGGCTCACATCACAGACACACACACTGAAGCTTAGCTGTGGTCCAATCTCAAACCAAACATCCACATTCCCGATGAAGAGACTACTTAGCCTCGACATTTAAAGTGTTTCCCTGTTTGGTTTTAAGTTTCACATTTGAGTCATAAATGACCAAAGCAGAAAAATCCAGCTGTCTAGGAGGTTGCTTAGAAATTAGCCCCATTAGCAACATAAATGCCTTACATTTGTTAATCAGATGCTTGATATACACCTCCTCTACAGCAGAGGGCAGCAAAGAGTGGAAAAAACACAAGCCAAGTGGAGAACAGAGAAGAGAGGAACTGTTGATTAGATGTTACAGTAATCAGAGTTGACAGACGTGCACATCGCTGCCTCTCACACATATCTGCACTGACAGATTTGATTGGTCAGACTGTCAGCTGAGTGTACCTCTCTCTGCGTTGTCATTGGCGCTGCCGCCTCTGGCCAGCAGCTGGGTCTGTAGGCACACGATCTCAGCATCTTTGGAGGCCAGGAGCTGCTGCAGCTCTGAGATTTCTGCCTGTGGAGGAAGTCAGAGTAGATGTCTGTGAACTGGGTCGATCTTCCAGGTCAGTGGATGTCTGTGAGCTGTAAGTGTGAAGCAACTAAGCAAATCGTTTTTCTTAAAAAGGAATCATTTCTAAAAACCAACCAGCCAACTGATGAGCCATCAGAGTAACACATAAAATGAGTTGTGAATTCTGAGATTATTCTATATTATCATCATTATTATTATTATTATTTGGCACTGAGCACCTTCTTTCAAATAAAAACTACACAATGGAAATATAAAACAAGCACTGAAAGCCACATGTAGCCAAGTTATTTTGGTTTTCTGCTTTAAATCAACCCCACTATTTCACTTTTTTACAATACTTTGTTAAAACAAACTCTACCACAGCTTTCTCCACACGATCTACATCACCACTCAAGCATCTATCCAATGGAAGTATTTCTGGCAAAAAAACACAATTTCTGACACGTACTACAGTCTCCACCCTCAGCTGTTAACTGTAACATGACTGACATTACTGCATTGTAGGGATGGGTATCAAAAACCGGTTCTTGTTGAGAACCGGTTCCCACTGTTTCAATTCCTTGGAATTGTTTGCCATTTTTGCAAACGATTCCATTATCGATTCCAGTCGCCCCGAATGACGTCACCATGTTGCGGAGCATCATTTACCTGGCAGGAAACACAGCGCCTAAGCGACTCAAACGCTCAAAAGTTTGGTTATACTTTACGAGAACAGATGACAACAGGGCAACTTGCAATACTTGAAAAGTAGATATTTCATTTAAGGGAGGAAACACTACGAATATGCAAAAGCATTTGCTCACAAAACACCCGATGACCTTAAATGAATGTCGTGTTTTTAATCCCGCTCGACTCGTGAATCTCAACCCAGCAGCAGCGGTAACGTTTGCACGTCCTCTCCCGTTAATGCGGCAGGTAAATAATCAACTAACAGTGCATATTACGTTAGCGCGATCTGCCTTATTACAAAACCTGCCATTACTGTGCATTTAGGTGACCATGATGAGACAGACAGACAGTCTGGCTCAGATGCTGCCAGTTCTCGCTGCAGTCTACCGGTAGCGTCTCCTTTCAGGCCAGGATAGACGAATGTCACCGAGCAGTGACTAAGTTTGTGGTAAAAGGCTTGAACCCATTTGCCACAGCAGATGCCCCGATTTTCGGTAAGTGAATGTGTTTAATTGTAGGCAGGGACATTACTGGATATTCTTGTGTAATTGCTACAGAATAATTTATGTTATACTTTGTTATTGCTACAGAAGAATATTTATTTTATTATTTTATATTTACAATTTTTTTTCCTGGGGACTCTGTGACCCCACAGAAAAGAGGCTGTGGATCTCGTAAGATCTCACTGTTGGGTTTGTAAGGCCATGTTACTCCTAAATTTCTATCTTGTTCAAAGAGAAGATATAAAACAAAGTTCTAAGCTATTCGACCTTAGTGTTCTCCTTTTTAAAAAAGAATCGATAAGAGAATCAATCGAATCGTTAAACAGAATCGAAAACGGAATCGGAATCGTGAAAATCTTATCAATACCCATCCCTACTGCATTGTGCCCAAACAGCTGAAAATGAGGCCAGGACGATGTGCCATAAACTGCACTTGGCTGTGGGAAGACTTCTTAACAAATTTATAGCATAGTACAAAAAGGTTTTGACAGATTGTTTCCTCTGAATAATTGGTTCAGTTTTGTTGAATGACATTCTGATATTTATTTGATCTATCACTAAGCAAATATGTGTGTTTCTGTGCACTGCATTCATACAGTTTACGTAACTTTAGCTTGCTAGCATTATCTGATAGCATAGCATGCCACCTTCTCATGCTAATATAGTTCTTTTTGGCTCCAAAAACAACATGGCAATGGTCAAACAAACAAAATTTGAGGTCCAGGAAACAATAGGTGGCATCACTTTCATAATGTCCATCTTTTATATACAGATGGTGTAAAAACTACATCGTTTTTGTAGATTTGGGGCAGAGGACATATTTAAAGCCCCACACAACACAGAACACCGCACATATGTGCGTTTGTTTTATGTGCATTTGTCCAGGTGAACTTTTGTTCTCCGCCCAGCAGTGACAACTTTCAAGAATAACCATTTCAAGATTATCAATCACGTCCATCTTTTATATACAGTCTACAGCCTAGTGACTAAGAGCTAAGAGCTCAGTCAGACCTCTCATCACTTTAACTGAAGCCAACACAAACGGACAAATTAGGGTACCGATGCTTCCGTGTAGGGAAAATTCAAATACAACAGCAAAAGGGAATGTTAGCATCAAAGGAAGAAACATCTTCTGCAGTATCATTTTTTAAAAGAAACAATAATACTGATATTTTATACATATGCAAGCGTTAAGCCTCTGTCTTATTTTTCAGTATTGACCCTCTAATATAATAAAAACTGCTGTACTTCAGTCTGCCTTCAGTCACATGCAATCCACGTTTTCTTTATCCATTACAACTTTCCTATTCTCAGATATCAGATTAAATGACTAAAGTGCCAAAATAAGAATTAAACAGGAAAACATTTATCTCCAAAAAATCATAAAGTGGACCCTGTTAATTAAGCTATTTGCTTGTGTCTGCTCTGAGGCCTTGACATGTTATGACAACCTAATCTGAGTTAAGATGAAAAGAATAGTAAAAAAAAGTAATCACACATTATGCTAACAAATACAGTGGAGGCAACAGCTGAAGACAACAGGTGTGTGTCAGACAGTATGTGTGTGCACAGACTGTATGGTGGCATGCTATAAGTGCAAACTTAACAATGCCTGCAGCTGCTCTGCAATAAAACCCAGAAGCAAAAACCTACAATAGGGTAAGAAGCAGGGGAAGCCAAAGAATAACTCAGAGATGTGCAGGGTTTTGTTACTACCATCAGATCTGTGTTTGTCTCGAAGGCTCCAAATATTACAGAGCATATAAAATAAAATGAAAGGCACCAGCCAGGAAATCTGCTGAAGTGAGAATATGTGGAAGGCATCATTACCGTGTTATATCCTTAGTGCACAATATGAACACAGTAGGGTCGCACAAACACACAGAACTGATAGAATCAAATAAATTCACAAAATCCATGCAAATGCACACTAAAAATCACAACGACGGGAAAGAAAAAGCCACAAGTAAAAGGATGGAATCTACTGGTTTCTGCTTTTAAAAAATACAAACCTTGTCCTTATCAAAACCAGTGTAGGTTTTGATTTATTTATTTATTGTGTAGGTTTCTCTGTCCAGTCCCTTCCTGCTCAAAGGGACAGGACAGAGCTTCACAGCTATCGCAAGACCAACAAAAACAAATGCAACTAAGGAAACTAAGGAAAGAAAAGAAATGAGGAAAAAACACGAGAAGGGGAGGAGCAAGACGAGAAAAGTAGAAAAGAAGAGGCCAAACATAACACTAATCATAGGAAAGAAATCAACACGGGGAGATGACAAGTGGCAAGAGCAGGAGAGGAGGAAGAGGAGGCACCTGTGCGCTGCGCCAGCGCTCCTCCCAATGCTGCTTCTCCAGCTGTGTGTGCTCGACAGTCAGCTTGAGGCTGGACAGCTGGGTCATGAGCGACTGGTAACACACATGGAGAGAGTAAGAGATAGAGAGCTAGAGAGGGAGAGAAGACAGGAAGAGAGTAATGACGGGGAGAGATTTAGGGATGTGAAGAGAAAGGAGGAGCGGAAAAAAGTGAAGAGAGCAAGCCGCAGAGAGGGGTTAGTAGAGAAGAGGAGAGGAGGCGGATAGTGAAGGAGGGAGAGAGGAGGAAGGAAGCACTGTAAGCACAGAGAAACCAATGGCAGTTTGACCTCCTTCAGACAATATCCAACAATATGTTAGAGAGAGACTCTGTCATAACAAAGGAAATGAAGCTGCACGTCTCTGCTGCTGAGAAACACAGATGAGTGAAGCTCTGATTATTTCATCCTGATGAATGAAGGTTAAAGAAATTCACCTGGTGACAGTCTGATCAAATTATCGAACGTTTACGTATAACATCACAGTAACACCAGCTGTTAATTTTATCTTCTGTTACAGTATCCAGCATCCATTCTTGTCTACATCTGCTCTATTTCCTTTTTCATATGTGCAATTATCAGATTAGGAAGTCCGTCCTTTACACAGGTTTGCTGCAGTGACTTCACAGGCCAGTTTCCACATTTTGAAAAGTCTTCTTCCGGCGAGTTTGATGAGAAGTATACACCACACTCACATCTATGATATGAAGTTAGTCAGATTAGTTTAGAGCAATGTTTGGGTTCGTTTAATGTAAGTCTGGAAGAAAAGGGGAAAGGAAACCCACCCTAATGAAAACTTCAGAGCTCATTAAGTCCCATTTTTTTATTCATTTTTTATTTGTTCTATTGTATTCTACACAAAATAACTCTCGAAAAAAAAGCAAGAGCTGCATTTTATTAAAAATAGTGGAAAAACACAACAAATCTCAAAACTATATATGCGCTCCTTACAATTTCACATCAATAATGCAATTTAACTTAAATTTAAGAAACGCCAAGAAAATACCAGATGGAAAATCTCAGAGACTAATGAGCTCACTTAGTGATGTTGTTGGATATTAAAAAAAAACATCTTAAAGAGGCCGAGCTGTTCAGAAGAAAAACTCGGAAGGGACTAACTGCTCCGTGAAAAACTATGTGGGCAAAGAGTTCAACAATTTAAGGGTAAAAGCTTCATAAAATAACAAAAGATTAGAGAAGTTCAAAGTATCGGGGCATTGCATCATAAGATTTAAAGATCCAGAGATTCTGGAGACACCTCTAGACCAAGTACCAAGGCTAAAAACCAATGAAACGCTGCAATTTTGGGGCCCTACGACAAGTGAAATGGACATCTGTGAAGACACCACTAATACTAAATGATGTTTACAGATTTTGGAGTAACATTGAAAGAACTTCTTTCGCACAGAAGACAATGCCAAACCACAATTTACATGTTTTCCAGCAGTAGTGAAACACATTTTTAAGTCTTCATATTCAAAAATATAATAAGATTTCTCAGTTTCAACATTTGATATGCTTTTTGTATATGTTACACAGCATCCCAGCTTCTACAAACAGATTTTAAGTATATGTAAAATGCATTTTACACTGCTCTGTGTGCTTTAGCGAGTACCTTGGTGGCTCTTAATTTCCTCTCATATTGGCTCTTCTCTCCCTCCAACTCATCCACTTTGCTCTTCAGCTGCTTAACTTCTTGTTGCAAATCCTGCAGAAAAGCCAAACCATAGCATTCTTCAGTTAGCCGGACCACTTTACATACATGTGCACAATTACGAAACTTTTCTGATGTTTCAAGCAATTCTCAAAAAAAGTTATACATTTCATCTACATGTCACAATCGGCACCAGGTTCATCTACATGAGTGGGCACGCATGCCAGCATATAAATGGGAGGGTATTCAAACACCAGGTTCACATTCAGTGCAGTTATAAAGGTCCCCGGGGCCAGACAGTGGTTAATAAAGGAAACAAGATCCTCCTGAAACAGACACCACAACGTGCAGTTAACAACCAGGAAACCCAGAACACTACTGAAAGCCTTCCGGGTCGCACATCTGCCAGCTGCGCACTGCCACCATCTGGGGGAAACTTTGGACAGCAGGGTTATAGGGACCGTAACATGACCCATCCACCTGGTCAGTGTATTAGGAAGCTGACAGATGTAAACTTTGTTAGTGGAGGAATCACTGTCATGCAAGGAAACCACATCGAATCTAATACAAAACACAATTCTGGTCCTAAAGGCAAGCTTGAAAGGATTTATAGAGACAACATCCTGATCGGTGCTGAAATACATTCCAAATGTTTCAAATACTTGAGGAGTTCACTCTACGTCATACTGCTGGAAGACTTTTTAGGTAAATAACTCCTCAAATGTATGGAAGCATTTAGAAAACCCAATCGAAAGCCTCAATCACTGCAAGAACCAGAGCAGAGTGTGACCCCAACATCCTGCAGTACACATACAGACACTACAAGAGAGGTTGTTAGCTTGATTCTGTGGAATATTCCAAATACCGGGTGGTGTGTGGACTGGTTAAAAGGGAAGAAGAGAAGAGAAGAAATGATGGGGAAGGAGGGTAAGATGAGTTCATCCATCAAGTCTCCCTACGTGAACAGTCTTTCCTCCATTGTGCTGCCGAGCATCAGAGCCAGACAGGCTCAGGTCCAAGCCGACCAACCCAACTTGAGGGCTGTAGCCCTGGGCTTGGCCGTCTCTTGGCTCCCCCTGCTGGGCCTCCTTCTCCTCCAGGGCCCGTTTCTCCTGAATGCGAGTGCTGATCTCCTCCTGAAACCTGCACATCTGCTCCTGGAGCTCACTGATGAGATTTACCACACACTGGGAGGGTTGGAAGACAAATGAAGGGTGGCAGAAGAGGTGAAATGGTGAGATGAGGAGAAGAAAAGAGGAATAAATGAAAGTCAGTTGAGAGGAGGAGAGGAGAATAAAACATGAACTTATTTGTTAATCAGTCAGTACAGGGAAAATGGTTGATGCCACATCTGGATCACTGTTGGCCATTTGTAGTAGAAAACACATAAAAATCTTGTGAAACACACAAAGCACAAAGATTTACACAAACACTTGAAGCGGAAGAAAGAAATGCTTAAATTCAACTGGAGAAAATGTTAGAATCCTAGAAAAGAAGGAGCATTACACCTCAGCACATTGACAAACAACTGAAAACACAAGAGTAACTTTTACTCCTTTAAAAACTTTTGCATTATGCAATGCCCTCCTCTTGCATTAGTGCTGTAACGGTGAGATTGTGGGAGACAGATGCAGGCAAGGCATCATGCCTCACCGTCTTACATTGTTGAAATAGTGTGAAAAACAGATCTGTGCTCAGCTACAGCGTGAGTGTTTCTGCGCCACCTCCCTGCTGGCTCAATGTGACCACTGACAGGAAAGGAGCGACCACTTTATTCTTAAGGTTAGTCTGGGGTCAGAGGAAAAAGCAGGAAGTCTAGTGGAGTTTGGAGAGCAGCGGTGATCAGACAAACACCTCCTGTCAGCCAGAATTAGAGTGGGGTGGTTAAGAATGGGTTGTATTGTTTGGGTGAACTGTGCTCCAACTGAGTGGATGAATCATTGTGTCCAATTAAATCAAGACAGTGGTCACAAATCACTAATTTGTCTCAGAGGGTTTTCCCAGTCGAACCAGCTTTTGTACAGGAATTAAAGATCGAAAGGTCAAACACAACACGACACTTTAGGCGTTCCAAAAGTCCTCAACCAACAAGTCTGTCATGCTGATGCACTTAGTGATTTTGCATTGTACTGGCTGTTAAGCTAATGTCGAGCGTATCCACTGAGGACAGATCAGGGCTAGCATCTGTCTTCTGCTGACATTAGAATAGTTTCCATGGCAACTTCTGATGTTGCACAATATAAGTATGATACCATATTGTAAATATAAAAAATGGCAATAGGAACAAGCTGCCAAGATTTCAGTCTCTGTCATTGTGATTCGTGGCCTATTTTACATTTTACATGAAAAGCAGCTCAGCAGGCAGGGCTGTTTTAAACCACATAAAATCCACATTTCAGGCATCTAAAGCATAATTTTGTTTAAGTAATAACCCCATCTGGCGCACCAGGGTTATTATAACATGCCTGAGCTCCAGCCAAGTCTAGTCGCATGGGAAACAGAGCCGTAACCCAGAATTTAGACCAATAAAACAAAACAAGACAGGATGTAAAGACAGGAAAAAAACAGAGCGTACAATAAAGAAGAGACATGAAGGTGCACAGAGCAAAGTCTCTAACTGTTCTTTTTGTTTACACACATTAAATGTTGAGCAAACTGTTGGTCTAAGAAAATGTCACAGCTCAGGGGAATCTTGTTCCTGAAAAGTGGTTGCTTTAGTACTTAAAGGTGTTCGTGAGACGGCAGCGAGCCTGTGTGTGGTGTTGGTGTGGTTTCCTGAGGTGAAAGTGTTTGGCCCCGAGGAATGCTCAGAGTGGATGCTTGCCATTCCTCCTGACAGCCTACCGGAGCCTCGCAGCTGTTACTAACCACACACACAGACACACGCACAGACACACACATCCTGACTTTACTGACAAAAATGCAGACCGGTGTCAGCCCCATCATAACGTAAACAAAGCAAAACACCTCAGCTGCACACCGGACATGTTGGTGAGTACGTATGTGCATCTCAATGCTGAATCAATACTAAACCAAGACAGCACCAACTTATAAAAACAGCTCATTGACAGGACTGATGTTAGATTTATGTGGTGGAGCCTCAAGCTGAGAGAATAGGCCTCATGATCCTGAAGCAGCCTGAAAAACAGACTAGATAAAGTGAATAAGTGCCGCCCAATTCCTGTTGAAGTTTGTGCTGCTTTTTTACATTTTTTGCAATATAACCTATTAAAAAAGGACTGCTTGATAATATCCTGCACTATTTTGTTTAATCTGCCTGTTAGATTTAATGACTCATTAACTGAAGGTGCCGAAATGCTGTTCCGGATTGTTCCAGCTCATTGGCTACATGAACTCATGCATGTAACCTAAATGGATTTTTTGGATACATTTCAGCACCAAAACTACTGTGTTAGGTACAGGCATGATGCCTTGGGTTAACAGTAGCCACATGCTAGAAAGTGACAAGATTGCATGTAAAAGATGGGAACATGCTGCAAATATATTTCTAGGAGCACACAAACGGATTTACTAACACCTGCAATATGCAGGTTACTGCTAATTGCACCAGTATTTAATGCTGAAAACAGGTATTGCATTTTTTGTGCTGGATATTAAAATGAACTGACCACCCGTGCTAAGCAAACAGTGCAACTTTTGCAAATCACTATTTTAAACCAACATTTTAAACATCAATTTAACAGTAGTGTGAGACAAAGTGGTGCAGCTAGCATGACGTGAGTAGAAAGTGCCAAGATGTTGGCACTTTCTACTCAAACCAAGGGTTTGCAGGCAGTTTTCTTATGAAATAAGGATCATGTCAGGTACACTAAACTCAGGTTCACTGTACCTGAAATGGTATCTGAAATACTGGACAGCTCCCAGGATTTATTGACAGAATGTGGCTTCCTGACTGAATAAAAAAGTTTTCTGCTAAGACAAATGTTCTTCTTGTTATTGAGTGAATGTGAGCTTTGCACAAGAAGCAAAGTCAGCTCACACTTTTTTTTCTCATAGAATCCGACATCGCTGGCAGTCACGTCCTGCAGGATTTGCAGTGTGGCTATCATGCACGTTCAGTTAATGTGCACCTTACAGGTCAGAAAACAATATTTCAAACTACATCCTGTCACTTTTTGTACATCAGCCGTCTGTTCCTTCTTTTTTCTCTGTCCTCTCTCTTTTCGTCTGTTCCCTTCACTATCTCCTCCCCTCTGTCTCCTTCCGCTGATGCTTATCACACTCCATCCATGTGCGGTTGCAGAGTATGGGCCCCTGCGTGTCAAAAATGCTGTATCGTGTTTATTCTATCAGAGCACGGCCCTGGATGGCTTGTGATAGCTTTACACACAGACACACACACGCACACACAGCGAAACCACATGAGCAGCCTTAGTATCCGTTTGTGCCAGTGGGAAGCAGCTGGGTGTCACAATGAACAAAGTCCACACAAAGAAACTAGTGAAGACAAGCAAAGGCTGCTCAGCCGGACTTGGTTGGAATGCGTGTATGTGTGCATCGTTATTGTGCGTTCTGTCAGTGAGGGAAACAGCATCCTAATGTAACTCTCACCTTCACCGAGGCCCAAACCTGTTGCTGAGCTGAGCAGTCGTTTTCACCTACAATCACTGGCCACTTCATTGGGTACACCTGTTCAAGTGCTTGCTAATCAAAATAGCTAATCAGTAAATCAAATGGCACCAACTCAATGGATTTAGGCATGCATGCATAGTCAAGATGACCTGCTGAAGTTAAAACTGAGGACCTACATGGTTGTTGGTGTATTTCAGCGGGTGCTGATCTACTGGGATTTTTCTGCATAACCATCTCTACGGTTTACAGAGAATGGTCCAAAACAGCGGTCCCCAACCTTTTTTTGCTCCACGGACCGGTTTATGCCCGACAATATTTTTACGGACCGGCCTTTAAGGTGTCGCGGATAAATAGAACAAAATAAAAGAAGTTTTAAGAAAAGAAGATTTATTCATAACACGTGAAAAGACCCAGGAAAACAGAGTTAACGATAAAAACGATAACAAAAAAATAAAAAAAATAACGCTGAAAACCCTGAAAACCATACATTTCACACCTGAGCCTCAACTCTCGCGGCCCGGTACCAAACGACTCACGGACCGGTACCGGTCCGAGGCCCGGGGGTTGGGGACCGCTGGTCCAAAAAACTGAAGATACCCAGTGAGTGACAGTTATCTGTGAGAAAAAAACCTTGTTGATGCAAGAGGTCAGACATGAGCAGCGGCTTTGAGATTATGAGAAGGCAACAGTAACTTGAATTACTGTTATTATTATTATTATTATTATTATTATTCCTCACAACCAAGGTTTAAGATCGCCTCTCAACATGTCAAAGCTTGAAGCAGAGGAACTACAGCAGCAGAGGACTACACCAGGTTTCACACCTGTCAGCTAGAAAAAGAAAACCGAGGGTACAGTTTAAATGGGCTCACCGAAATTGGAGAGGATTGGAAAAATGCTGCCTGGTCTGATGAGTTTTCTGCCGCAACATTCCTGGTTGGATCAGAATGTGGTGTGAACGGCATTAAAGCTCCAGCCTGGCTTCAGGTTGTTGGTGGTGTAAAAGTGTTGGGGGATATTTTAATGACGCACTATGACACACTCACTTAAATGCCATCGCCTACCTGAGTACTGTTGGTGACCAAGTCCATCCCTACATAACCACAGTGTACTCATATTCTAATGGCTGCTTCCAGCGGGATAATGTGCCATGACACAGATCGTATTAAAATGGTTTCTTGAACATGACAATGAGCTCACAATACTTAAATGGAGGGTGTTCACTTTTCTGTAAAAGTCATGACGGCCATACTAGAATTATTGATTTCTTGACTTCAAAAGGTGGAAGGGCTTTAGGTGCACCAGGTATTAGTGAGGCTCGTGAGTTTCAGGTGTTTTTTCACAGTTTCAGTTAATTATTTCTAAAGTCTCCGATCAAAAACAAAAACTGTTCCGCTGACTCTTTGCAGGATGTGAGCAGGGTGGTGCTTAAACTACTGTTTGATGTGTTCTGGCTTGTTTCAGAGCCTCACCAGTGAAGTTTGTACCCCATCCAGACACATTTCATCATTACCTTTGCCAGTCAAGTTGGCCAGAGGGTGGGCATGTTTTCACCATCTGCCTGGTTATTATCTGGGTGACAGATATTTCAGGATCGCAAGACAGATTCTTCATTTGGCCTCTACGATTTCCATTTAAATGTGGGACAAAAACTGTGGGAAAATCCTGCTCGTGTGACTTTTTCACTGGTTTAGTGGGTAAACCAAACCTGAAAAACAACAAAAGTAACAGCAGGCTGCTGCTGTGGAAACGAGAGTCAACATGAGAGTTTCTAGAGAAAGCTGTAACGGTTTTTCCTTTTTGTTACACATGGCTTAAAGACAAACCGCTATACAAGCGTAAAAAGTTTAACCGTTACCATGAAACTTCAGCAACTGAAAGGATTTTTTTAGAAAGATAGCAAGAGGTCTGTAAGTAAATCTTTGAATAAGAAAATTATGAAATCTGTACTAATTTGCATAAATTTCCAACAGACAAGTGTACAAGGTTTCATGTACAGACTGTGCCTTGTGTGAAATAGCCGTTGCCTATACAATAATGTACTTACAACTCTGAGGCTGATAAGAGCCCTGTGAATAGACCCGGTTAGCATCAAACACACATTCCACCAATCACACTCCTCTTTAGCGGGATCGTCTGCCACCAGCCGACAGGTGAGGTCTCACAGACAGGCGATGGGAGGAATCAGCGCCTCATAGTTTAATCCACACATTAACATTTGTTTTCCTTCTTTATAAAAAGCTTGGATGAGAGAGTATAACTTGTGAGAACAAGCACAGACGCAGAAACCAAAGTTGCAGAAAGAGTTAAAAAGCAGACATGTAGTTACTGTTATATCTGTAAGCCACAATATTGCAAATACATATTATACAATAACATAATAATCCCCCCTCCCCCCAATCTGTGCCTTTCTACTGTGACAGCAGTAGCCCCTGGTGAATGTGCATGTTCCCTCCTGGCTTGGAGACAAAAAACACAATAAAACCAGACAAACAGCTTACATACATCCTTAGACAGCATGTCTGAACTTCCCAAGAGCAGTACCACAGGATGCGTGTCCCTAAATAACCCCTCATGGAACATACGGAATAAAGATTATTAAGCTTTATTTGAAAAACAGTGGTAAAAACAATTGTGTTGTCTATTGATGTGCATTTTGAAGGTGATTTCATTCAAACAAAGCGGTGGCTGCAGACCTGATCATACCAGCGATGATGTTTTTGTTCCACTGGTTGCTCTTTGCAGCTGATAAATAGCCCAAACTAGCAGAAATGTAGTGAAGGATCACCCAGGCAAACACAGCTGAACAGTTAATGACAGTTGTGATTATTCAAGACGCTAATATCACATATTCTGATGTTGCATTACGGAGTTTTAGAGTTGGGCAAGATGAAAAGTATGAGACAGTCGGTATCTGGCCTTTCCACCTAATGAAGTACCTGAAAATCAATGTGTATAATCAAAGTACCAATAACTGTTTAATACCAACAAGTAAGTTAAAATAATACTCTTAAGCTGTGCCCTAAAATTAGATGGTTTATTTCCCAACCATAAACAGGATTAACTGTGCAAAGTAAAATGTTCATCCTCCTGTTATTTAACTCTACAATACATCAATATGTACACAGAAGGGAAAACTTCCACTCAGGCAAGTGTGGCAGGGATCTTGGCTTATAGCCCATTAAACACAGACATCATACAAGTTTTCCATTTCTAGATCAAAGACTTGAATGTGTTTGAAAGCATGTTTGTTGACTTTGCGTACCTCAGCTTTGTTCTGCTTTGTGTCTGTCGAATCCTGAGGGTGTGAGTTGGTTTGCGTCTCCTCCATGCTGACCAGCTTCAGTTTGAGAAAGGACACCTCATCCATCAGATCCAGCTTCTGAGTTTCTAGCGAGGTCCTGCTCATCAGCTCCTGGGAGAATCACATGTGCACCATCTAAGTCAGATGCATGGGAAGCAAACACGCAACTTACTCAAGCTAGAGCAACGCAGATTTTGGAGATCGGTGTTGTGAGACTAAGCAGGCTACTCCACTCAGCGTATTGTTGTTCCCACACTAACAGAGCAGAGCGGTTGGGGCCCAGACCCCACAAAGCTAAATATATACACACACACAAGCGTGCTAGAGACTCTATTAATATATGCCTTCTTTGGTATGAGAGAGAGTAAAAGAAAGAGCATCTAAAAAAGAGAGAGAACGAAAAAAAGCACTCCACTGGACATGAAGGAACGTTTTTCTGACTCATTCAAAACTCTGTTGCTTTCAATTCCTCATCTAAACTCCTTTAAATTGCACTTCCTTCTTTCTAAACTCAAACTACAGTTGACCTGGATTGCTGATTAAGCCTTTAACGTCCATCTTCTTGCTCCATACTTGTTTAGTATGAAACATTTAGAAAGAAATGGGAAGAAAAAACACCCCCAAACAGACCAAATATGAACTTACCAGCTTTTTGTGCACCAATTTAAAAAGCTTAATAAGGAAAAACAAAATTGGGACACGTGTAAAAACTAGGACTGCCAACTCAAGTGTGACCCCCACTCATGATAATATAACAATAACTGTGGAAAAAAAATTACAACTTTATATGATTCCAGGAGGTTTGGTTCTGGGGCAATGGTGTCGAATGGCGGTGGCTAAAGCTGCCATATCCCTGTTACTTTTAACTTTGCTAAACAGGACAAATGTCGTTGATATATGCAGGACTCAGCTTGTCCAGTTAAAGCAGAGCACTCGATTAGACCAGCTACGCCCTGTAGTCACACATGTGCGAGTCAAAACGCACAGTTGGGTATTTAACCGAGCAGTTAGCGTTAGCTCAGAGCGCTGTGAAGGCAAAGAGGAGTGGGAGCTTTAGAAAGAGCACAAACAAATCTGAAAATGAACTAACAGAATGAAGGCTCGCAAAAGTTCACCTCTTTCTAGTCCAGTCCTTCAGTCAGAAAAGCAACAAAAGCCAAGTGAGTGAGTCAGTGTAACGTAACCGCTTTGTTATGGGAAGTGATTTTCCCGTAGAAGTTGCCGCTTTGACAGAAATGTTTTTGCTGTAAGAGGTAGTCATATTTTCTTTAGTCACAGTCAGCAGTAGGTACTGAAAGTCTTTTACTGAGAAAGCAGAGAGCTGTGATGAAGTGCAAACTGAGGCTGTAAACATACATTTTCTGCTGTTTAATAGTTTTTAATATATCAAACTCTTGTTTTAAATCTCTCGTAGAGACATCGGATAGGCAGACTTTCTCAATGCCTCCAAATCGAGCTACTTTTATGTTGTCACTTATGTTTCATGAGCCTTTGATTATTTTTGTGTGCTTTTACTGTACTTGTTTGCAATTCTTCATTTTCTTTGTTCTGCTTTTAACTGTCTTGTGCTCTCCCTCCCAGTTTTCTGTAACCTTTAAATGTTTCTCAAACGTTTTATTACTGTTTGTTTTACCGTGACTATCTTGTCTTGTGAAGCATCTTGTAGCCTTATAGTTGAGCTATATAAACGTATTATTAATGCAAAACTTTTTTGAGATGGTTTTGGAGCAGAACAACAATCAGAATCATTTTTTGCTTCTCTATTTTTTCATTTGTGCGTGCACATTTTCAAAATGCCAAATGAATCAAATTCAATAAAAAAGATGCTGGGATTTTTTTAGAATTATAGCCACACACTTCTCACATGAGCCTATTTTAAATAACATATATTTAAGACAGAAATTCAATGACTTGTGAGCGGTCAAATAAAGTAGATTACTGTCCATTAAATGTCAGACAAGGAATTTCTTTCTAAACGGAAACATCACATAGTAAACAAACTGTGTCAACACCACAGCCACACAAATGAACAACTAAACCCCATAATCACTCCAGCTCAGCAGCCACACACACACACACACACACACACACACACACACACACACACACACACACACACACACACACACACACACACACA
>NW_005187490.1:447071-489342 GCF_000239375.1 Pundamilia nyererei
ATCTACTCTCAGCCCCTTTCAAATATGCACTGCTTCTGATTTTAACACGTCAGTTTTAGGTCTGTTTGAGCACCTTTGCTTGCTCCCCTGTAAAAAGTTACATCAGGCACTTTAAACCTAGCAACAGTTCATTTTTTATGTTTTTCCGCTATGTGGTGACATGCCAAAAGGTTATGGAGATATGAGTTCTTCACTTCAGGCAGGTGAGCTTTTTTGACTCAGACGTGACCATATTTGGACGAGAATGTTGAGATCTAAGTTATAAGCGAAGGCTTGCAAGCTCTGGTTTTCATGTTGCATCTATAAAATGTAGAGGTGCAAAATCAAGATACATAAAAATATCCTCATTTCACTCACCAAAAGGCAAAGCACAGATTCACTGGGCATTCTGTGTGACATGGTCCCAAATGACAGAAAAAGATTGCCAACACAGTGGAAAGGCTCAGTTCAGTGACTACAGTTAGCTGAAATGAGGCCTGACCAAAATCAGCTATGACTCTTCATGCTGGCATAGTTGTTAATCCAAGCAGTCGGCTGTTTAGGCTAACCTTAAATCTACCTAAATGTTAACACATTCATCTTTCACATGAAAGATCCCCGGCTCAACACCCAGAGGAGACACTAACTAAACCTCAAAGGGGGGTGACAATCTAATGCACTCCTGGTCCCGATCCAAAGCCCAGATAAATGGGATGGTTGCGTCAAGAGGAGTGTCCTGTGTAAAATCTGCTCTGGTTTAAAAATCTGGACACAGCCACTACAGCAACCCCTTGGGAAATATGGAAGCAGCTAATGTCCTCAGACATGCAACTGGACGTTGACGCAGCCTGCACTGGCATAAATGCTGGCATGGCTTCAGCTTTGAGTAGGTTCAAGGCTCTGCTTAGATTCACCACAGAAAGAAAACTCAAGCGTGACCTTTAGAGCCAACCTCAAGTGCCAACAGCAATTTTGGCACTTTCAGGATCCTCAGCCTCAGTGGTTCTCATTTGATTCAAGCCATTCCCATAACTGTAGGTAGGATGTAGCAATCATCATCATTTGCAAGTTGCAACATTTTATTATTTTATTATTATATTATTGATATTTCTCAATCTCTGGTTGCCAAATCACGGACTGTTTTAGAGACCTCCGCCTTTTTGTTTTGGCCAAAAACGCAGAAAATAAAGAAACATCAGCCAGAGAGTGCATGGAAACCAAAAATACTGGGAAATTGCTGGGCTGTTGATATTTTTTGGATAATAATGAAGACAGTGAATGACGTCTGCTGTTGAGTCAATTACATTTTTAATGAACATGGCAAAATATTAAAACATAATGGCCCATGAATGTTTATGCGCGTTATACTTGTCTTGTATGTTGTTTAGGATACTGTGTAACTACAACACTGTAAGCCGTGTAGACAGAAATGTCTCAGTACAGTAATTTTTATGTCTAAATAAAGGCACTGTAGGACATGTAGTCACAGTATGACTACATGTGTGGGTGGATATCCTCCAGCATGAGAACTCTGCACCCTGTGGTGTGTGTGTGTGTGTGTGTGTGTGTGTGTGTCCTGAGGGCTATTTCTTATTAGATTAGTTGTGGTTCCCACAGCAAACAGCAGCCCTGCAGCGCTGAAACATAATGCTGCATGGCTGGATAAACTCTTGTTCGCCTGTCGCTTGTCTCTCTCGCTCACACACAGACACACAACTTGTTTGTGTTTGCTCATGTGAATACTATCCTGTGAATACACTACACAGAATCAGACGTACAGCATCCATCTCCACGCCCAGCTGACGTCTGTTAACGGAGGCGCTCATGTTTGCAATGTGCTGCAGTGTGAAGTCCCTTAATTTCAGGCATTTTCAGGTGTCCTTCTACCCCTGTACAACTTTTTGTTTTTCGGCTTCATGCTGACTGTCCACTTGAAGGTGCTGCACTTCACTTTTTCCCATTTTCTGGGAATAATCTAAGCTTCAAACATCTGTGGAGAGTTCTTAAGTCAGGGGTGTCCAACTCCAGGCCTCAAGGGCCAGTGTCCTACAGGTTTTAGGTATCATCCTGGGTCAACACACCTGAATCGAATGATTAGGTGCATTTTTAATTTCTCTTTGATATTTGGGCATATTGGGGCCCGATGAATGTAAAAACAAAGAATTACCAGATTTTTTTTTTTTACCTTACTTTTGTTTTTAAGAAAAATAAGAGCCACGTATTAGGATATTCGTTTAAAATTTTGAAAGAACAGTAGCAGTATAATGTCCTCGTAAGTGGATATCAGGCCCTTGTAGAGCAAAATTGAGTATTTTGGTCTAAATAACCCAAAATGTGATGTCCACATATGTGGACGCCAGGTCCTAGGAGGTAAAGTCAACTAACTTAGCATCCAACAATCCGGAGCTTTGCTGATATTTTGTTTTTCAAAATTTTCATTTTGTTGTTTTTTTTTTCCCCACTTTTGCTAATGAAAGCATTAAAATATAAATGTGATTTTATGTGAAAACATAAACCCGCAGAAATCAGAAGATGAATTTATCGTGTGCCACAACCTCGGTATGATCCAAACCAGTGTACTCATACTTGTGTATTAGACACTGCAGAAGCAGACGTGTTTGCCACCTTTTAAATTCTTCAAACATGCCCTGTAATTATGCACGGAGAAGATTTAAGAGGTACATAACTGATAATAAAATACAACAGACACAACAGACGAGATAGAAACTGAAAACACCGGTCCACAGTTATCTTTCTCCTCACTCAGCCCTCATCTCTGCAAACCAAACATCTCATATCGGATTAACTATTTGAGCAGCGGTCGTAAACTGTAAAAGGGAACCACTCGCAGCTACTAACAAACAACCACAAACCAGGACGACAGCTGCAGATCAGTGCAGCTAAAACCAGGAAAAACCACAAACGTCAAGTCACAAACCAAAAAGAAGATCAGTAGCAGCAGAGATTTTTTTTTTTAAAAAAGAGAGAGAGATGTTTTATTCCTCCTGTGGGTTTACCTAAAACTGGTTTAGATCACTTGAAAAAACATCAACAGCAATAACTAATAGATAACAAAGGGTGGCTGGATGAGGGAGAAAAACGTCACGGCCGCGGTGGGGTATTTATTTGGGGGCTGTGGCCTTTTTATCCTCTGTGCCGACAGCGAGGAGGACAAAGAGCCTGTTGAGGAGTCTAAACAGAAGCCTGATTCTGTGATGCACAGAGCTGCAGGCTTGTTGTGTCCAGCTCGGCAGAGCTCACGAGCTTGCCTCACTGGTGACGGCAACCAAAACAACTGAAACGACTAGAAGACTGTGCTTCAGAATTATGACCTACTGTGGGCAGCAGTAGAGAAATCCAAAGACTAACCGGCTGAATAAACTTTCCATTTACTGCACTTTGCTCTACAATTATTGTCCAGCAGTGCCTTAAAGTGCTAAGTGCTTAGGAGCGCATACTAATGGGATTTTCAGTAAGGACAGACGTTGATGCACATGAGATAGTATTTACTTGTTTCCTGATAATGAAGACAACAAAACTATAAAACAATACAGATTCAACTGTTGCCTCTGTTCGCCTTGCACACATTTTGCAACATGTGACTGAGATCTTCACGCAGGATTAATATAGTCTGTATTTGACATTAATTTTCATATTCAAAAAACCCCAAAGGCTTGATGCTTTGACAATTCTTTTCAGTTAAGGACAAAGTATGTACATATAGAGAGATAGATTATATAGAAGTTATATGAAAATTGCTTTGATGTTAAAAATAAATCTTTGATAACTCTTAGGCCACATTGTACCGACACAAAGGCTTTGATCAATTCAAAGTGTATTCTTCTTTTTATTCGCTTGCTCTTAGTCCAGTTTAAATAGACCTTCAATGCTCTGTCGGTTTCCAAATATATCCCTTTGTTATTAACCTATGTTATAAATGTACTCACAGTTTACCAGATGTTGTAATGAAATGAATATTTAATAATCAGACTGGCCCATTTTCTGTCAACATCTTTCAGTAATGCTTTTGAAACACACAGGATTTCACCGCTGCTCATGTTTTAAAAACCATGTTTATGGAAACCTTTTTTCGGTTTCGTGTATCTGCTGCTGAAATCTGGGCTTTATCTCTATGTTTTGACTGATTCTCATCCCTCCAGGACCGACAGCAGTTGCATTAATGTAAAGTCAACATTAGTGGATTACATCCAATGAATGGGACATAGCTGGTAGCAGAACATTTTACATCCTTTATCTAAAAAGGTCACCTTCAAACTCACTGTACTGTAAGAGTAAACTCTGTCTAATCTCATTACATCTCACTGAACACTGAGTAACTTCGAGCTCTGACCCTTTAAAATCTAATTGTTTTGATGTCTCTGTTATACCCACCACACAGCTAAACAGGGACAGAGTCAAAGGAGGCCAGCGAGCATAAAATCAAACTGGAATCCTCAATAAAACACTGCGCCACTCCTTTATTTATTCATTTACAGTAACAACTCACTCCTGCACTTTAGTCACTCTGAACATCCTGTTGGATAACTCCCTGCTATCACCTGAAGTCAGCGACTTGGTATTTGCTCTAACGTAAAACAGAAAAAAGACACGCCAAGTGACAACAAGGTCAACTCAATAAGTATGACCTCTGTCATAGTTTCATTTTCAGTTACCATCTGTCTGGGCACCATTTGAGACCACATTTAGTGTTTTAAATATAATACACTCTCCTCTTTAGGCTGATGCAGTTTGCACTGAGAACAAACAGCTACGGCCCTCTGTAGAGAGCCTGTGTTAATACTATTATAGCAATATATTTTATATACGGGGGTTAAAACAGCTTTCTTAATTGATTGAAATTAAACTAGTACAGAGGACCAAACAAACTGCAGTTCATCTAAAATCAACTTGAGGCTAGTTCCACAAAGTGAGTCACCATTACCACTCGCTCCTTTGTTAAAAGTCCCGAAGTTAGTGGTGAAATCTAAATTTTACAGATGATTTCACTCTCTGCTAGCCTAGCTTGCTGCCTTTAGTTGAGCCACAGTGTTAGCCAAAATGCTAACAATGACATCCAGAAACCACAAAGGCCATGTCCACCTTTTATGCAGTCTATTACTACAAATGCCATTTTCTTGCCATATTGTCTGTATTGTAGCATCAGAATCCCTCCAGGGTGGATCAAGCAACAATAACATTTCATCTGTTCAACATTTTTCTGTGACAGGTTTATAAATGGTGTTTTACACGTGCTTTACCTGTTGGAGCATTTCTTCAGTGGAGGCCAGTTTCTGGCGGTGTTCCTCCAAAGAACTTTCTAGGTCTCTGATCTTCTCTCCCTGGGCCTCCACCTGGTCGGTCAGAACGCTCACCTGGTGGGTGACATAGTCATACTGTATTACACCGTCCTCAGAGAGCGCTGGCTGATCACATGCTTAAGATAAGGAAAAAATAGATAGAAATATGCAGGAGTTTTAGTTGGTAAACATTGTTTCTGCTACACTGGATACTGGATTTTAGTCACTGATACAAGTTTTTATGGGAGATAGAACTTTGTTACATTACTATAGTACTATATAATATGCTATATATACTATATAATAGTACTAATACCTGTGATAGACAAATATTATCAGTTTGAGTCTACCCTACATATTCAAAAGTCCACAGCTTTTGGTTTATGTTTGTGTCTTTATGTCTTTTTCTTCTTTCAATCCACATAAAAGAACACATCATCACATACTTCAACTCCAAACCAACACACACAAATTTACTCAGCAGTCTGTCACCTAGGAATGTATTGCACACTTACTATAATCTCTCTGACAACCCATTCACCTCCTGCCAAACGTGCACCCACACACACACACTCAAAGATCCCTCCTGTTCACCTAAACGATGCCAAATCCATCTGACAGCAGCTGACTCTCTGTCACTTCAGTTTCTCTGATTTTTACCCCTGCAGCCACGTCCTGTCGCACATTGCTCTGGCACAAAAGAATATTTTGTCAAGTTTTTGGCTTGACACTTGTAACCGCTAACAGAACATGAACATGTGTTATTACAGAGGGACTGGTCCGCTAAACCTGCCCTCCCTGGCACTGATGAACCATGAACAAGTGAGTAAATGAATGAACAAGTATCTGAATGAGTCACGTCTAAGAGCCTTGTGTTAGGTTTCGCACCAAAAACATGGATACCACTAACGCTTGACAAACATGACGCAAAGATAAAGTAAGTAAAAATAAAGAAACAACACGGCGTGATCTTGATATGACTGTATAAACTCCAAATGCTAAAGACAAAAGTTAAAAATACCCCTTACCTCCTTCCTCTGAGCCACACACACACAAACAGAGGTGAATGCTCTCGACAAAGCTAGAAGGAAGTTAGTTACTAACAACAGAGTGTGTCTATACTAGCACACGCTGAAGCAAGACAAAGCTTCGCATAAGCAGTCTTAAAGTAGAGGCAGGTGAAAAGGCAGGAAGGCACTACGGAGGGGCAAACTGTCCACAGCCAATTAAATCACCAGTCAGTAAAAACAAGCCCCGGTTCACTTGGATCTCAACCAATCACGGGCAGTGTCAGTTGAGGAATGTGTAAGAAGTAGGTGTGCGGGTGGTGGTGGTGGTAACGAACGAGATGTGGACTTTGTGAAAACTTTGCAAACCGGGGTTGTCCAGACGGGTGGTGCACTTATCATAAAAAAAAAATCATCCGCTCGCATGGGCTTCCCCAGAGCATAAAACAAACATACACAGAGACACGGAGAGCATAAAGGGGCAGTTCCAAAACGACAAATTAACTAGGAGGAATGTAAAGACAGACTGTGGAAATCACAGCTGCATGAACTGGCTATTAAAGAGTTTTGACAGCACAGAGCACCTCCTGACATCATATAGTTAGATGACATATAATCATCTTTACTGCAGCCGACTAGGCGCTGGTGGTTACTGCACGAGTCGTATGTAAACACCCTCACATGCTTTCGAAGGTGTCCGGACATGTTTTGTTATGAAATAACACGAAATATCTGAACTCACAGGATTACAGATTAAAGGACAAGATGTTTTTCCAGCGTGGAACAAATCCTGCCAGACAGTCTCCTGGCTCATTTATGGCAGGGATCAAAAAGTTAGATGTAGTTGTGCATGCCAAAATAATTACAACCACATCTGAACAAGCAAACTGGGACAGCAAAGAAAAAGTACACTCTGAAAATGTGATATGAAAGTACACAGGCAGCATAGGCACGTTGCGTACATACTGTATGTGTCTTTGTATTAAATGTTCAGTTGACACCGTCTATAACTTAGATAGATAAGAAATATCTGACCTGTAGCACCAGAGACTCCTTGTCTCCCTCTAGGCGAAGCAGTCGTTCTTGGTAAGTTTCATTGTTGGCTGGAGAACAGAGGTTCACCTGGACAAATGCACACAGAAGAAACACACAAAGTTCATGAAGAGGTTAAGGATGAAAGATAAGGGATGGCTTATTTTTATCTTCAAGCACTGAAGCAGAGAGGCACATCCTCTGTCCCTAAATCAGCAAAACTGCAGTCTTGTTTACACCAAAGACTGTATAGAAAAAATGAAGGTAGCCAAGGTGACCGTTTCCAAGCTTCTGTTAGCGGATTTTAGTCAGTTGCTTTTTTGGTGTGTATGTGAGAGGTGGAGATGACAACTTGTTAGCCTGCAACAAAAGCTTCCTAATGAGTGTTTATTTGTCTAAACCACAGATGAATCGATGCCTGCTCATCCTAAACATCTTAGTTTGGCACATGGAAGCTAAATTTGGCAGGTCTGATGCTGAATTACACCTTAACCACCCAACAAACACGGGGGGGATACGCTTCCCCAAGACAGGGGCAATTTCATCTATCTACTCATAAGCCAGACACAACTAGGTTCTCTAAAACAGAAAAGAGTATCTATTATTCACAAAACTGCACAAATACATTATAAAAAGTGCTGTTGAAGTCAGAAAATAACTTATTTACTTTGTCTGGGATGCTTTGAACAAAAGCAAAAAGCATGATTCAGCAAACATACATATTGCCAATGTTGAATTTAAAATACAAAGACGTGTAAACTGTTAGATTACAGGTAGTCAGACTGAAATATCTATACAGTAAGATTATAAACAGCCAGTAATATGGCTTAGCTGCTAACATTAAATGCATATAAATGTCAGAATATTGCTGATTTTTGCGCTGCTGATGCTTCAGAGTTTGACAAAGAACCAAGCTGTACACATAATCCTCTCGCTTAATGTCCAGAGCTGGTCTGGGCAAGACTGCTGACTCTTGCACAAGGAACTCACAGAGCCGATGCTGTATAAATACACATTTTTCACAAAGCACATGATACGAAGTTATGAAACATCATCTGACTCATCTGACTTCTGTTAATCTGGAAATAGCAGGATAGCGGAGCCAAATCATCGACATTGTGCTAAAGCTTGTGCTATAATTTCCACCTTTTTCATCTCTGACTACTGTAAGTCTAACAAAACATATCAGATATCAATGTATTTGCAGCAGCCTGTCAGGAGAAAAAGCCGTGCCAGGCTCTGTGTCGAAATAGAAATGCTTTCTAATGTGAACCTAAGAACATGCAAACAGTGAAAGAGACATTTCCCCTTTGGTCAGAAGTTCTTTTGCCAGTTCCTTATTACCCTGCTATTAAGGTTATGGCAGAATTATGCACTCCACAACTCAGGAAGTGAAAATGAAAGTCAAGCCGAACAATTTTTAAATGGCTTTATTCCTGAATGATGATGTCTGTCCTGTTTCCATTTCTCTGCTCAGCTTTAAGAGTCAGAATGTGTTTGAATGCTGCTGGCTCCTCCGCTCCCCAACATGCTGCTGCAAACATTTGGAAAGAGAGGAAAACATTCTTATGATAAGATGATATTTTCTGCTTCTGTCAGCAAGATTAGAAATACCACCTGTTGTTAGAAACACTTTGGCTAAATCAGTTTGCACTTGCAGGCCTGTTAAACTGCAGCTGAGATTTAGCTTTGTGCTAACCCTACATAATGTTAAGAAACAGAGTGACGTGTACTGGCCAGTAACACTGTATCAATGCCAAACAAAGACTGTGTGGGAAACAGCAATATTACATTACAGCTCAAACCGAATGAGCTCTTAAAGCTGGAGCTTCAACACTATGTTTGCCCTTAACAGAGATCTTGCTATTTCTTTTAAACCAGATTCAAGAAGGTGCTGGAAACATTCCTCAGAGGTTTTGGTGTATACTGACATGACAGATGTCAGTTAAACATCTATGATCCCAAAGGTGCTCTGCTGGATTGGTATCTGGTGACTCTGGAGGCCATTTGAGCACAGTGAACGCATCGTCATGTTCAAGACACCAGTTTGAAATGATTTGAGCTTTCAGACATGGCGTGCCATCCTGCTGGAAACAGCTGTCAGGAGATAAGGTACACTGTGGTCATTAAAGGGATGTATGTGATCAGCAATCAGGAAGGCACTTGGTGTGGTCTTCTCCTAGTTCTCATCTGCTTCATGTTTTGAAGTGCTGCGCATTCAGAAGTGCTCTTCAACAAATCTTGGTTGTAAGGAGTGAGTCTTTGAGTTACCGTTGACGTCTTACATCAGCTGGGCATTTTCACACAGGGAAATCACCGGATGTTTTCTTTTTTCAGACCATTTCAGGCTCTGCAAACTCTGTTTTATTTGGGAAAAGTAGATCAGCAGTTTCTTAAATGTTCCGACCACCTTGTTTGGCATCAACAACCGTGCCATTTCCAGAGTCACTTAAATCACCTCTCTTCTCCATTCTGGTGCTCGTCTCAACCATGTCTGTGTTTACTTGTGTTTAAGATAATTTCACTTGCACCTGCTTCTACATGTTTGCTTGTGTTTTTCCCTCTCACCACCAAACATCCAGTGTGGATACATGCTATAAAAGTATGAACCTTGTATATGACTACTTGAAACACTAGTATTGACACCAGCCCAAAAGTCCATTATAGATCTGTTTCCACCTGAAATGACAGAAAGCAGTAGCAGCTGTAAAGGAACTGATGGTCATTCTGGTAATATATCAAGACTGTGTGTGAAATTTAGGCCTGAATTAAGTATGACAATTATTATTATCAATTATTACAATCAATCAAATGACTGTGGATAATGTTAAAATCACTTGTAGTAGTAAAACCACATTGTCATCGCTCAGCACTGCGGTTCACCTCAGCTGTTAGCACATTTTGGCTAAAACAATTAGTTTGTTTTAATATCTGAAGTACTGAACTTGGTTACCACTGATTTCCATCAGCAGCAGGTAGCTGTATTCATCAAACATCCCACTGGTGATACTAAAACTTAAGTTAACAACCAATTTGCAAACATGAGATGGTCGCATTTGTCCTGTAGGAGTTCAAATTGCATTTTAGATGAATGCTGAGGTTGCTCAGGACTACTACAGGATTAAAACAAAGAACTAAACACTGAATGCATCCATGTTCTGTAGGGCATGAGACAGTCCAGAGAGGACAGGAAAAATATATATTTCATTTGTTAAATATTTTTCTTCAAGAAAAGCTCATCACGTTTTTGGTGGAATTAAATGATATTTCATTTTTAACCACAGACTATGCTGATTATGGCATCTGCAGTGTTTTCTTGTACAATGATGATCGTGTGTCGGTGGAACTTTCTGCATCTGTCCCTAAAGATTTGAGGGGGGCCCAGATTTGCCAACAATCCCCACAACCATTACTGTCATTTAAGCAATCAACATTTAAGCCTCTTACTGCCAAAAATCCACTCCACACTAAACTACGATTAGCTTAACTAGCTTCAAAGTCCAGAAAAATAAATATATAAAACGCCTTTAGGCTAAAATATGCAGCAGTGTAAATGTAACTGTTTGCTACAAGAAGCCGACCTTTCCTACTATCATGACGATGACCCAGTTTTAAAGAAAACGTAAACATCGAGGGGTTTTTTTTGTGCTTTTAGCTGAAACTCTTATCTGATGCCACAACAACTACTCTAAACTTTAGCTTCAAGGCACATTAGTGAGCTTCCAAAACCTTATCAGTCTCTTTCATCCCTCAAAGGCCGTCTCAGCGCACAGATGAAAAACCCTAAAATCAGCCTGTAATCCTGGATGAACTGTCTGAAGCTGAGGTCACAGGATGTACACCAGCTAGGTCACCTGACGTGGACCATATGGATGCATTAAACCCATTATCAGACTTGAAATTAAACAGAGACGGGGGTAGAAAGGGGGTGGGGGACAAACTGTTTCTTTCAGAGTGTCTCTTAAGTTATAAAATGTAAGGTTGTAATAATGTTACATTTACAGTTTCTCATTCCAGTGGGAAATCTGCTGTAATCACAGATCTTCCCATCAGAAGACCGAAGAGAAGCAAGGCCATTTCAGGGTGGTGATGACACAGCGTTTGAATGGACCGATAAAAGAAACCAGGCCAGTCTGTTTTTATCTGTTATCGCCTGGTGGATTGAGTGAGAATGGACAGAGCAAGACGATTTGGGGCCACAGTGTAATGTCTTTGCACTATCATTATATATTACAGTTCTGCAGTTGTTTTTTCAGTTTCCTTGAGTTTTCCATTAGCACTTCTGACTAAATCTGGGAAATTTAGCTGAAAACTACTAGAATATTAGTACCAGTAAAAATGTAATTAAACAAGTTCTCTCTGTGAACCTAGAAAATATGACGTTTTTAGAGGCGTTTCAGTTTGTATCATGAAGTAAAAGTGCTTCCAGTACAAGTAAAAACAGGGTGGAGCATCAGTTAAATAAATACTGACCCATTACCTTGAGTGGTTTTTGCTTACACAGCACATTTTTATCATAAATACCTGATTTAATATATTTATTAAATCAGGTATTTATGATACTTAATAATTCCTCTAATCAGCTAAGAAAATATTTAAATCATTTAGAGCTAAATACGAAACTACCTTTTGAGTTTTTTCAGGATGTTCTCTCAAAAAACAGGACCATAAAATTCAGATTTTATTCAACACTAATGAAATTCGAATCATAGTTCTAGTACAATTTATATAAAGTGAGTACACTTCACTGCAGCAGACCAAATATTTAACAAGGCTTTGCACAAGAGGAGAGGAAACACTATCCACTCAATATAAATGATTACACTGGAATGAATACAGACATGTTTTATTAGTCGTATTTTCTCGGTGTATTCACAATAAATGTTGTGGCCAGTGGAATGGGTGGAACTGTAATGACATACAGTGGCGTGCATGATCCCAGTGTCTAAGAATGCATGACAGCATGCAGCACACTACCCACCTACTTTAAGTGATTCACATAAAAGTGCTCCAAAGGTCAGCGCTCTGTAAGCAGGTAACATGTACGTCCACAGAATTCATGTAGAATTTTACTGCTCACTTTTAAAGTCAAAGCCTGACCTTCTATTCAAAACCAAATGCTTTTAGTTTTTGGTTTTCGTCCCTCGTTGGCCCTAATCTGAGTCGTGAGTGCTCATTCGATTTAGCGCTGCAGCAACGTGTGCAGCACATTAGCTTAGGTATTCTCTCTAGTCACACCACAGTGTCTCTAAATGCAATTTAAAGTCCAATTCAATTTGCTGTCTGCTCAGCTTGACAGTAAACAGTCCCACTGAGTGTGGAAAGTGAATCTGAAGGTGAGTCAGTGGCATTTAGGATGAATTGTCATTTCTGTTTCTCCAGATCCAAGTTTGATTAACCTTCATCTTGATCTTACCACTATAATCACGTTAGCCTCAGCAATTCAAAGATGAAAACAGCTGTTTACTGTTACGTTTGTTTAAAAAAAGACAAAGAAAAAGGAAACAGGACCAAGCTGGCAGTGTGGGAGAAAGGAATGATAGCTGGTTTAGTATACTACTAAAATAAATGGCCTTTTCTCTGTCTGGAAGTAACCATCACACACGCATTAAACAAAATGATCACCTAATTTGCTCTTTAAAACTCTTTGCTAATTTGATCCTCATTATCTGAAGTAAATATGTACAGTGCTTATTTAACAATTGTATCAGACCAACTGTCATAAAAACACTGAATTAACTGAGTTCCGATTTTGATGCCCAAATTTGAGCTGGCGCACTGGACTTCTCTGAGAAATCAGAAGTTAATCAATTCAAACCTTAAAACAAATTTTTCAAATGCAAGTAAATATCTGTACACTCTGGAGTGTTTTTTGTAAAGCACTACATTTGAAAATTCATAGATAGCAACCCTAACCCTAATTGTATTTTAGCTTTAAAAATAGAATTTTGATTAGTAAGTAAGGAAGTGAACTTTATTTATATGGTGCTTTTCAAAGACATAAAAGCCACAAAGTGCTGTATAACAATAAAACACAATTAATATCAATAGAAAAGTGAGTGAAACTGAATAAAAATAACTAACAGAAGAAAGTCAAAAGGCCTGAACTTCTGCACACTGGTGCATTGATCATTACAGAAACATAAAACAATATTTTGGTTAATTTAAGAAAAAAACCTTACACTGGTCTAATAAACTTGTTTATCACTGTAGTTGTATCTGGAACAATTTATAAATGGCAGCTTTGCTGCTGTGGGACCATGTGATGTTGTCTGAGCATACATGTGGAAAGCCCACACCCACCCACAGAACAAAGCAAGAATAAATGATCATATCCAGGACACTGAGGTGGATCAGTTGTAGAGCAGAAGTGAGTCGCAAAGCAGCAGCGAAGGCTGAAGCAGCGTGATGAGAGTTATAACTGCCAGAATGAGATGTGTAGCCTCAGGAGAGTATCAACTCACATGGGCTAGCATTGAGATCAAGCTAATCTGCTGAATGCTAACAAAGGCTTTATTCCATTTTCAACAAAACAGACTGAATGAGTAACTTGGACTATCTTACTAAAAAATAAGAAAAGAGATTGTATGAACACCTTGCATAAATAATGTTAACTTAAATACATTTTAACATGCTAATGTTTATTTCACACATGCTGGCCAGGTCAACAGCAAGTAAAAGAACTCAGATGTACATCCTCACACACAGATGCATCTGTGCACCTTTGTAAGGGTTCATTTATTTAATGCTATTTCACTCCACCCCTAACTTCACTCTACCTCAGATACATTATAAGATGCAGACGTGGCAGTAAAACAAATCCTGTCAGTAATCTGTTGGACGATTTGAAACACTGAGAGGACAATCACAACGATGCACTGACAGAGCAAAACAGAGTTCAGGACAGTTTCAGCTGGGTCGTTGTAGCCGTGCCTACTAGTTATTGGTTCAGTCTATGGTT
This sequence comes from Pundamilia nyererei, assembly GCF_000239375.1. Lineage (NCBI taxonomy): Eukaryota > Metazoa > Chordata > Actinopteri > Cichliformes > Cichlidae > Pundamilia > Pundamilia nyererei. The sequence continues at coordinate 461,348 of NW_005187490.1, forward strand.
AACTTTGTCATCCAAGTTCCTCTTTCCAACTGTAACTATAACATGAAGTAGCATCACATTTGTTCAGTGCACTGGAGGTAGACAACTGATTGTATCAGTGCTCCAGATTGAGCCATTAATAAATCTTAGTTTGGGGTAAGTTTAGCAAACCTCTTGACTGATGATTTTATGAATGCAATGAGGGAAGTCTGTGCTTTTTTGCTTAGAGTGCTGAACCCTCCTACCGGACCTGGATAAGCAGTAAAAGATGGATGGATATTTTTTATCCCAGCAAACTTTGAAATGAAAGTTATTCATCTCACTCATTTAGCTAAAAGATAAAACTGACCTAATAACGTTCCTAGAAGTGTAACTCACCATCTGGTGGCCAAGTGGTAAGATGCTCTTATCTAACCTTATAACCAAGTCCTGACCCTCTCACAGCCTTTTGAATTAGTGTGACGAAGTGCAGACTGGCCAACATGTCTTCAGTCCAGGTCTACTTCAAGAAGTCAAACAAAGAGCCTGTTTTTACACATTCTCTGCCCTGGTGAAGAGTCATTTCTCAAAATATACGTCCACTGTGGCAAAATATAAAATAATAATCCATAAAAATGACACAAGGCTCATAGAAGTCTAGGGGGACTCACTGACAGGCTTAAACTTTCTATTAATCTGATGAGTCACTGTGTCAGAGAAGTCCGAGTAGAATAAAGTTTTAGCGTTAAATGTTAGATATTAGAGAAACAGATAGGAAGTAATGCAGAATGATGTGAATGAGGCAAAATGCAGCAAAATCTTTTAAGCATGTGAAGGAGCCCCTTAAAAGAGACAGAGCTTGAGATCTTTGCCATTGACCTTAGCAGTTGCTGGAACTCTGTGAATGATCTGTGAATGTTAGTTTAAAGGTCACATCTTGAAGAAAGAAACTGCAATAATGTAAAACACTAGCATGCTTAAAAGCAGCATAGCTTCACGATTTTAAAGATAAATTAAATAAACCTAAGTAAATCAGACAAATGTGGTATCTCATCAGTTAAAGACTTGCTCACAGGTCTTTACAACACAGATCCTGCAGCACTAAGTCTCTCTCTGCTTAACCCCCAGAGCATTAGACACTGCTTTGACAACAACAGTCAGCTGATAGTGAATATTTCCAATCTGATAACACAGTCCTCGTGGATGCGTGCCTTCATAACACAACAACAACAACAACAGGAGATGCAGTCCAGCTCTTGAGCTGAGGGAAATTACATCACAAAGTCTGTCGCCAGGAAATAAAACAATAACAGCAGGACAATGTCAGGCATCTAAAGTGGAACAACTGCTTTGCGACGGCAGCTTCTCCTTCAAACATCTCTCCCCTCTCTCTGTTTTCCAACTAAAAGTTTCCTCCGAGGCATCAACCTAATGAAAGGAATGTGCAACACGGACAGACACGAATATATTTAAAAAGGGGGGAAGAAGAAGACGCAGGAGAAGGAGCATATAAACAAACCCTAACTCACCTTTTTCAGCCAGGAGAAGTGTCTGTAGAAGTCAATGGGAGTCTCCATGCTCCCAGCCCATTGCTGCCCTGCCTGTTTTCTTGTGTTCTTATGGGACTATCAGCCTCTGAGTGTGTCTTATGTGCAAGTTTCACAAACTAACAGTGGACTGAGCAAACTGCTGCAGCATGTGAGTACTGTCATGCAATTGTGCGTGTGACTGCGATGTTCACAGCTGTGGAGGAGGGCTTTTTAGGATCTCTGCCTCCTCAGAGGGAAAACCCCCCCTGCTTGGTCCCCCTCCTCCTACTTCTCTCTTTCCTTCTTTAGTCCCACTGTGTTTTCCCTCTTTTTCTCTCCCTCTCCCTACTTACTCCCCTTCTTCACTTTCCAACTTATTTGTCCTTTTCCCTGGACGCTCTCTGCCTTCTCCACGCCCTCTTTTATTCCCGTTTGGTTGGAGTTGTCGGTCCCCCTCCTTTGCCCTCCTTCCTTTCCCCTTCTCCTTCTCTTTTCTTCCTTTCTTCACTTTTGAATCGTTCCCCCTCTTTTCTCTCTCTCGCTCTCTGCCGAGGTCCATCTGACAGCCAAATGGTCAAACCGAAAAAGAAGGAGGGGGGACGGTGGGAGGGTTTGCCATTTTTCTTCTTTCTCTGTCATCTGTTTGTGTCTCAGTGTTGGCCTATGTTTCCTCTCTCCCGCTCTCATATGTAGCCTCTAAAGCAGCAGCGTCTGATGTCAGATAAGTGGGCAAAGCAGCAACAGGCTGTACTGTCAGCACAAACACAAATCATGCCAGGAGGTCCGTCTCCCTCCTTTTTTTTCGTGTGCTCTTTTAATTAAGTCACAGTGCCGGGAGACGCTGGCTCACTTTCTTTGCCTCCTGTTCGTCTGTCTCTGTGTGTGATCCTCCACATGTTTAAGCCCTTTAGCTCAGGTTTCCATTTCCTGTGTATTTTACAGAGTCCACCACAACAATGTCAGCCATTTGGTCTGAACGGCAAGTTTATTTACAGCCACACAAACCCCAGTAACAAATAGCACTTTTGTGCAGGTGATTACAAGTGATTCAAGTCCTAAAATGTAAAAAAAGTTGGATGTAAACTGTAATTTCATGGAGTCATGCTTTGTATTACTGAAAATAGAGCTGTAATATGTCAAAATACTGCAAATTTTGATATGGCCACACTTTCTTCCTCCAACTTTGTCCCTAATACAATCTTTCTGCCTCTTTCACGCTCCTGTGCATGCTCAAGCAGAAGGTCTGTCTCATGCATCATTTTAACGAAGCTTATGCGCAAGTTCAATAAGGTAGATCTACAGTCACACATCTGTCTGATCCCAGGTGTTGCCGGCTAAATCTGAGCTTCAAATCTCTGCCACTTTTACAAGTTGTGAAGCTGTTTGTGACATCAGTGGTCTAGTCCAATCATCTTTCTCCCAGCCTTGTTCAGACCAATCAGCATTCACGCCGCGTACTTTAAATCTCACTGCGCATCTTTCTCCTTTGCAGTCGCCTTCATGCAATCTGCCTCCTCCCCATCACTGCCTCTTATCTTTCAGTCTCCATTCAAGTCTCCAGCTTCATCTCCACCAGCAGCCTCCGGGAGGTCCTGCTCTAATCTCTAACACCAACACGGCCATCAGAGCCTAACTGCCAAATACCTCTATCTAAATTCTGTCCTGTCCTCAGTTAGAGGGAGGGGCATGAAGAATGGTGAAAAATATAAAAATGATGAAAGGGAAACACATTATAGGTTTTTCAAATGAAGCAGAAAACTGTTAAACCCCATGAGATAAGTGAATATAATCGTTTTACAGGGTGGCATGTAGCTACAACATAGTATTGCAATATTTTGAATGGTGACAATACTGCCATTTGGATACCAAATGGCAGTATTTTATCAAATAAAGGAAAATACTCTGTGAGTACTGTGAACAAGAGAGATAATCACCATCACGCAGCACCATCCTGAGATGACATTAGCCGAGCAAACTTGCATTAAATCGGCTCACACGAAAAACCATCGAACACTGGACACATTCAGTTTGACAAAGCCAGCTCCTAATTCATCACAACTTGTGGTGACTAATTGGTTCCCTACACCCTGAGGCTGTTGAACACTCATGACCACTTTGATCACAAGCTCAGGTCACCTGATAGGAGCAAACATTCCTGCACACAGTCACAGCCTGACGACTGCAGTCACTCTCAGAAATTGTCAAAGGTCTCCATGTTTAAGTCTGTCTTCCAGACATGAAGAGAATGTCTATAGCACAGTTAACCTTGTTTATATGCAGTGAATGGTTTTTAACCTACTGTGCTTTGAGAACAAAAGGGGGACCAAAATCAGCTGAGGGTAAAACAACACCCCGATATTTCTCTTTTACTTTTTAATTCCTAATAGTTCTACCCACTCCTACCAACTGTCAGCCTGCAGGACGGGCAGAAAAGCCGTAATAAATCACACAACTATGTGTAACGTTAAATAGGGTCCTAAGCTACACAGAGTATTCTGGCATCTTCTGTCAACACATGGCTGTATTATAGACAAATCCATTTTTCAATGTAAAATACAAAAACAAAGAAAGAAATATAACAAAATAATAAACTACTGAGTGAAAACATTAAATCTGGGACCCTGCTCTGTAAAAACAAAATCCTCACCTATTTTCTTTCATTCCATCTCATTTTTAATAAACTCTTGACAGTTTCTGCTGAAAGAACTTGTATAGTTGTATTTTTATATATAAAAAATTGAAGAGTTCAGTTTTTTTTGTATATTTTCTCTTCAGCAGGTTTGGGGAAACTGAAAATGTTCATCTGCGTCACGAACACAGGAGACAACCATCTCTGGGTCAGCAGTAATGAGCAGCCGTCACCGGCTATCACAACTTCCTGCCAGAAATACACTTATGATGCTTCCTGTGTTTACATGTGCTTCACCATGAAGTATGCTCTGGAGAGAAGGCCGTGGGGTGCAGACTAATTGCAGAGCACAACTGACTCTGATCCTGTTGCTCAGGCTATAGAGATTGAAAATGTGACGTCATTCAGGGGTAAAACCGCAAAGGATTCTGGGAACTCGTGGCAAGAGGTACTAGCGCACGCAGGCTTTCAATTGAAATCAGTTACACCGCGATAAAAAGAAACACAAAAAATGGCAAGAAGCTGTTGTATTATTAACTACAATAGCCGGTCGCATGACAGCCACGGGAAGCCGAGGGGTAAAGAGATCAGTTGTTATCGGATTACATCGTTGAAGAGAAATTGTTCGCGCCATGTTCCCGAAGTAACAAAGAGCCGACGGAAGGGGGGAGAAGGTGGACAGGATGAGCTTGAGAGGAAGCAGCCAGCCTTACATTCTAGCTGCCTTGATTATCTGCCAGGCTTTTGTTCATCTGCTATTGAAATTTTCAGGCAATGTTAGCAGCTTTCCACTACAGGAACAGTCCCTCTGGAAACTGTTGACTGTGGATTATCCAGACTGAGTGAGACACTGTTCCTGTAAAGAAATGCCACACTTAACTCCTTAATCCCTGATCTACTGACTCAAATAACTTACGAGAAACTTTTTTAATGGTTTTTGTTTTGTTTAGTTAGTAACAACCTTCTACAAATACACAACTCAAAAAAGTGCTAGATTAGGATATCGCAAGAACTGAACACTGTATTAATGCATGAACTTTCCAAGTTGAAGAAAAGCATGTTTGTGTTTATTTTGGCTTCTTCTCCTTTCCTCAAAGTCATTTTCCTGTCTCCTCTACAGCTTTCAGCGCTGACACAGTGCTTTTAACTTAAAGTCACCTTGTGTGTACTTCTTCATGAGCATCTGCAGTTTAACTTGTGAAACTGGGTGTAGTAACCACCAAAGGGACTCCAGTGGATGATGTGGATGAGGAGAAATACATTTCCACAGACCTTTTTTTTTTTTTAAAGCAGTGGTCCGGAGACTCAAAGGGATGAAAACACTTGGAAGGGAGAACGGTGTAGTCTGGATCAAATACAGTTTTGGCTTTTGCTTAAAATTTTAAACTCACAAAGGGAGAGGAACAGAAAGAACAAGTAATTCTTCTACCTTGACCTCTTTAAGTATTCATTTTAAATAAAATGCTTAAAAAGAAGAAGCAGGGAACTGGAGTGATACTGCATTAATGCATTGGGAAAAAGCCTTTGGCACTGAAGATGATTAACAGCCTCCAGACAGTGTTAGATTTTAAATGGTGACCAAAAACAGCACCTTATTGTAAAACACCCACCTCGTGCTGCTGAGCCGCATGAATTAAAATAACATATTAATAAAGACAAAAGTGTCACGTACAACACTGTGCACATCACACTGAACTTGGACTGAAAAGTGGGACAGCACTGTGGAGGAAAGCAGCAGTGAATCAAAGAGAGGAAGAAACAAAGAAGGCAAGAGGGAGGAAGGGAGGGGTGGAGGGAGGCTTGGCCAGTGATTGAGTGCAACATGTGAGACATCTGCTGTTGAAACAAAGTAGGAGTTCAAAACGCTGCTTTCCAAGATCTACTTTCCATCTCAATAACTGTGGGTAAAACTTTGCACTGCTGCAGGACAAAACTCGGCAAGAGAAGAAGAAAAAAACCTCACATAAATGACAAAAGCAGGAAAGTCAAAAAACTACATTTTTCACAAAATACCAAAAGATCCGCCTGAGCTGCAAGGTTTCAAACATCAAACCGTACCACATTTGCTATAATGTATTGGAGCAGTTAGACCTACCTTACAGCAGCAGCCCTGAGCAATCCAATCCTCTCGACAGACATTTGAGTGCCTAAATAGAAACTACCTCATTTACAGACAAGCTTGCATTAAAAACTAAATGGAATGTGTCCATAAATGCAAAGTATCAGTGAGCAAGAACAGTAGCTTTACAGGGAAAAAGAATGGATGAAGGAAAAGTAAGAGGGAGAGGGGGTAAAATAGCAAAGAGTAAACAATAAACAGAGATATTGGACTGGCTGAGAGGCCACACAGGACAGAGACAGGGTGTGAGGGAGGGAAAGCTACACAGGAAGTTGATAATAATGGAGATGTAATGATGTCTCTGAGGAGAACCTAATGGAACTTGTCCAAAATCTCTCCGCTTATTTCCTCCTTTTGATGAAATCCATGAAAGGGTTAATAAAGATGAAACATGCTGAGAGGTAACCCATGATGTGAAACGTATTTTAGTGTAAACAGTAAAAAAGAAAAGGAACGCTTTCATTAATATATGTGGAGCAAAACACACCCTGATAACATGTCTCACTGATATATAACCAAACTTCAGATGATGTATCAAAGCTATAGTCAGACATCGGGAGGGTAACTTTAGCTGTATCGTCCTGTCTTTGGCACACTGTATATGTCTAGCTGTCAATGCCAAATTAGCTCAAGTATGACTTTGTAGGAAAAGCACGACAACAAGCAGGAAACCAAAAAAGGAAAAGAAGCGAGCAAGAAAGAAAGCAGGAATAGATGAAACGTGGTGTCGGACTGGGACAGAGACCAAATGAGCCCTGAGCTCATCCTCACAGAGACATGCTGAGCTTGTGCAGCAGAGAATAACTATTCTGTAGCACAGCAGCCAAATTCCTCTCCTCTTCCTCCTCTCCTGACCTTTTGGCTGACCCCTCTGACCCCAAGGCAACTGTCCCCATGCTGTGAAAACACTAGATAATGCAATACTTGCATCTGAGTTCCCTCACTGTCAAATCACTGAATATGATCATACTCAACTTCAAAGCTGAACATCTTGTTTCCGTTAGTTCTGAGACGCAGGCAGCCTCGTCTTTACTAGCATATGCTACAGCACCCTCCGCACAATATGCAGATTAAAGAAACATGCGTTGGATTTGGATTGAATCTGAATGACTTTCAAAAAGCACTAATGAAAGCAGTCTGTTTGTGATCCTGAACCAGCACTCCTGCACTAATCACTGCTGACCGAACAGATGAATCCAGCTTTTCTTTACTTATGCATTCCGATCTACTTGCTACAAAAATAAATATTCACCCTGTAAGAGAGGCTTCAACAAAAAACAAAACATCTGGTTCTTTTTGTTAACATTTTGCATGTCTGATTTCATTTTTCAGATGCTATCCTCCTCTAAAAAAAACAAACAAAAAATCGGCTGCTATTACTTTTGCATCTCCAGCCAGTCTACCCTGCTCTGAGTGCAAGTAAACATAACTTGTCTCCACAGAGACATGTACACTGAGCATACAGTGCAAATTTCTAACCCATCTGTGTAATCTCTTAGGATGGCGAGAGTCTCACTGCAAATTTAAAACGAACAGCTCAATGAACTCCCGGTTTACTGAGAGAGGCGAAACAGATCTCACAAAGCGTGTAATAGTGTGTTTTCAGCTTTGATAGCGCTCCAGCTCTACGGATGGCAGTCTGTCTGTTCATCGCTACATCCAGCCTGAAATATCACAACAGCTGTAGTACACACATTCAGGGTCCCCCTTTCAGAACGTGGGTGAATGTAACCAACAGCTCCTAATTTATTAATGAACAGCACCAGTTAGCTGTTGGATCTATGATGTTAAACAACCACCTGCTACTAACCAAAGCCGGTAGATGGTAGCACTCCAGGTGGAGAGTCATCTGTACAAACATGAGTGATTCCTCCCTGCTGTATGTAGTCTGTATCAAGTGTGCAACCGCATTCTGCACGAGTGAAAAAGTTAACCTGCAAGAAAAGAAGGCTGCTGGAGCTAGCACTGCGAGTCTGACAATGTGTGAATGCAATGAATTATGCAAAATTCCATTTAAGCAGCATTGCATGCAGTATTTGTACAGACATCTGTGAACCTTGTCCATTGACCTGCGTTTAATTTTGACTCTTTCCTGCGTTTTTGATGAGTTATTAGTCTGATTTTTTTCCCCCCTGATTCTCCTGAAGAGGAAATAAGTCACCGGGATTGTCAGGAAAGGTTAAAAAACTCACATCACTATATGCTGAAGAAAAATACAATATAACATAATGAAAATGTTATATCAGAAAGATTAAGACCACTGTTCAGCGCTTAACTGGAGTTTCTGTACACAAATAAAAATTAATTTAACAAACACCGTGTCCAATTTATGAACTAACGTCAGCCCTGGATGTGGGATTTTAAGCGACAACAAGTCAGAAGTCATTTTGCCATCACATAGCCACAGCCTAATTTAATTTCATACAGAAAATAATATCAAATGCATTAAGCTCACAGGTATTTGACCCGGTCATACTTCAGACTGAACTGTAATCCAGTTGTCGAGCTGACTTTTCAACTAGCTGATAATAATTTGGGAGAAAATGTCCAGCACTTTAAATCATTGCAAGTAAATTAAGTATCGAGTATGTGCTACACAATAATTGTTACCTCAGCACGAAAGCAAGGGAGTGTTTGCTTGCTTGTCATCTTGCTAAAATGACTTGAGTTTCTAAGTGTGAGATGTAATTCGAGTATGTCAGAAAGCCTGAGATATTGAACATGTACACAAAGACGTACTAATAAGTTCATGCCTTTGTTAGGCTCAGGTTTCCCCTGCAAACATCAGAAGAAATCACCACAAACATGTGAGTCAACGCTGAAACCCCCACAGAATATGGTTTCTTTGCACATTAAATATTCAACAAGTATTTAATAAAGGCATGAAAATTTTTATCAGTCTATTAAAAAAAACAGTCAGTTGTTGATTTTTCATGGAAGAATCTGTATACACATCCAAGACTGTTAAATAACCGCACTAATAAGTGGAAAGGCTGCATCGAGACTTGGTGCATGTAAAATGCCTTTCAGCCTCGTTCGTGCACTAACAAACATAAAGGGCCTGAAAATTCATGTAGAAGAAACAAATATCTAAAAATGCTTTACAGGAACAAGAACACAGGAATTCTCACGCTTAGAAGGCAAGAATAACAAAATGAGCTGCGCAGACTCTCCAGTCTGGAATGATGCTCATTTTCAGCTGCAGAGACTAAACACGGGGCAAACAATGGCATAAAGAGTCAAAGCCGATCCATCACACTGAAATCCTCTGATACAAACTCAAATACAGACAAAGGAAAAGTCACATTTCCATTTGATGTCACAATTTTGTGCATAAACACTGCTTGTAGAAGACGATCAACACTGAAATGACGGATAACATCAAAATGAATCACACGGTGTACTCACAGCTCCACTCTGCAGCCAGTCTACAAGAGCCTGTGCGGTCTCTGCAGGCAGCTGTGCTCGGAGGCTGTTTCGCTCCTCCTGGCTGGGTCGAAGCTCCAAGGAAAGTTTGAGGTCCTCAGCTAACTGAAGGACCTGCAGCGGTCCAGCACTGACGGGGGAACCCAGGTCATACATGCTGTTAGAGAACTCCATCGCTGCTGCTTTTGAACCTGGTGTGTGAGTGATGGAGGAGGAGAGGATTAGAGGACATTAATATTACTAAGGAAGTCAAACTTTAATCAGAGCCATACATCTTTCTAATACATGGCCTCCAAACCGTCCATGTGTCACCTGGATCATTTCCCTGCACTGTATGGCCCACGCTAACAAACATCTGGATGCACTTAAGCAATCGTGGCTCTAAAACAACAGCCACACATTGCAGAGGCTTCAGACAGCAAACAGAGCCCAAAATTAACAAAAGAGCACGCAACAGAAACAACCTGCGTCCATTTATCATGAAGAGGCTGAGTTTAAGCTACACATCTGTGGGCTTACTTTATTTGAAATAAAATAAGCAGAGAGAAATCGCTGACATTTCAGCTGAAATGCTGAGAATTCTTAAAGTGAATTATTTTATCTGCACTATAAGGAAAAAAAATGAGAAAAATTTGGAATGAAAATAGTTTTTGGGTTTTTTTGATTTGTCACGGTCTTTGGATTTTATAGAGAGTTTGAAAGGTTTAGCTTCCTGTGTTGAGTTAATCTGATATCCTTCATTGTGTCTGTTCCCTGTGCTTCCTGTGTTGCCCTGTCCACGGTCTCATGTCTCACTTGTAGCCGATTCCTGTTTTATTTTGGAGACAGTGTTTTTAATGTGTCTCCTGTTGCTTTTTTTTTTGTTAAAGTTGTGCTTCTGGGCTATAATTTGTTCTCTATTGTCATTTATAACTATACCCTGGAGATATGGCTGCTATAATCAGTGTTGAGAAGGTTACAAAATGTATTCCACTACAGATTACAGATACATGCCCCAAAACGTATTTTGTAACGTATTCCATTACATTACTCAATGAGAGTAACGCATTCTGAATACTTTGGATTACTTAATATATTATCGTGCTAAAACATGAACACAGCGTACAGTCGAGTCTTAATAGCTTACTTACAGCTGGACTCGTCAGGCACTCTTCACTTCAGGCTGCAGTGGTTATTATTATGTTTACATGCTTACACTCTACCTATTGCCTTCATATTGAATAATTTTTTTGAATAAGAATTTTTAAAAATATTTCGTCACGTCATTATGCGGGCCGCGAAATTGAGACACAGGCATTAGAGCCTTTTCATGCGTGGTTTGTTTGGGTTTCCACCAGCGTGGAATTACCAAACATAGAGAGGGCATAGTCTAACATATGAAACAGGAAAAATAGCCGTGTAATCCATTTATTTCAACAAAGTAACTGGATACCACCTTTTTAAACGGTAACTGTAACGGAATACAGTTACTCATATTTTGTATTTTAAATACGTAACGGCGGTACATGTATTCTATTACTCCCCAACACTGGCTATAATAATACACTTCTTACAAATCTTTTATTAACACTTTGAAACAAATTTAAGAATAATTTTACTTTGGAAAAGCACATTGAAAGTAGAGCTGGGCGATAGAACGATAACGATATGTATCGCGATATAACTTTTTCTCGATAGAAAAATTAAACTATCGCGATAGACCTCGCCGCTCTTGTCCTCTAAAAAAAAAAAGAAAAAGAAAAGTACAGCCAATCCAAATTACGTAGCGCAGAGCCGAACCAATCACAGCCGCAGCGTCACGTCACGTGACTTGTTACGTACAGCACAAGTGCCAAGCCGCACATGTGTATTTGTTTGGGAAGCAGCTAGCCACCGTACTGCCCGGGTAATGGAGGAAATGAGTGTGCCGACTAGAAAAATCAACCGAGCGTGACACCGAAAAGAAAACAGATGATGGTTCCAATGCCGGAGAGATTGTCGAACGGAAGAGCCATAGAAGTTCCGTAGTGTGAAGGTATTTCGGCTATTTCAAGTCTGACAAAAAACAGAGTAGCTGCACTGTAAATTGTGCCGAAAGCAAGTCTGGAAATACAATAAACTGGTGCATGCGCTACGTCCACATGTACCCGGGTATTTTTGAAAACGCAGATTTTTCTATGCGTTTGCACCTTTCGTCCACACGTAAACTGCGTTTTTGGTCACTGAAAACGAAGATTTTTGAAAACTCCGTTTTTGCATTTACGTGTGGACCAGAAAAACGGAGAAAACGCAGCGTCAAAGGTGTGCGCATTTTTTGACGTCACACTGTGCGCCACGTTATTGTTTCAGTGAAATGAATTTCTACAATAATGTTACTGTTAATTCTACTGTCTGCAGTCCCTCAACACATACAACTCGGTTCTGCTTCTATGCCCCAGCTTTGTTTACTTTTTCCCACCGAGGCTTCTAGACTTCTGATTGGCCAACATTTCTGCACGGTTAGGAATCTAGCGCCACCTGCTGCTTTGGCATGTTCATAGCAGCGTTTTCCTTCATTTCTCCCTTTATGTGTGGACGGGATTATTTTTTAAAACGAAAACGGAAAATCTCCGTTTTCAAAAATACCTGTGTACGTGTGGACGTAGCCTCAGTCTCTGACTGGAAGCACTAATTCGTCATTCGGCTTTTGTCAGACTAAAGTAACTGTTAAAACTGTTTGAAAAGCTAAGCTATACAACAAGGAGAGATTGAGAATTTCCTGTTAGTTCTCAGTTTATTTGATATTGACAAAAGTTAGTCAGTTTTGTCTGTTCTTCTGTAAAACAAACTAAGATTTATTTTTAGAATTAATATTTTGTTTCTAAGTGGAATTGACAATTTAGTCTGTTTCGTTTGTTCTATTTTGAAACTTAAACGCTTTAGCGGCTGCCTTTTGTGTAGTTTGCAATATTTGCCTTTATTTATCTGAAAAAGTCTCATGTTCCTTAAGTACATCTACCCTGTTGAACTTATTATGGGAAATAAATATTTAAATAAAAACAAGCTGCTGATTATTTCACATTTTACTTGTGAGCAACGGCACATTTAAATCTTACAAATATAGTTATTTGGCTTATATCGTGATAGATATCGTTATCGCCTGAAATGAAAAAAACATATCGTGATATGAAAAAATCTTATATCGCCCAGCTCTAATTGAAAGCTGAAATAAAATCGCCAGTTTGGAAGCTGGTGTTTCATATATGATGTGAAAACTTTCCTTTTTGCTAAAGCATATAGTTAGGGCTGGACCAGGTGACCCTGAATCCTCCCTTAGTTATGCTGCAATAGACGTAGGCTGCAGGGGGATTCCCATGATGCATTGAGTTTTTCCTTTCCAGTCAGCTTTCTCACTCACTATGTATTAACAGACCTCTCTGCATTGAATCATATCTGTTATTAACCTCTGTCTCTCTTCCACAGCATGTCTTTTATCCTGTCTTCCTTCTCTCACCCCAACCGGTCGCAGCAGATGGCCCTGCCCCTCCCTGAGCCTGGTTCTGCCGGAGGTTTCTTCCTGTGAAAAAGGGAGTTTTTCCTTCCCACTGTCGCCAAAGTGCTTGCTCATAGGGGGTCATATGATTGTTGGGTTTTTCTCTGTATATATGAAGCGCCTTGAGGCGACTTTTGTTGTGATTTGGCGCTATATAAATAAAACTGAATTGAATTGAATTGAATGTCAGGTAAGCAAAGCATGCAAATTGTGATGCAATGGCAAGTTCAAGTTGCCCGCTACTTAGTACACCGTCAAGGCCTTGTATTAGTAAATGTGTATGTAACTGATTACAACTGTAAAGCATTTTAATTTCAGAGGTAGTCCTAATAATTTATTTCTGCACCACTCTGTGACCCGTCTGCGTCTGATAACATCTACATCCCAGGACTGGCAGCATATAGACAACTTATTAAAAGGTAGCTGTGATAAAGGTTTGCAGCTGCTCCTCTGCCTGCAAACAGATCAAAAACAACACCGACACCAAAATCGTTAACCAGCAGAGTGCTTTCACAAGTATTACCGCAAGAAGCTTTTCGACCCCAAAAGCACAGAAAAAGCTGTCTTGATCATGGAATGCAATATGACCGACATATCTAAATTCCTGATAAGTGGCTCTAATTTCCACGTTAGCGACTGGCTGATGCTATCGCTAATGGCATTTTTTATGTCTTTCTATTTGTGGTCAGTGAGAGCCGGAACAAAGGCCTGGGTGAGATCAGCACATTGATGGCAAATAGTAACAACAATTACAACAATGATAGCAGTAAAGCCTCTTTTCTCCACTTGTCTGTGTGAAAATAAGTCGCAGGGCAACTGTGAGAATACAACTGCAATTTTATTTCATCTGCTGATTATTTTCTCAATTGATGAACTGCCTCGACTAACAAAACTGGGAATAACTGACAGTGTTATTTTTAAAAATTACTTGATTGATTGAAGTTCCCACAGATATCCAGCAAATGAGAAAATTACAAAAAATGATTAACTCACTATCAAAACAGTTTCATCAGTCACCACAAGTGATAGTAAAGTAACTACTAATAGTTTACCATTTACCAAAATTTTACTTTCATTAGTGACCAAAACATTTCTGATTCTGACGGATTCACAGGAAATCCTCCGCATCAGTCGTTCTCTGCCTCACCCTGTGACTGAACTGATGTGTTTTCCCACATCATGCTGCTCGATCACATTAAACATTTACCCCACTGTCAGTCTAATCTTTTCTGTCCAAGGCTGAGCTGCCTGCAACAAACTTTGTTATACTGTACAAACACAGAAAACGAGGCAGTCTCACAATTACAAGCCTGCCATTTATTAACCTGCTGTGTTCAGAAATTTTACACTGTTACATGGGGTTAATATCTCAAAATGTTATCTTATTAACTCAACCTTTTGAGAAAATAACTCAAAATTGAGAAATTAGCTTGAAATTTGGGGTTAGCAAGTCAAAAGTTTAAGATAATAGGCCAAATTTTTAACTTATGGATCACAAAAAAAGGTATGAGCTGAACTCAAAGCAAACCCAAACACTGAACTATATCATTTTTAGCTCTAGTAAGTTATATTTTACGGATGAAGAATGGTAAACAATCTGCACTCATGTAGCCCTTTGGACCTTTGACCTTATAGGTTACATAATGTGCTTGACAATATGTTTGCTTGTCATAAGTTGAAGCTTTATCAATATTGTACATAATCATTTCCTGCAGCTCTACTGTAAAAAAATAAATACAAATGCATTGTCACACATACACCTATGACTGGGGATGGATATTGACAAGATTTTATTGATACAGTTGCCACAAACGACTCAGCTCTCATGTCTGCTTCCTTACTGGGTTCTGATCAATTTTGGGTGCATGGAAAACCCAGTATTGACAAATGAATCGACAAGCCTTAAGGTATATGAATCAGATGGATTAGACAAGGGCAGCGACTCTGGCTGCAAAAACACAGACTTCCAGCTGTATAGACGGATAAGGGAAAACCACCCTCAGGTTTCCTTGATATGTCACCTCGGTAAATACTCCAAAAATACTTTTCACTTTGTAAATTATGTTCCCCATCAATGTTCAGAACGAGGATAAAGCATTGCATGCTTCAGAGCAGGCCTATTTTCTGCCTGACAAGCCACTAATGCATGAGCATGCTGACTCCTGGTTTCAGATAGCAATGAACAAGAAGCTCAGGCCAAGGCTTTAAAATACAGGCCATGGACAGTGCTACCTGACAGCCTCCTAGTAGACACGCCTATCGTATCAATTTAAAAAGTCTTTATCGTATTGTTCTTAAGTTATAGCATTTCTAAGATTTTCAGAGATTTTCAGAAAATTTGACCTCTGACCTTGTGGTCGAGGTCACTGAGACTCATCCAAGATGTTTAGCAGATACGCCTACGATATCATTTTGAAACTCCTGCGTTGCTTCATTCCCGAGTTATCACTTTCACAAACTTGGGTGCCCACCTCACCCACCCGGCAATACCTCATCAGCCTTTTACGGCCGAAAGGTAAAAATGAACCAGAGTGGGTGACATCATAGTGGTTCGGTCCATCTTTAACATACAGTCTATGAGTAGCAACAAATATACCACTTACGTTCTGGACGCTTCTGGTGCCGGCAAACACATTTTTTTTATTATGTTGCTGTGGCTGATGCACAAAGTTTCCACTTTAGTTCTCAGTAACAATCACTAATTGCCCAAATTACAACAGCAGTACGGAGCAGTGTTACAGCATTAATGCAGACCAGATGATGCTTATTTGTAGCACACGGTGCTGGAGAAGCCAACCTGTGTGCAGATACTGGTTCATGACATGCTGAGACTTCCACTCACCTCTAAACACTAACTCAAAGTTTACACCTGTTGCTTTCTAGCCTTTACCTGCAATGATGTCGTCCATCTGCTCCAGTGCCGCCTCGAGCATGTGACTGGCCTCTGTTTCCATGGTGATGGCAGGTAGCATCAGATCTCAGGTGTTCTGATGTTCTACAGAAGAATTAAAAAAAATAAGTTAAGTAGCAACTTGCTGTACAACGTACTCGAGACTTTGACAGAAAAAAATATATATTTGTGGATTTCTGGAGTAGCGAGTGGTTCCCCAAACCAAAACATAGAGACCAGTGCTGCACCACTCCTTGAGACAGGGAGGGTTTTACTTACCCAAAGGTTATGCATATTCATATGGAGATACAAAAGAAGACTAAATCTGATTATTTTTGTGCTAAGAAAACAAATCTTTATTTTTTTTAAAAACTGGTCTGCTTGAAAGTAGTTATAGCTGTTCCCATGATTTTTCTTACATTTCACCAGTTGAAAATGGATGGATTTTAGTATTTGGCAACTAATATGAAAATAACAAAGTTTTACAGTTTAGAGTAAAAGATCAATCATATATATTTAATCTATATAATATTCTGGATATTTAAAATTGAGCTGTTGTATATATTAGAGCTATTCCTTATATTTTATAATGTTGTAATATATTGAATTCCTTAATCTGTAACTGTTCTTATTGTCTTGGAGCAACTGTAACCACATAATTTCCTTACGGATTAAATATTCTGATAATCTCTCGGATGGCCTGGGAACGCCTTGGTGTTTCCCCGGATAAACTCGGCTTCTCTGCTTAGGCTGCTGCCCCCACAACCCCGCCCCGGATAAGCAGAAGAAGATGGATGGATGGTGGATTCTGATTCTAATATTACTAATAATAACCATAAATTCTGCCAGTATTGGTCAACAGGGCCAATAACAACAACAACAATAGGCCGATATATTGGTGCACTGCTAGTAAAAGCTTAATTGCATCAATGGGTTTTTTGGGGTTAACAATTTTTGGGGTTAACATTTTTACAGCTCCAGGTGATAAAAACATCCCTAACAGTGACTCACAGGACAACAAAGAGTTACGTTGGACTAAAGTTATATACCTATGTGGTATGTGACTTTTGTTGCCATGATGCCAGGTCTCTCTTGGAAATAAGAGTTTTAATCTCAATGAGATTTTTTTACCTGGATAAATAAAGCACTAATAAAAATAATAAGCTGCATTAACCATCAGTCACCACCAGGGTCCAAAAAATGCCGATAAATGTTTAAATGTTCTTTTAATTTGATTAAAAATCTCTCTCAGGCTTTTTGCTGAGTTTTGAGGTCTTTGCATTGACACAGCGTACGTCATTGTTTTGTGTTTTGTTTTATTTTACAGACACAGATATAACCCACAAACTCTCTTTAAAAAAATCCTCACTACGTGCACAGAGGCAGCGTACATGTAACTAGGAACAACCGTACAAGAACAGCCATGGCTTTCCATCCATCATCACCGCCTCCGGCTGCCCTCCGACTCCTGACATCCTTGTTTCCTGCTTTTCAGCCCTCCCAGTCCTCCCTTCTTTGCCTGGCACTCATCCTTTTTCTGTCATCTCTCCTTCAAGGCTCTCACCCTGCTGTCACGCTGTCATGCCAGCTTACAAACAAACAGACATCATCATGTTCAAATCGAAGAGGAAGGACGGTGATGTAATCTACTGACGCGTGGGAGAATAAACCCCCCTGCACAGCACACTAATGCTCATCTGCATTAGCACCAACTGGCACATCATCATGACAAGTGACAATGAAAATCAACATGAAACACACTGAATGGAATTACAGTAACATGCTGCCGTTACTCTGTAAGACAGCATCAGAATTCCCCAAAGATTCCCCATGATGTAATGTGATGGGTGTGTCTGTGTGTGTGTGTGAGTTTGTCTGTCAGGACTGTCAAATAAAATATGAAATACACGAACAAAATGAGTCTTCGATTGTTAAAAAAGAAAGAAAGAAAGAAACAGCAAAGCTGGCCGCTGTCTGTCTCTGGAGCTTTGCAGTACGCTGCAGGCGGCTACTACTCCGGGGGTTAATGGAGCCTTTGAAAGCATTTAAAATATAACAATAATAATAATAATAATAACACAGCAGGGTAGAGTAGGTGCAGAGACAAAGACTAATGAATGACTTTACCTACTGTAATTAAGAGAACATAATAGAATGACTGAACATCCAAAGGTCCTTTTGTTTATTACTTATTACAGTCATATTAGTAAATATAACTGTGCGTGTAGTATTTTGTATGGAAGCCCGTTTCTGCCACAAAAAAAAGTATCCATAACTTGAAATTTCAAGTTATCGTCCTTGAAATTTTGACTTATTTACTCAAAATTTTGAGAAAAGTAACTCGAAATTTCGGGTTAGCTCTGCCAATCGGTAATCTACATGAATGACGTCATTTTCTTGTTATCCAGAAGGATACGGCGCAGAGGAATGCGCATTCAAAAATCGAGAGTACGTTTGCTGATAATAACGCCATGCGATTCAGCTAATAACGCAAGGATTTCATAATTTGTGAAGCCACGCTGAAAATAGTCAGCAATTTGTGCATTCATGACTGGCTGTAATACTGGTAGGTTAGCTGTAGCATTTGTAGCTGAGGGCTTCCGGGTAACACGGAAATGACGTAATTCCCGCAGATTGATACTGACTGGCAATGCTAACTTTTCTCAAAATTTTGAGACAATAAGTCAAAATTTGAGAAAATAACTCAAAATTTCAAGTTATGGATACTTTTTTTTAGCGGCAGAAAAGGGCTTCCATAATTTTGCCATTCTGTGGGAACAAACTAACTTTTAAATGGTTTAAACCTGCGTGATTTTTTACAAATGACTACGCCAACATTACTTTTTGGTAACTGGACAGAGCTACAGTGTGCATTTGTGTGCACAGATGAAGAAGCATGTGTTTAAATAATGCCCAGTGTCATGTTCATTATAAATGACTCCATATTAGCATGTGCAGGCCGAGGGTGACAGCACCATTCAGATACTGTGACACACTGTCTCTGTCCAGCTGCATTGTTGACCTCGACAGAACAACGTCGCCTTTGTGTCCACTGTATGTGTGTGTGTGTGTGTGTGTGTGAGCTTGAAAGGGCCACAGTGTGTGAAACTAAGGTAATCACAGTTTTACAGTGAGACTGCATATAAAGGTGCTGATACACAGAGATTACTGATCTCCACAGAGCTGACTGTGTAAAGAACAAGATCCACTGTGGAGAGAAGTTTCTATTGAGAGGGTTGAGTGGTCAGGGTGTGTGTGTGTGTGTGTGTGTGTGTGTGTGTGTGTGTGTGTGTGTGTGTGTGTGTGTGAGAGCCTCTGAGTTTGCGTGTGAGTGGATAGATTGCTCTTGCTAAAGAGATGTGTCACACTGAAACTGCTTCACACTAACTGAAAATTAATATATTTTCACTTTTATCATCTTTTCACTGCTTTCTTAAAGCACCTTAACTAAGATGACAATTTTCAAACTTACTTTGCAGAAAGAAGCTATTAAAAAAGAGAAAGTACATACTGGAGAGCTTATTTAAGGTGTTTGATATCCCATCAGTCGCCTGTTACAGTCAAACAATCAAAGAGCAATTAGGTAGTGTGTGTGAACATGACAGGCTTGCTCATTCATGGATGTGAGAAAACAGACACGCCTTTTCCCACGATCGCAGATGCACTCCAGAAAAACATGTTTGTCAAACGTGGAGATAAATGTGACCTGTTTCTTACAGCTACACCCTCCTCAGTGTTGACAGCTCTCTCACCTGAGTCAAAAGGAAAGCGGATACTCGGCCAAATTTAATCCGGTCTCTAACCTCATGTGCTGACAGGACATATCCGAAACTTCATGTCTACAGCTAAAAATACACATTTTTTTAAACTACTTTTACAGCTTAATTCAAGTACCAGTTTCATGAGTAAGATGAGCCCAACACATCTCATTACTCAGACCATTACAACCTGTCCTCTAAGCAAGTAGGGGCCTGTGCTATGATGCAGGATTTGGGACTTAGTGAGGGTTAACGCTGGGTTTTCAGCGACTCACATCCTACTGAGGTATCTCGTTATGTTAACTTATAGTGCAGAACTAACAGGCTCCACTTAAGTTATGCTCAAGATAAGAGATGAACATGTACAAAATCAAAGCCTAAACAGAAAGCAGAGCTGACATTCCTGGAAGCTGCTTTGGACCTTTGTGTGCAGACAGACAGAAGGTTTATGGTTCTTACACATCCGGTCAGTGGTCATTTTCTTTTGGCATAAGAAAGCATGTCACTTTTATTCAGTTTACAAAACTTTATGGAAAGATGAACACTGTGTCGCTTTTAGTATGTTCTTACATACTTAACTCCTTTGTATTTTTTGAATTTTATAGTCTATACTGCTGTAAGCAGACCTGTCCGTGCTCTCAGCTGGTCATGTGATGCCAATACTGCCTCTTTTGTGAATGTGCTCACAGTTAGATTTGGAAATCCTGGGTTATACTGAAGAGTTGATAACCACCTTCTTGTGACCGCCTAGCCTGATTTCTGATGTCAGGGAAAGATAAGGAAAAGTGGGTAAACTTGCTTTGTAGCCACTGCTCCAGTTTCACCAGGTTTCCATGTTGACAGAACAGCTTCCGAACAACAATGCACGACTGGTCAGCACCTCTCTGCATAGCCACCTCTTGCATTCACACCATTTAGAAATACCTACTGCCCTGCAGCCTGCTGCCAGTGGGGATAAACTGCTATCTAAATATCCTCAAATCCAGCACGCTGCAATCCAAGCACATTTGTCTCACAAAGCGACTCTATATGCTTGCTGCAGGTTTGAGAACCAAACACTTCCCATTTCAGACTGAAAAAAAAATCCAAAGTGCTTTGATTTAAAAACCCTTCAAAGAAATAAAACAGAATCTTCTGGCGCCGGACGAGATTCAGGTGTTGAAATTGTTGACTCGGCCAACGAGGGCTTCAAAACAAAGCATGCATTTGATCCACGAGTGTGCCAAGTGATTATAATCAAACATCTGCCTGTGTGAACTAATATCAAGAGATCTGTTCCGTTCACTTTATTGAAAACAAGGGAGTTTGTCTACTGCTATATGCCATCACACCCGCTCCCCCCTCGTCACCTTCATGCTCTGTGCAACTGAACAACACTGCCAAAGCTTGTATGAAAGAGACACTGCATATGAAAGTCAGGAGGTAAAGACTGTGAGGATAAACAGAAAGGGTAGTTAGGTTAGTACGTCTATGTGTGTTCATGTGTTCAACCACATATCCAGAGTACAGCAAGCAAATAAATCAAGTGTTGCTTACAAGAATAAAGTAAAAGCAAACAGAGAAAGCGCACAGAGGAAAATGTCGAAACAAAGTAATTATGAGGAAAATAGGATGAAGTCCAGCTTCAAACAAAGAAGCAAAAGAATAAAAACATCTAATGGTGTAACTCTGTGTTGGTTGGCCGAATGTTTCAGTCTTTGGCGAGAAATCAAAAAAAGCAAAGTCAGCAGAGAAAACTCAGACTAGCCGTTACTCAAACATGAGGTTAACAGAAAATGAAATCTTATCAGACCTGGTCCAAACTGTCATGGGAGTATTTTAGTTTTAGAAAACTTTACCTGACAATGGAAACGGCCATTTAAATGGCACGATCTTTCTTTTTCCCCACTACAGCAAATCTCAAAAGGCCTCAGTAACTATGTGTGTGCTGAAATGTTTTAGCACAGAAAAAATGCACAAGCAAAATTTAGATCATGCAGGTTTGTTCCCAACATGCGTGTCCCACCACAGTCTCTGACTCGCCTGAGGAAATGAACTATATGGAAATCACAGTTTTTTAGGCAGCAGACGTGTTAATTCCATATATAAAGTCAGGCATCGAAACAAAATCTATGGGGAATGACTCCCTTTTGGAGCCAGACTCAAGTGGCCGTTAGAGGAACTGCAGTTTCTGACACTTAAAGCTGCAGTACTTGATTTTCTGCCACAAGGGGGCAGCAGAACCAGCTGTAACCAACAGTTACCTAATATAATAATAAGTGTTTGCAGCATTTTTTTGGTCTCAGCATCTGACTCAGTAGTTCCTTATATAGTCATTACATGCTAGACTACATGATCCAACCCTGGGCTCCTGTCATCCCCCATCACTCTGCCAACTGTCAAAGGCCAATACCACCGCTGCTGGGAAAGAGGGGGCACAGTGTTCATGATGAAATCCACCCTCCATAATGCAGACTGTATGATTCAAACACAAAAACACAACAGGAGGAAGTTTATTTTCCACTTCCAGCATGATGAGAAAGAAAGTGCAGAGCCTACTTCACATACAGCCTACTGTAGTTAGCGAACAGCAATGCAATGGGTATTAGCTCACAGTAGGAATTCTTAACATCTGCTTGCTTCTTCTTTCATTCTACTTTAGGGCTCTAGTGCTGCTTACTCATTAAAATTTTATATCTCTAAAATATGTCTCTGTGTGGGGAGGACACAGTCAGGGCAGACTTAATGCATTCATTAGATAACAAACTTTAAAAAATGGTTTTGTTTATAAGCTAGCGCGACTCACTCTGACCAGCATCGATCGACCCATCCGCAGCATGAATTAAAAACCTTCATTTCCAACTTACACAAATGATTGATACTTTCTTAATCCAATTGAAAACTCAAAGTGACTACCTTTTACTACCAGCCTCATTCAATTAATCACACACATTCATTCAAGTGCTTTTTTTTCTATTCGTAAGCAAATTTTACAAACATTCTTTGATTTAGAGTGAATATAAGTGACCATTCTCGCTTTATATTTACCTTACTTACTCATTTGATCCATTGTAAGCACAAAAAAGACAAATTAACATAAGTTTAAAGTCCACTGATAATATCTACTAAGAAACAGACACACATACGTTTGTGGAAATTTACTGGTAAAATTACAAATGCAAATATCTGACACATTCAGGTCCTGGCGGGACATGGGGTAAAGCGGAAGTTCAGTCCCAAGCAAAGACTACCAACCTTATTGAGAGCTCATGTGTGAAAATGGCTTTAGGGACTAAAACCACCAACCTAAGTTGTAAGCACATTAAGGCATCAGAAAATAATCTGTGAAATGTGTTAATTTGTGAACTGGTCTGCTAAAACACCAGATTATTACTTCAAATCTGCTGACAGACAGAGCTAAACTGGGCAAACCAATCAGGGGTTGTGTTGGTTTTTATTGCATGTGTTGTCCATATTAAAAAACTGAGAAGATAAACTATTGGGCAAATGCTAGCTTTGGAGCAAGACATGAACACTTCCACTAACTGTACTGATTTCCATCGTAGTCAAGATTCACTTAAACTTGATGTAGAGGAAAGTGCTCTTGGACAAAACTGAACTCCTACAGTGACACTGTGCCTTCTGAGATAGCTTTGCTCTCCAGCACCTCAGCCTCCGTGGCCCTATGATTGAGTTTCTGCTTTGTCAAAACAGCAAGAAGTCTAACTTTCTTTCTTTTTTTAAGGAAGATTATGTCTCTGTAAGTGGGCTATTGTCTCCTCAGGCTCACCACCAGCGTCACACACAGACACATACAGAGAGAAAAGCTATAAAAAGCATCTTCTCAAAGCTAAGTCTGTGGGCTTGAACACGGGTTAGATTATCTTTTCTAGTGTGTGACTGTGGGTGTGATCCGTGAACCGTGGCTGATGCGTTGCTGCTGGGTGGCCAAGAATATATAGTTTAATGTGACTCGCAGCGCCGCACTGCTCCGTGTTGAACTGCTCAGCTCTTTTTTGTCCTATTTAGTTCTGCTGAAGTGCTTTTGATTCAAGTTGGTTCTGCTTCGCTCAGGTCTCTCAGTGAAACGTGGCTCTGTTTTCAGCTCTCTGCGGATCATCTGATTCTTTTTTCCTGCAACTGTGTTATACTCCATCAGTCCAGTTGACTTCTGCTCTCATTTCTACTGTAATCTATTTGTCCTCAGAGTGAGGGTAATGAACCATAACACAAAACAACACATGACTTCCAGTCAATGATAATCATGAGGGCAGCAAACAGCAATGGGAATATCCAAACATCACTTCAAATCTATTTCCAGTCTGTTTTTCATAAGCTTCGTGTTATTTACATGAAGTGAGGACAATCTATGCAAGTCATAAAAGGTAAATAAAAGGGCAGGTAAACTGGAGCTGTAACGAGTTTGTACTTATTTGTTAACTAGGCTTCTTTTACACTGTCACAACGCATTCATTGTGACCATCATGCTGTTATTACTGTGTACAGGCAGACTGACCTGGTGTCCTCTAATGAAATGTGTCCTTTTTCTCTTTAGAGGACATCGCCTAGATCCATGAGAGGATGTTTTATAACTGCAGAGCTGATTTTTCCCTTTAACTAGGCACCACTACTCACAGTAGGATATACATGTGTATTTTCCATTTAGAAAAAACACATCAACAACATGGATTTTCCTACATTTCTTTTTTAAACTGGTCCAAATCTTTCCCAATCCGGTGCGTGAATAATAACTCCATGCCTGAGCTGCCACTGACAAGAGTCACAGGAAGAGTAAATGAGTCAGAGGAGTCATATCATATCAAATGTTTTCCAGAGATATGAATTCTATCCGTGGCACTGTTTTGGACACTACTTGAGTGCTTCTCCTTGTATTGCACACAGGCTTTCCTAAATTAATTGTTATGTTTCTCTGCTGCAAACATTAAATTTGCTAAGTAGTATTAGAGAGCAGTTAGCACCAATTGTCCTTGTTTCAATATGTAGTCTGTGTATAGTGCAAACAATCCAGCTTTCAAAATGCTACTGGTCTGGTTAGAGCGGCCCAGGTCCAAGCGGATCTTCTGAGCAGAGGATGAACTATCATTGCAGCTGCAGTTCAACATGGCAGAGTGAAAATGAGAAACTCACTGAGAACCAAGAGCTTTCGTTGTCCATCAACAAGCTTCTGGCATAATTCTGGCTGGCTGGATTTGATCACTCGTCTTGGCAGAATTAGTAGAGTTCATTTAAATGGGTTGGTTTCCTGGCACCAACCCAGCTTTTAATAATAGTCCACAAATTGTAAATAGGACTGACAGCTGGTACAATGTTCTTTGGTTTGAAAGCCTCACCTTTACTCCACCAAACACACCTGTTGTCATTATGGCCAAACTGCCCAGTCTTTGCCCAGTCCCTCTCCTCAGACACGTACTGTTGTTCAGTCATGGCGATATAAAACTTGCTTCTCTGTCGACAGTGACGCTGGTGTGCCAGCAGTTTCCAGGTCATGGCAGGCTTGATTCCTGTTGGTTCCTGGGTTGTTCCTCGACATCCTAACCAATTTTCTCTCATGTTGGGGGGGCAGTTTGAGTCTTCTTTGAGACTTTGGAAAAGTAAGATGAATAGCAGATGAATAGAAATTCCTGGAAATCTCAGTTGAGACCTTCCTAGCTTTTGTAAATCTACAACTCTCCTACCTATCTTCACGGAGTTCCTTGGACTTTCCCCATTTTCTGAGTATTGGTCAATGCAATGAGTGCTTTTTGACAACACTCACTTTGGTGGCTTTTTATGTCAGCAAAGAGAAATTACCAGCTGTTGTCAACCATCATTCTTAAAGAGGAGCTTATAGGCGTTCATCTTGTCAAGTTCAAAGACACTGTAGAACAGTTAGCACAATTAAGTATATATAATATATATATTATACTTTTGAGCCTTAGAGAAAATCTAAAATAAATTCAAACTTGTTCACCCAACTCTAGTTTTTTAAAGTCATTAAAGATGTATTCATGTGTAACAGTTCAAAGAAATAATTTCAAGACCAAAACTACCATGACATTCATGCCTATGATGAGTGCATGTTGACTCCAAGTTCTGACAACTGTGTTATAATAAAACGGTCAGAGTATATAATGCAGTTAATGTTAATGCTGATAGATAACAGTAAACCTTTACAATAAAATCATTTATTTAGATTACTAATTTCAAAAAGCCTGATCAGTCATTTGACATTCTTGGAATACCATAAAAAAATAATTTCTTCCAACATGAATAAGCCTATCGACTTTGACTGTACATAGTTAAACTTGTAGCAGCAGCCTCAAGGAGAGGTTACAGGCCCCTCTTGTGTCAGTATACACATACCAGGAAAGTGTCGAGTACTTCCACATTCTTGTAATGTCAGCTGCAGAGCTGCCTGACTGTAGTAATTGTCAGTGTAACAACTTGCCCGAGGGGACCAACGGCTAAGATCAAAAGATTAAAGCTGTGAAAGAACTGTGTGCCTTTTTTGTGCTGACAGTTTAGAAGCACAGTGCAAAGAATGATCTTCGATTTAACCATCAGTGCACAGGTGGAAATTAGGACGAGATGCGGCATCTAAGGCATTCCTGGCTAAAAATCGAGTCATTTATTTTTCTTTATTAGTCGTTGTTTAATACATATTTGAAGCACTTCTGCAGCAGTGTTCAAAGCTAAAGAGCCTATCATGGCTTTTCTTGTAC
The DNA here is from genome assembly GCF_000239375.1 of Pundamilia nyererei. Lineage (NCBI taxonomy): Eukaryota > Metazoa > Chordata > Actinopteri > Cichliformes > Cichlidae > Pundamilia > Pundamilia nyererei. The sequence continues at coordinate 487,869 of NW_005187490.1, forward strand.
TGAGCAAGCCAAAGGCTCAGACTTCAGTCTATCCTAAATGCACAGTTTCAAACTGTTTGTCTTCTCTTCCCTTTGTATGATGTCATCCTATATAGAGGTGACATCACCGATTTTGTCATCCTGGGCATTCAGCTCCAGCTTTGACCACAAAAGCTTCATCCACCTGTTGAAGGGTTTTCTTGATGAGGGGCAGACAATCAGAACAAAGTTGTCTTGATGCATGCTTGATGCATGCCAGTGTCAGTCATTGTGCAAATGTCCTTCTTCAGCTGAGACTGAAATAGTCATTTGGATGAGTGACAAAATGTTTCTCCCACTGAAAGATCCAGATGAGCAGAATCAAGCTTTTGGGGCAGAACAAAGTTGGCTGAAATGGAGATGAGTTAAAATGCTTTGTTGTTTCAGGGGATAAACTGAGAGCTAAACTAAGATAAAGAAAGGCTATTTTTGAACTATGAGTTAGATAAAGTAAAAAATGTGACTCCAAAGAAACATCCAAAACAAGATAAGATTCTGTCATCTGAGCCACTAACAAAGACAAGCTCCAAAAATGCTGCAGCTGAGAAAACAAATAATTCTCCGTTTTGACAGAATTCAGGAACTATGACTTCACGAACTGAAAACAATCAGAAGAAGCATCTAAAAAGCCCAAATGTTGAAGTTCATGCCTCTGACTGGCTCATAGCTAATCGATCTGGACTCTTTTACCTGAAACTTATGCATTTCTGTCATAATTACATGAAGTATACCATTAAAAAAAACATAAAACAATCTTCTCACTTAGCAAACCCTCAATTCCACCAACTGCCATTTAGCGCACAAACTTTCGGCTAGCTTTGATAACATGCAACTCGGATCATAACAATCAACACACCATGAAGTAACGAGGCCAGATTATCACTCGTACTATAATTTAACCAAATGCACATGAAGACAAGACAAAGTACAAAGAGACAGTAGAAGAGAGATTTTACCCACAAGGCAGAGCTTCCTCAACAAATGCAAACAGCAGAGCTGATAGGAGCTGACAATGAGCGGCACTTAGCCTCTGGACTGTCATCATAAGCACAGCTTATTACTAATCATCAGAAGAGGATGATAGAAGTACAGACACACACACACAAATGGGTTACATATAAGTGAAACACATTCATTGTCACAGTAATTTCTCAGCCCGCTAGTCATTCAATCATCTCCAGAGGAGCTCCGGAGAGTCTCTGCTAAAGAAATTGTTTTGACATGTAATTCAGTGCAGATTGCAGCCTTTGCTTTACAAATGATTCTCAGAGACAGAGCGGCACTGAAGGCAGAAGCAAAACAGCATATTAACAAAAACAATATGGAAGGATTTATACTTACTGGCTTCACTGCACTTCAAATGCTACATACTGTAAGTAGCAGCAGCAGATGATAAATACAGTCAGGGGGGCATTACCTTAGAGGAAGACTAACTTCTTTTTACACGTCCAGAGAA
>NW_005187490.1:489477-493157 GCF_000239375.1 Pundamilia nyererei
GAACACCAAGGCGCACCCAGGCCAACCGAAAAATATAATCTCTCCAACGTGTCCTTGGTCTGTCCCAGGGCCTCCTCCCAGTGGGACATGCCCAGAACACCTCACCCAGGTGGCATCCTTGTCAGATGCCTGAACCACCTCAACTGGCTCCTTTCGATGTGGAGGAGCAGCAGCTAAACAGATGACTGAACTTCTCACCGTATCTCTAAAGGAGAGGCCAGCCACCCTTCGGAGGAAGCTCATTTCTGCCGCTTGTATCCGTGATCTCGTTCCTTCAGTCACTACCCACAGCTCGTGACCATAGGTGAGTGTAAGGGACGTAGATCAACCGGTAAATTGAGAGCTTCACTTTTATACTCAGCTCTCTCTTCACTACGACAGACCGGTACAGCGTCCGCATCACTGCAGCAGAATTGCAGAACAAGACCCCGAGATATTTAAACTCCTCCGCTTGGGGCAGGAACTCGGCCCTGACTCGAAGTGGGCACTCCATTTCATTTTCAAATTCAAATGTGAAAAAATGTAACTAAAACTAGAGTGTTTTCTTTTCTTACAGGATCTTAGCCTGTTATGTCGTTTTCATAAAATCAGTAAAATAAAAAGGAGTAATCTAAGCTTATTAAGCAAAAGTTTTAGCAGCCAGGCCCTTTGACATGCCTGCTGTTCGCCCAAGATATGTTTTACTGCTCTGGAAAACTGCCACAGTGACAAGAATCTAATATTCCACTACAACAATTAAGAATTTAACAGTTGAAATATGATGTTCCTGTGCGGAACGTGACACAAAGAATTTGTGTTTTTGAATATTGCACCAAAGGTCTCAAAGGTGTAATATGCAGAACACTACAGTGGACTATGTGGTGTCACAGTGGCATGCAATCACTCTGGATACTAAGCTTTCTTAATTTGTAGGGCACATGGATATTGTAGTGACCGGCATTCACATCACCATAGCCAGACACTGCTTCACCATCAAAGTCTTTCACACACTCTCTGCTGGAGAAACTACAAAACCTCTGCCTGCTGTGGGGCCCACATCCCTTCCGACCTCCTGTTTCCCACCAGGAGGTCGGAAGGGATGTGGGAGGAAGCTTGACCCTCGCTGGACAGCGCTCCCGTTAACCCTTTACTCCAGTGGTCGTTTTCCAACAGTTTCATCCATCACTGTGTTACTGCTTCATTTACTGACATTGACGATAAATGAGAAACTCATTTAGATAAATGAGAAACTCATTTAGCACCATATTTTTACATTTGCGGTCCCTTGTCCCTTTGTGGGTTGCCACAGCCTAGCATCCTCTACACCAACACCAGCCCTCTGAAAGACCTCCTTCACAGCATCCAAGAATCTTCTCTGGGGTTTTCCTCTTTTCCTCCAGCCTGGCACCTCCATCTTCAACATCTTTCATCCAATATATCCACTATCCGTCCTCTGCACATGTCCAAACCATCTCAGTATTTGTTTTCATATCAGTACAAAGCTGGGTTCACCCATCACTACACTTTTGATTCTAATACAAAGGGATATTTTACAGAGGAGCGTGAAGAGCTGAGAAAAACGCTGCTTGGATAGTTTGCTTTCTAATTTGCCTTACAAGAACAGAAGGTCGGGAACATTATTCCAGCATGTTCACATATGCACAGCCTCTGGGCGAGACATTTGGATGTGCATACATCACAAATGCAAATGATGAAATTTCCTTAAAAACATGTTTACAGTTACATAAGTGCGTCAGGTTATTCTACCTTCACTGACCTAACGCTAGCCTTCTACTCAGAGATTAAAAACATTGGAGAAATGCACTTCTTCTCCGAACAAGAAGACAGCAGAGGTCCCAATCTCAGCTTCCTGTCAAACATTTTTTAGAAAGCCATCAAAGCTGCTGCAAAATGGGAACGACTAAGTCAGAAATTCCAGCGTCACCAAAACCTTCACAAGACACAATTACTGCGATGGGTTTGTGCAAACAGGAAAAGCCAGAATGCCTGTGAACCTGCACAGTTAAACATTAACACTTAGACAAAAGAGACACACACACACACACGCAGAGGTGGTGGTGGGAGGGGGTTACCGTTCCTCCTCATTTGACTTAGCCTGTTTAGATTAGTGTCACCAGCTAGAGGCCAGACCTAACCCCCCAGGCCCTGCTGTCACAGAGGGTAAATACAACTGTGTGTGTGCGCGTGGAGCAGAGCCAACAAGAAACACCAGATTCTTTACCAATTAACATCAACGCGACAGCACCACTGACATTTAAGACCAGGACGCTCCCTGTTCTGTCCTTTAGTTCTCCCTTCTTTCTCTGTCTATGTCTCCGTGTCTTTCTTCCAACTCTGCTATTTGTATTCAAACATTAGCGTTTCTTTCTGCTGCAATGGTTGCAGAAATTTTGCATGAAAATCCTAAGTATCAGCTTCTGGGACTGAAAGATTGAACAAATCCACAAGTGCAAAAAAGCTGCAGTTCCTCTACTGAAGGTTGTTTCCAAAAGCAAGTAAATCCCTGTAGACTCCCATGTTAAAATGCTCAGCTTTGCAGCAGAAAAGCAAAAGTCACAATTTAATTGTCAAAAGGTTTGATTGCCGAAGATTTTCTACAAAGCGGCCACAGTTTAAATAGACAGAATATAGAAAATAACACCCTCAAAAAATGGCAGGGCACTTCTCCAGAATCAGATGTTTTGTTTAGACTTTAAAAAGTATCACTTGATCATCACACTGATAAAGCTGTAAGGAAACAACAGCTAAATTCCAGGTGGGCCAGCTGTTTGCTCAGTTACTTCATATAGTTCCTGTCTAGCCTGTTCCTCTAGTCGTGTAACTCAATGCAACGTTTCAGTCAGCATTACTTCCAATGGACAAAGCCTCTGTTTGGGAGTTTGCTTTTTATAATCTATGATTTTAATCTGCAACTCCAGCAGCTTTTGCTGAAGGAAAATGGGACAGATGTTGTTCTTTTGGTTCGTTGGCCCCAAACTCTTAAGGATGTCTCAACCTTTTCCTCTACATTAGAACATATGAAAAGAAAATCATAAACGCAACATGTGAGGTTATCTTTACAGAAGAAAGCAGGACTTAGCAAAGACACCTGAATTGTTTTGGGCTTAAGAAACAAGCTATGCATTTATGTGTATGGACAAAATAATTTTATAATGAAGGCTTAATTTGTCTGGGGTTTTTTTTCACTGCTCATTTATTCCACTGCTGGCGAGTAATTTTTCTGGATGACCTGGGAATCAGAGCCGACTGGTTTTATATTAATCAGTCACAAGACAAAGTGGCAAAGCAACATTCAAAGACTGTTTTTGGGACTTGGTTATACAATAACTAGTGTTGAGGCTGGCAAAGCACCATGGCCAGCAGCCTAACCACAAACTGGGTGTCATTGCTAGCCTAGGACTCTGAGTGATCAGTTCTCTAAGTTTGTTAGCTTATATAGTGTATTCAGCAGAACTGCTTTCTATCATGGAAACTCATCTGCATGCCTCCTTTTTCAGGTTGTTAACATGAGCAACAAACAGAAGTTTGGGCAGCAGACCAGTGGGTGGTTGGAGATTGGGTCACGTGAGGTTATTTAAATTACCATGAAAATGATTTTTTATCCAAAACGTTCAAAAATCCATGTGATATTAAATTTTGTTTTATTCTTCTTTTATTGGGTCAATTTATTGCTCAAAAGC
>NW_005187490.1:494375-506605 GCF_000239375.1 Pundamilia nyererei
TTTGCTGTCGCATTTTATTTGTAGTGTGAACAAGCAGACAAAAAAAATCGGATTTGATCAAAAAATTGGAATTGAGCATTAAGACCTGCAATGTGAACGTAGCCTTAGTATGTTTTCCTTGTTGTGGCAAAGGTTTTAGTTTCCTAGTGTTGTCATTTTGTACTTTAGTTTAATAAAAAAAAACATCTATTAGTTCATTGTCTGTGTTCTGAGTCCTGCGTTTGGGTCCTACCTTTGTCAGCCACGCAACACCTAAGACATGTAAGGCTGTTTGCAAACAATTTGAAGTTCATGATTCTGCAACAAAAAACTTTATGCACAAGTGGAAAACATTCAAGACAGCCGCCAATTTGACCAGGAGGGGACATTCCCAAAAAATCCCGCCGAGGGCTACTTCTCAGAATCTACAGGCCTCAGTTAGCATGTTAACTGTTAAAGTTCATGACAGTAAAAGTAGAGAAAGACTCTACAGGTATGGCTTGTTTGAAAGGGTTACCAGGAGAAACTCTCTGTTCAGCACAGTTTCATCTGAACAAACCAGAAGAATTTCTGAAACAACATCCTTTGGACAGACAAGACCAGTGGAAGTGGAAATGTTTGGCGATAACACACAGCATCACATTTATCAAAAAGCAAACATGGCATATCAGCACAAGCGCCTCATACAAGCTCAGCATGGGGATGAAAGGGTGATGATTTGGAGTCACAGAACCTGGGCACTTTTCAGCCACTGAGCTGACCGTGAATTCGTCTGTATATCAAAGTCTTCTACAGTCAAATGTGAGAGTATCTGTCTGACAGATAAAATCTGTCCCCAAACTGGGTCATGCAGGACAATGATCCCAAGCCCAGCTGCACATCTCCAACAGAATGGCTGAAAAAGAACAGAATCAGGCTGTTGCAATGGCCCAGTCAAAGTCCAGACCTCAACCTGATTGGCTGTGCGCAAACAAATACCCGAAAACCTGAATGAACTAAGATATAGAATATAAAGAATAGCAAGCCAAAATTCCTCCACAACAATATGAAAGGCCAATAAATACAGAAAACTATTTTTTCATATTATTGCTGCAAAAACCAGCTCTCCAGGCTCCTGAATCATGGGCTGCACTTAGCTATTCAAACTCTGCTTCTTTATTATAGGTTTAGTTTTAATAAAATAAAACACGATGTGTAATATTTTACATATTTTAGTTCATCTGAGGTTTTTGTAATTAATTTTCTGACTTGATAAGTATTAGGTAATTCTATGTGGATGTTCTCCCTGTGTCTGTGTTCTCTCCAGGTACTCCAGCTTCCTCCTACAATCTAAAGACATGCAGTTAGTGGGGTCAGGTTAATTGGTGATTTTAAATTGGTTGGCGGTCTGTCTCTCTGTTTAGCCCTGCGACAGATTGGTGACGTGTCCTGGATGTAGCCCACCTTTCGCCCTATGCCAACTGGGAAAAGCTCCAGCCTCCCCACGGCCCCAAATTACGTAAGTGGAAGCTGAAGGAAGAACGGATGTTCATCCTGATATGTAAAACCTCAGAAATGACAGAGGGCGTTATTGCTGTTGTTTTTTTACAGTGACTGCATAAACTTTGGTTTGGTAAAACTGTGACACCCTTACTGCTCACACAACACTGCCTTTATATTTTTCTCAGCGTAGGCATGTAATCAGCTAAGTTAAGCTTTGTGCAACTTACAGTAGATTCACTGTTGTTATCATTTTCATTTAAGAGGCTATAAACCTGCCCGCACAAAGGAGAAAACATATGGTAGAAGTTTATGGGCTAACCTCATTCTTAGCATGAGGTTAAAGAAAAAAAAAATAACACTCCTACTACTACCACCCTGTGCACTCCTCATTTCTGGCATTAATTTAAATACAATAAAAACATTGCAACATGGAAAGGAGTTGCTTTGCTTTGCTCTGTTCCAGAAACAGCATCCAAAACACACCACGAAAGAACACAACTTAGCAGCAATAAAGCAGATCATTATGCTCAAGACAAAGCATTTTAAGCTAATGTAGGTTTACTCATGCAAGAATTTCAAGTGATTTCCTTAATTCTTCTCCCATAGGCTGCCTATTAGACGTAACCTTTGTTTCCACTTTCTGAACTGAGCAGTTTCTGTCATATTTCATGTCTGCTTCCAGGACAAACCGACTGGGTATGCATTAGAAATTAGTGAGGGTTATCTCTGCTTGTACAACTACGAGTACCCTTGCAAAAACCCAGAAACTATTCTAATAATCGCAAAACCACAGTTTTCAGAGAGAGTTATTTAAACTCGCCTTTAACTGCACAGGGAGGTCCTCAAATGTGGTCTTTATGGGGGAAAGTGTTCAGACTAAAGATGATGGATTCAGCATATTTATGTTGTTGTTTCGCCTGGTTACATCATTTAATTGCCTCAATTAAAAATTTATGAAACTAAAATAAAAATAAAGTCATCCTCATAATAGTAAACTTAAAAAAAATCTCTCATCCAGCTGTTAACCCAGTTAAAAAAAATTACAGGGTTATTTTTGAAGTAACACCTGGACTGGGAAGTCCAGCTGGACGAGGTTTTGTCTTTCCAAAGCAAACTCGGATTTGATTTTCCGGCTCATTCTGAAGCCCTGATGTGGCCCCGGGTGCAGAAACCAGCAGGGAGCTCAAACACCAGTGTCAGCAAGCCAGTGCTGTAAAAACAACATGTCAACAGCAGTTAATACATACACGTTAAAGATGGCCACAACTTCATGTGACAGGCGTGACTAACCAATCAGCACTTAGGAGGGAATAAAAACGAGCCAATCAGAGTCCCTGTGAGGCCACAATAAGATCGTGGACTCATTCTGCCATGTGATGAAGCTGATGAGATGATGAAGCTGATGACATGACAGAGAAAACATGACAGGACGAACTGGCACACAGGCATCGTGCCCTGAAAATGGTGATTGTTTGTTATATGCGAGCTCCACTTACTCCAACAGTAACCTGCTTAAGGCAAAGCAAAGCAAAAATGTTATATTTTCAACGGGAGTAAGGAATCCTGCAGGTGTAATTAGCTACTTAACAAAATGTTTGGTAGGATACTGAAGCCAGACAATAATTCCCTGTTTAATAATACATCTGTTTCCAAATAACCACTTAAATCTGTCTGCAGTATATGAAAATAGTGCATCTTTGCCACTTCTCATATCTACTCCACCTACCATAAGAGTTACAAAGCAGAAGTAAGTTTACTTAAGTACACGTTAATCCATCCAAAAGTTGTGATATTTACTCAAAACACAAGAATGTGCTTCTCATGGCCCCCTGTGACCAAAGCTCTTTGTTTGTTTGGTATACTTTTCAATTTCGTGTAGTTATACAGAATTAGTCCAGATAAAGGATAAGCACTGATGGGAAAATAGGTTTATTTTGCAGAATAATAAAGTTACCATTGTTTAGCAAAGTATAAACCACTTTATTGAGCAATATAATGAACAAAGGTGCAGAAAAGCCAAAATGTAACGTCATCAAAGGAGGACACAGGGGCTCAGGGGGACCAGCACAGGCTCAGAGTGCAAGCTACCAGTTAGCCTTAAAAAGCTGAATGACTTAAAAACAATTCATTTATACAGTTTTTTAATGAAACAAATTCTGAAGATGCCAGTTTTCATTTTATCCTGAAGCCTATCCCAGCTAGTAAAGAGAAGGTTCAGCTTGGACAGGCTTAGCAGCACACAGAGAAGCAACCACCAACTCTCCACACCTACAGCCAGTTTTGATTAAACAGTTAACCATAACAAGCACATCTTTAAACTTTGAGAGGAAACTAAAGCATACAGAGGCAGAATGTACAAAATGCACACTGAGAGGACCCAGTCAACCAGGAGGTTAGACCCGAGAACCCGAGGCGGCGGTGCTGAACACTGAACCACTGCGCTGTAAAAGTTTAGGGAACCAATCACAATTTGTTTACAAATCAATTGATCAGTCGACCTGGACACTACAGCAATAACATATTTGATGCCAATTTATTCTAAAGCTGTCACCCAAAAGGTATGTGTCTACATTTCAAGCTGGAGGATTACCAGTGTCAGTGAAGTGTATTTAAAGATCAGGACCAAATTCAATGGCGATCAATATAGTGATCGTTCAACAGACCCACAGCGCCAACCACAGAGACCTGCCACCGTCTGCAAGGCATAAAAAGGTGAAAAGAGAGATAATTTTGGATTAACAATCCAAAACACTGAATTAAAAACATTTCCCAGAACTCTTAGCGTCATTTTGTGTGATCGTTAACTACCTGGTAAATGATCTGTCCAACCTTGTGATCCAGTTTCAATGATGTAACTGTGATCATCATCCTCCTCCTTTAGCCGAGGACAACACTTTCTATTTTCAGAGTAACAAGCAGCATGTCATGACCAGTACGCTGACCTTCAAGTGCAAAATTGAAGGAGGTCAAAGAAGCAGAAACAGCATTTTTCTCATGATTCCTCTTCAAAATTCCCCATCTTCTTTTTTCCAGTTACAGTTACAGTTTGGAGCTATATGTAACTTTTTAAATTTTTTAATATACATTGTATATAATATTACATACAGTATCACAACGTTGCTACAAAGTTAAGGCTAACTGGCTAACCACCTCTATGCTGTCCATTACTCTCATAGTTTCCCAGTTTTCCCACAGTTGAAGACCACCTCCTAGTTCCCTGTTTCACAGATAGTCCACAAATTTGCACGACCCTCAAACTATGACATGAAGAATTGATTATGCATCAATTCGGTTTTTTATGTGTGTCCCAGTAGAGCAAGCCAACTGGTGCTTTGCAGCTGATTCAGATGGAGCTCAAGGATTCTGGCCGCCAGCCTGGTCGAGTGCAGTCAACTGGCATCCTTATTAGCCTCCATACAAATTCAGGCTGAAAAGAACGATTTTCCACTGAGTAAATAAAACACCAAACACAAGTTAGCAGGATAGTAAAAACTTCTAAGCTTCTAAAGTCGAGCACATCGAGTAGGAAGAAGCAGTGAAGTGCGAGAGGCCGGCACCTCGGCTGCAGCAGACTAGGGTTACACAGAGTCCGAGTCACAACCTCCTAACAAGCTATCTGGACATGATCAGAGACGGATCACGTTACCTGATAATGTTACAGCCGCATGAGAAGCTCTGTGTGGTTCAGGTAAATGTCATCCTGAAGGAGACACGCAGACAGTCTGACACACAAACTCATTTAATTTCAGCTTACTCAACCTTAATGTAAAGCTTTATGGACACTCAACATGACTGCTTCCTGGGCAGACACAGCGCAACACGTCCAGTTTTCCATTTTGATTTGAAGAGGAAAATTACAGGATTATCTTCCTTCACACTCAAGCTTCAGTTACATCAAAAGAGCAAGTAATTGGGCCAAATATTTGCAACCCATTCTTGTGTGTTTATAAATTTGTCTTTATTACTTTATTACTTGTTGAAGTCCCAAGTGAAACAAAAAAAGTGAAGCTTAAACAACACTAGTGGTCAAATTCCTGGAATAAAACAACTGAGCACAGAGCTCAGCCGCTGCAGTGAACACAGCGGGCGTCTGCGATTCTTGCATCAGAGGATAGAGCAGAGGCAAATACTACACTGAAATGTAATCCAGTACAAATATTGACATTGGCCAAGTCTTCAGGAGTGAATATTGGTACTGGACTTAGTTAAACTAGGATGAGGATTATATCCTCACAGCACAGAAGCAGAAATGAAAACAAAAGCCAAATTCATGGAGTAACTGAAACACAGCATAGCAGCGCAGCTAAAAGGCTAAAATGTCATAAATGTCATAATATGGTAAAATATTTGATATCATTGCTTTTATTATTAATAATTATTTAAAAATCGGGATAAAGAGGGCAACATTTTTATTTATAGACATTTTAACATTTTACTGTCCTTACAAAGTCACTGCTGGCAGACATAGGGCTGGGTAATAAGGGCACAAACATTGTCTCGACATTATAAGGCTGATACACAACACATATCTCTGCATTTTCCACACATCACACACTTGTTTTTTATAGACCAAATTCTGAAGGATCAGAAGAAAATACATAAAAATAACCGTCTATGTGGTACAAGTACAAGGATCACACATTATTGTCATTACACATGTATAAATACAGGGTAATGAAATACAGTTTGCATCTAATTAGAAGTGCAAAGAGCAATAAGTGCAATAAGAGCAGATTATATACAAAAAAGGGTAGTATAAAAGGTGGGAATAGTTATGTACAGATTATGTACAAATAAGTGAAGTATATAGATGTTTATATTGCTATACAAAGAGCAAATATACAGATGTACTACGGAGAGATGTACCAATGTATACATATGTACACAGATGAACTGTATAGCAGTCCATCTGTGTACATAGCGGAGGACATAAAGCCACATACTGCTGTGGACACTCCCAGCAAATGTCAGTCACTCAAAGGAATCACTGTAGGTTTAGGTATACGCTGTATTCTGACCATTTTCACTGTTCACGAGGAGATGAAGCAATAACGTGCTGCAAGATTCAAAGACCAAACAGTTTTTGCATTTTTTTAAATGTTTTATCCAAAACATTAAAAAAAAAGAATAATAAACCAAGTTCTAGATAAATTAGTTTGAATCACAGCATTATTGCTATTAAATTATTATTTCTATTAAAATCTTGAGCCACTATAAGTTTCTTAGGGAGGTCTGTGAAAATCTGATATCAACACAGCTCTACTTTCTTCAACTCAAAGATGTAAACAGAAAAGAAAAGAAGACTTATTTAATATAAAATATAAAAATATCCATGCACCAATAGTGCAAATGTTGCTCTGAATACCTTTTCTTTATACTAATATATATTAATAATCAAGACTATAGGACTCTATGCAGTGAACACACCACTAGTGCTTCATTGGAATTTAGTAGGTAAATAGCAGTCAGGTGCTGCCAATCAAGCATCTGATTAACTGATTATCTATAAAAGCAGGATTTCTGGCAGCTTGCTGGTCTGCAGCATTCAAGTGCGCGTGAACACTATGCCACAATCTACCCAGGAGTTGGCATCTCATTAAATGAATCACTTTATTACGTAACTCCTGCTGTCAAAGTGTCCTTAAACTCACCACTCTTTACCTTAAATGTGCACCTCCCCTCTCCTTACTTCCCGATTTATTGCCCTGTAAAGCTCTTCTTCACCTCCTCTCTGCTCTCTTCATCAGCTGCTTTGTTTGATATCATTTCTGACAAGTCTAACTGTGAGATTCGATCACTGACTCGCTCGCATGCCCAGACCCATGCATGTGCATGAGTGTTTCAATGCCATAAAAAACCGAGCAGCTTCAGTACAAAACACTTGAATGTATTACCCCTTAAAAAAACAAATGTTTACTCCCATTAATCCAGAAAAGTGGACAAAATTGCTCAAGTGCAGTGCCATCTAACAGTCTCAGAACAACTCAACAAGATTTACCTACCAAAATCAAATCATATAAGCTTTTATCTTCAATGGCTTTTCTTGATATCCACTTAAATAACACTGTAAATCAATACGTATGAATATAAGTTTACTGTAATGTTCATTTAACAAACAGCTTTTATTTTTCTACATTTGCACTTGCCTATTAGCCTTCTGTCTTTCCTTTCCCTGCCTCTAGGAAGGCAGGTGAGACAGCACAAAGAGCCACCAGAGCCGGTATGGTTTGCCCCCTCATATGGGGCTATTATTTTTAAACATGTTTGACTTTTTTACTTGCTTTTAAATCTTATTGTGTTTATCATCTACCCTTCTTCAAAGGGTAAATGATAAACCCTCGATGCAAACGTTAGCTGCTTTAACCCCCTCAAACAACCCCCCACCTTTTTTTCTTAATCAGATCAAGTTGCATAATGAGCATAAAAATGATATTTCAGGCTGTCATACAAAAGCTAATGGGGGAGTTTTACAGTAACAAAGCAGGACTCAAATAACCACTCTTGTCTTGAAAACAAAGTTATGCAGAAGAGCATCTCTGAATGCACAAAAACTTGAACCTTGAAGCAGATGGGCAAAGAAGGAGCAGAAGACCACACCAGGTGCCCCTCCTGTCAGCTAGGATCAAAAACCTGAGACTGCAGTTCCCACAGGATCATGAAAACAACAGAAGACTGGAAATATGTTGCCTGGTCCAATGAGTTTCAGTTTGTGCCGCAACATTCAGATGGAAGGGTCAGAATTTGGCATGAACAACATGAAAGCTTCGATACATCCTGCTGTCAGCCGAGCATTGTTTAAACACCCAGCCTATTTCATTATTCTCAGTGGCCATGACCACGGTGTCTCCATTTTTTGTAACTGTGTGATGCTATCATGCCAGTATGGACCCAAATCTTGCACCTTGATCAATTAAGCCAGTTCTAAAGGAAAAAGAGGGGTGAGAGTTGTTATTAGAAAGGTGTGCCTAATAAAGTGTCAAGTGTGAGTGAGTCATTAGTTTTACCTCCTTTCTAGAGCAGCCTCCAGTATCCACACACCGCAGGCTGCACACTTATTGCACTCGAGTAGGGGGATTAAAGATGTGCTGAAGTTCCATAACACTTTGACATGATACATTTGCATATTTTTACACATTACCGAGCACTTCCACCAACACAGTACTCCCTTTTATCAAATGTTAAACCTTTAACTCATCCCTTGCACACTGCGTTGCTGCAGCGAGGATTTGAGAAGGAGCAAAATAGCGGCTGAAAAACCAAAGAAAAACCTAATCCTTTCGTTTACCTTCTTTCTGCTCTGCTTATTCCTCCTGGAATCCGCAAATTTCTTACTACTTTATTTTCTCTTAAATGGGACAACACAGCATGAGCAGCATCTAGCCTCTGCTGTTCTCTAACACCTCTTCACATTCCTCGACAAAGAAAGCCAAAGATCGCCTCGGACAAGCCAGAGTTTCTCCTCTTTCTCTCTCTGACACTTTTCTTTCACTCCTTCACTTCAGCAAGATTAACAGCCTGACTTTGTCTTTTCAGGTTTCTACGCTTTTCCTCTTTTTGCTATTTCGCTTTCATTCCTCTCACCCATATCTCTCCTCTTCTCCTTTGTCTCTCCCTCTAAGCAGCAGTGGAACTACACCATAGCCGTGGACGGCAGCGGCTGTAAAGATGACAGAGCAATCATCTGAACATGGCCACTCTGGGACTTAGACGAGCAGCTTTGATCACAGAAATGAGTGCCATCATCTGCTTGACCCAGTGTGTGTGCACCCTGCGTAAACCTATCACGACAAGCCGATGAGCGCTATTGTCAAAAATAAACTGTTGCAACAATAAATGTTCCCAATTTAGGGCTTTTATCAACTGCCACTTCAGCCGAGCTCCTGTGTGCATTTCTTCTGTTTCCGTGTGCTAATGCCACCCAAGTGCCAACCTCAGCAGCGTTAATCAGTTCACTGTCGTCAGCGGCAATGATGCCTTTCAACTCCGTCTCTTTTTAAAATGAGATTTGCAACAGAAAGGAGGCACCGGCCTGATGTATTCACTGGCAGGAGGCTCCTTCAGCTCTCTCATGTCTCTGATGTTTATGCGTGCATGTGTGTGTGTGTGTGTGTGTGTGTGTGTGTGTGTGTGTGTGTGTGTGTACTCTGTCTAGATGGAACAGATGCTTCAGCGAAGGGGGGCCACACATCAACCTTGATATTCTGCTGTTAGCATATCAGCGTCCCCCCTCTTTCACCCGCCCCCTTTCCATTTTACTCACGCTGTCAGAAATTGATGATCTGCAATTACACAGCATGTGTCGGTGCAACTAAACATCATTTAATAGCTCCGAGCTGACAGTACATGACTGAGCAAGCAAGCGGAGAAACACCCGTGTCACAGTGAAACTACCATGTTGTCTCCAACAGACCATGTTGCATTTTGTTGTTATGTAGAAAAATATATATAATGGGATATACAATGTAGGGAAAATTAAGGGTGACGGGGATGATTTTGGAATTTCTGGCTTGTGTAAACTTTCTTGTTGTAAATTCTAAGAAAAGCTTCGGCCCACTATGTGATATTCTGTAAAGATGAAGAGGTTTAGCATCTATTTGAGCTGGAATTAAGAGCAGATCATACTCCAAGAAAGCACACCAAACCCTTTTTGTGTAAAAAGACACAAAGCACCATTTTCGTAACATCTCCCTGTTGGGACCGAACATTTGACTACTTATTTCAGCTTTGCTAGAAACTTACAGCATGTTGCACAGTTTGTGTCATACTTGTCCTTTACTTTGACATAATTTTGCTTTTTTTTCTATCACATTTCTGTCCACAGTCATTACGGTATAAAACTGCCTCACTTTCACAGGAAATCACTTACTAGTGGAAATAGCTGAGTACTGTCATGGTACTGTTACGGCCCTCAGTGGGCGAGGTGAGGGTTTTTAAAGTACCCACCTCTGTTAGGTGTGTCATGCATTTGTGCCATGTAGTGACTCAGAATACAGACTTCATTACTACATTCTGTAGAAGATCTGAGTGACTGGGTGTCGGAGGTCACTGATCTGCAAAATGCAAAGTTCGTCTCTACTGCGAAGTTAGTAAGGTGAAAGGACCAATCAAAAATACCTATGTAATACCTTTTTACGGCAGCAGCAACAGCAGCATGTTACCTTTATGCGTATGCTAAGTTCCTCAGCCTATGCTTTTCTGTTTGAAGCTAGCCCCGCCCACCCGTGTATGCCACAACAGCTTGCACATTTATTTTTCATTATTTGGTTTCAGAGCTCCGCCTTAGAAAAAGAAGTTGTCATTTTGCATGTACAAGGAAGAAAACAAACCATGTATACTTATACTGTCCCATTCAACCTTATGTCCCAATTACTCTTAATAGAAAGGCTGATATGCTCACAGCACAACCCCAGCAGGATTATCAGTGAAGCATTTTTAAGACTTAATACAATATTTGAAATACAGGCTGTGCTGAAGTCTCTCCTGACATAACTGAGTGCCACCATAAGCACTATCTGCGAACCTCGGACCACAAATTCACTTTTAAGTAAAAGAAGACAAAAACATTAGCCGCACTTTAACTTGCACATATTGAACGCTAATTACTCAGGAATGAGACAACTTGTCAAATATTTGGTGCTTTTTTTTGTTGCAGCAAAACAACAACTTGTAAAATGTAATTACCGAAATGAAAAAGCTATTTTCACAGAAAAATAAGTTGGAGTTTAAATGTATTAGAGATGCGGGGAAACTACTACATTAAAGTCATGTTACTCACGTTGTGCGACCCTCTGACGCGCAGTCCAAACAAATCCTTTAACTGCGTTTCTGGGAGACGCTTGAAGATAAAGTGAGAGGGCACAAACGCGCCATTACGCGTACATACAGCAGTCGTGCGCGCAAGGTGCCCTGACCTGTGTTAACTGTCTGTCTGTCTGTACCCTGCGCTGCACTGTAGCGCCAGCTCCCTCAGCTCTATCACCTGCCATGTGATACGCACGATGCCTTTACGAGCTCCTCGGAACTCCTGAAACTCCATATTTCTCTCTCTTTTAGATCTACAGTGAACATTATGATATGTTTCGCAGTGCGCTCATAGTTGAGAATGAAAAGGAACCATCTAATTGTAGTACTTGTATCTTTTCTTCTTGGATCCAACAAATACCAATGATGATTGTAATACTGTGCAGTACTAGTCAAAGTTGCTGTTGTGTTTTATTCAACTGATAAGCCAAAGATTTTAACGTCTTAAATTAGCCTCATTATCCTACAAGTGATGTCTCCGATATTCATGAACGCAGCGAGGCATCGATCTGTGGTAATCCGGATAACGATTTGGTTTTAAGACTCCAAACTCAAACGTTTGTCCAAAAGGTTCTTCACATTGCCTGAACCTGAAATATGTGTTCTGCATGTCAGGGAAAAGAGGGGGAGTGATACCACTACTAATAATAATAGCAATAATAAGAAGAAGAATAGTAATAATAGTAATAGTAATAATACGAGATTTCAAGATTCATAGAGTCATACAAGTACAACACACAGGGAAATGCTTCCTGAACTGCTCCTTGACTGTGCAAAATATTATAAACAATAAGTAAATTTAAATTAAAAATCGGAAATTTGAAATAAAATAATAATATTATTGAATAATAATAATAATAATAATAATAATAATAATAATAATAATAATAATATTAATAACAATTAATTTATCTTTAAGAGGTTGAGACAGTAACATCCGAAATCGCGAACAGCTAAAAACAACCAAA
>NW_005187490.1:507172-521046 GCF_000239375.1 Pundamilia nyererei
TTTGTCCCTCTTTGAGGGGGAAACTCCCACTGGGTTGAAATCTGGGACTCCCCACCATTTGACCCTTAGAACTGAGAGGTGAAACGTCTTCAAGCAACTTAAAGAAGTCCAGACACTTTTATTTGCAAGCTCCTTAGACTACGATGACCTGGATGACTGAGAACCTTCACAGACAGCTGAAGTTAAACCACCTAAAATCAGCCATGTCTTCTTTCTCCAAAGCAAAGACGACTGTGCATGGGATTTCCAAAGCAACAGCAGAAATGATCGTGCAGCAATGGATTTTTAATCTCAGTAGAGAAACAGTTCCTCAAGCTTTCACTATTGATGGCTCAGGTAATGAGTATATCAAGAGATTCTTTCAAAATTCCTGGTGTCTACAATTAATTAATGACAAGTTGCTGTAATAAGCCACTGCAGGTATGTTGAGCTCCCCCTTATTATCCATTACTGTTTTATTGCTCTGTGAATACAACTGGTCATAAGCTATCAGTTACCAAAGTGATATTTTATAACTTGTTTCATTTAAGAAGGATGACATGTTTAAGAAGCTATTAGACGTATCAAAAGCTATAGCACTAAATCATAACAACAGTTGCTTCAAGGTGCTTTATATTGTAAGGCAAAGACACTATAATAATATAAGGAAAACTGAGAAAACCAATCATATGTTTATTTCACAGTCAGTGTTGGAGACACTGAAGAAGGAAAATGAGATCCTGCAGTATAACTGTTGGAAAAACAAAGCAATCATAGACAATTTAAAAGAAGCCAATAGAGAGGTAAACTCTGCAACTTTAACTTTAGCAAAAGTCTTTAGTCCATAAAATATCCAATCCACTGGTACAGCAGACACAAACTCATACCCACTGTCAGGACGATGATCAAATCACAGCACCGCCTCCACAGGAAGATGAACTAACGTCAGACTCTGTGGAGCCTGAAGTGGTTAATGGGCCTCCTGCAAATTGTGCACAGGCTGCTGACACATCTGAGGGGAAACGTGGGCAGGATGGAGGAGAAAAGGAAGAAATATCCAATATGTTTATGAGCACACGTGTACAAAGTGTAGTTTTGTTTGGCTATAACATCATTAAAGAAGAGCAGCCCTTGTAAAAACACCATTAGCCTGATCAGGTGGTTAGTTAAGAAAATCTGGCTTAAAGTTGAGGAGTGAGATTTCAATAAGGTTTAAAAACCTCCACACTGGCATCATCACTGACATTTGTAAAAACTCAAGGTGCTGAGCTGATGAGGCGCTCAGTTTAATGGATTCTGGAGATCCAGCAACTGACAATATGATTGTGTTCTTTCAAAGAACACGTGTTGACATTGTGAGGATAATCTAATGGCATCAAAAGGTTCCTCTCACCTGTTTGCATAACTGGATACAAAGTCTCTGAGGAGATACCTGTTATGGAATTGTGATAGTGAATCGACTATTTTATTAATACACATCCACCCAAACTTCACAGTGGTCATTTTGTGTAATCCAGAAGTCCCTGTCGCTTGATTTAATATTTGCTCTGTTAGGATAACACACACACTGCGCTCTATCAGGATGATATAGCAGTTTTCCACCACCTGATGGCAGAGCAGGACCAAACATCGCAGGGAGAGAGTCTGACCGCTGAAAGCTGGAAATATAAAGGTGACAATGTCAAGAGGAATGTGTTCGGTAGCTTCTAGTGTGTGAGGAGTCATCTCGGTAAGATGACACAACCTGTAAGATATCTTCAATGCTAAAATATGTGATATATGTATTGCATGACACAATATGAACAAGTGTAGGAGAGCTTTATTTGGTAAGTTCAGTTTCCCTTCCACAGGAAAGTAGGTTAGCCAAGAAAGACCATTGTTGTTTTTGCTATTATTATTATTATTATTATTATTATTATTATTACATTTTCCTTCTGCTATTTAAAATCAATAGCTGATTACATTATTTTAGTATTGCGCTATAAGTATAGCGAGTACTACAGAAGTCTTTGTTGTACTTGCGTTACTTTTGGTTTCCTCTGTGATTTAAATGCCAGGTGAGGAAAAATACATTTGAATTTAACACTCAGTTCCCCATTAGATATGATTGGAGACGCTGGAAGACCCGCCTTTTTCTGTGTCAAGGTAGCCGAGATACAGGAAACTGTACAAAGCAAATTCAATTTCAAAATAAAAGTCTGAACCTGTAGATTTAATGCCATGTGCCCAATTTACATTTAAGTGTTGACATTGCTGGCATATAATATTTACATTATCTAGGAAAGCTTTATGGAAAATATTTTTGGTGTAAATAAACTCTGTAAGGACAGCAATGTCTTTAAATTACCTTGGATAAAGTGTTCTTGCCCAAACTTCTGACATTGGTGATTATTTTTACTTGTCAAAAATGGGGCTTCCATGTAAGAACTCTAAAACTGCAGCAAGTAGAGCTGTGTCTTTTTAATTAATGAAAAATATTAACTATGTAGCTGAGTTTATAGACTTGTATAATAGATATTTGATTGGCTAAATATTTAAGGTTGTGATTTGTTAACATTAACAAAATATGCATTGTTTTTGAAGAAAAAACCCCAGAAATTACTATTTTAAATTATAGTCAGCCTATTCCTCTAAGATATCAGTCAAGATGGAAAAAAAATATATTTTTAATATTTTTAAATTGAGATTGTTTTGAGTTTTTCAGAACATTTGCAGACATAGTCACACGACTCAATGCAATAAATCATTTCGGTGGAGCATTTCCAATCTCTCCCATAACCCAGCATTTATTTGACTCAGCTGTTGGTCAGGTGGTAAAGCGGATCATCCATCAATAACAAGGACAGCTGATTGATCTCAGCCTTTCCAGTTCATGTGTCAAAGATACTCAACTCAGAGTGTATCCATCAGAGTGTGAGGAAATGTTAGATAAAAGCCCTGTATGAATGTGTGTATTATTGGGTAAATGAGACTTGAATTTGTATTTGATTTGGTCAAACTGAGTAGAAACGTGCCAGTAGCAGACCATTCAACCATTTATTTCCATATGTGATGCAAATTGAAACAAGAATGTAATTTCATATATGTTTTTAAACCCAGCTCAGACAGACTGTGGCAGAAGATATTGCACACAAAAGAAAAAAGTCTCCAAAAGTTTTTTTCTGTTCATCCGGACGTAGCGTTTTGTGGGAGAAACATTTCATCGCTCATCCAAGTGACTTCTTCAGTCTCAGCCGGCTGCAGGTTTCCCCAATCTTATAAACAGTACATTTGCATAAAAAGACAAAAGTATTTTCTTCATTAGGAGGACCCTGCAGTATTTTCATATTATGTTATAATAAAGTGGAGCTCACATCGTCACAAGTTGTTGAAGGTATTGAATGTTTATTTTTAAACCTTTTAAATTCGGAGTGTAACAGTGAACTTCACACTTCTGTGTAATGAATCTCTTTCCAAGTTGCCTAGTTGAGGTTTTAGTGTGCCTCGGGGCGGGGGGGCAGTAACCGGAAGTGCTAACCGCGCGCTGTAGTCTCGCTCTTAACTAGACGCTCGTCGCGGGGATCGGTGCTGATACGGTGACTCTGCTGTGAGGAGCAGGTTGCAGACACGGACGCGCTGCACTGTTAACCGCCCACGGAGTACATAAAGCCGCGTCTCCACGGCCGAAAGCTGAGCGTTGTTAGCCGTGGAGGACTGCGGCGGGACCTCTGACATTTCACCGGCCGCTGGGCTTCATGGAGTCTCCGGTGTGAGTATCTGACAGCGAACGCACCACTGAGCTCTAATCACGAATGCTGGTTTTAAACGCCTCGTATGTTTAACTTTCACCCCACACAGTCTTCCTCACTGTGTTTAATACCTTAAAGGTGCTGGTAAGAAACTTAATTTATTTAGCAACAGTCCCACACTATTACCACACACCCACAGACACACATACGGGGATGGCAGGTTAACACGGGTTTATATTTTGGTGACTTTGCTGACAAGTCGGATCTTGAGCCCCCTCATTTATGAGGCTTTGCTGTTGCTGCTGTTGCTGCTGTTGGTAAATTATTTAGCATTTGCTGCAACTTAACACGTTGCAAGCGCGCAACAGGTGGCATGCCAAGAACAAGCTCGAATCACCGAGAATCTGAAAAAAGGAAGAAGTTAAACTTTTATTTTGAAATCTGTCGAGAAAATAAATATTACTGAGACCGGTGAATAGTGTGCGTGGCCTGTTACAGAACTGCTCTTTAACATTTGAATGCATTTATATGAATCAACACAATTAAACTTACATCAATTAAATGCCGTGTTTATCACGTTTATTATCTTTATCTTTTTTCTCTCTGTTGTTGCAATTATTTATAGCCAGAAAGACATTAAATTTGAGGTTTTGCAAGGCTTTATATTGTTGAAAGCAGAGAAGTTTCTATAGTGGAGACTAACATATCCAAACTTCTCCCATCAGACATACAGGAAAGAGGTTTACTAATTTGCTGAAGTTTCCAACAAGTGTAGGTGCATTAAAACTTTTGTAGTGAGGTGTTTTTCCTTCTGTCCTCTGAGATGTGAAATTCAATCAGGCACCGATGACTAGTTTCATTTGAGAACCGCCCAGTTGTTGTGGATTAATGTTTCAGTAGTTGGACAGAATTACACTCAGTTTATTCTTCTTCTAAAAACAAAACAAAACTGGATTGGTGTCATTACAATAAAGATTTACGCGCTTCATTTTTACATAACCACACCATGGTGTGAAGAGACTGTTCTCAGTTGTTGGACTTGAGGAGAAAAACAAAGCTGGGAGCCAACTTTTCGTACGCTGTTAGTAGCAACTATTGCAAGTAGCTTACAGCTTTTAATGTGAGTGTTGGTCAGAAGCAGCTTGGTCACCATGGAGGCCTAAAAAGTCAGAGATGCAGGAATTAGATAAGTCCTAAATGACTGTTCTGAACACGAGTAATTGCAGGGAGGAAAATATTTGTTGTTGGCTGTGCTCCTGTGCAGAACTTCAGAAAAGAGTTGATTTCAGGTGAAATGAAACAAACTCCACAGCAGGAGTTGAGATTGTCACATCAGTAGGAACCACGGACCCGTCTGCAACCACACAAAGTTGTAGAGACATCCCAGTGGCAACATTAAGTGGAAAATGCACTGATAAATTAGCTGATGGTGAGGTAGACTGGTGCTTAATATATTGTCTTTGTACTCAGTTGAACACTCGAAGTGCTTTCATGTTGTTGGCTTTGCTGACTGATATTGGCTTGGCAGCAGATAAGATAACATTTACCAATATCGTTGGCTGGGTCTGTCACAAGTGGTGGGTAAACGTTAAAAAACAAAACAAACAAACCTGTGTATAGACGAGGCAAATTATTATTTGGTATTTGTTCTGAATCTCACATTTTGCTTTGTTCTCAATCTTCCAGATTTTTTTTGTTGTTGGTGTTTTTGTCTGCTGAACAAGGAAACCAAATTTTAAATTCAGCATTTCCACACTCTGTACTACCCACAGCAGCTGACTCAAATCTGTTACCAACAAACTAAACGAACGAATTTTGCTCCAACGAGCAAAACGAGGTTTAACATTTTATCCTTTTTAAATTATTAGTGGACAATCCACTTGCTTCTTTTCCCCACCCTTTCCCTCTCGTGTTGCCCCTCTGGTTGGTTTGCTGGACAGGTTGCTGTTATGGTTGTCAGCTGTCTCTTTACAGAGTCTTGTCCTACACTGGGAGTCCAATTCCACTGTATTAGGCTTCATAGTGTGAAGCACTATTATACATGAATGCTGGTTTTGCCCTTGGCCTACTGGGAGATTTAAAAAAAATAAAACCTTTAACCTTTTGTCCTTTAATTGGTGGCACTGAAATTTGTCATTTGTTGTTTAGATTCCCTTTTTATGGCCTTGGCAGAGATTCCTTTTCTTTCAGTAAATCCTAACTGACCTAAATGTGACAGTAACAGTCTGTGGAAGTTTTTTTTTTTCCATAGACTTTCATCTTCACATCCTGATGCCAACCCTTCAGATGTTAATCTCAGCCCTTTTTAAACTGGTGTTTCCTTTTCCCCCTGATGCCAGTGGGGAAAGGAAAAAAGCTGTTGCACAAGCGTTCACTTCCTGGAATGAACATTTGACTTATAAGGGGGTGCCACTGCACATATCAGCTACGGGGGGCAGCGAGACAAAAATACACCAGGGAGCCGGGCATCACTGTCACTGGCTGACCAGAGGTGCTGCTATCAAATGAGAGAGGCCAAGTTTAGTTTGAGTGTGTCAGAGGGTTTTTCTAAGGTTATGCTGAGAACTTAAATTGGTTAAGCGCATGATATTTAAGATTACTAAAGAATATAGCCTGCAGCTTGTAGGTTTGGACTGATATTGGTGGTAACTGCTTCACTTTTTTCACCTTCATGCCTTTATTTATTTATTTTTTGTAGCTCCAAAGCATCTTATCTTATTTCCAGTCAAAGTTCAGAGCTGTGTGGTTCTTGAGGTTCGAGTTGCCTTATAACACAGAGCTAAGTTTGGCAGGGCTACTGTACAGCAGCAGTCCACAGGTCTAATTCTTAGCCTGCAAAATCTTATACCTCTGCAGGACATATGGGTCTAAATCCTTACATAAGCTGTGGTCTTAAATTTACTGTAGACCCATTTAAAATATGTAGAAATGAGTATTTACTGCAGCGTTATCATGTCTACAGATGCTTTGATGTTGGACCCTTGCAAATAATTTACTGAAAGCTTGTCATTCACTTCCTTTTAAGTATGAACATACTGTCTGGCATTTAATGTCACAACTGCCTGCAAGTTGTGGACATAATCAAGCCTTAAACCTCAACAGTGTGCGGTGTTAATCCCGTGAGGATTAAGGGTTTGATTTCAGGGCTCACACGAACCAATTAAAGCCTTGCTCAGTACAAACAAACATATGGCATTGAAGCCAATTTGCAGTAGCCTTTGGGACTGAATCAGGCTCGACTCACCACTAAGATGCGACTCATCTGTGATGCTCTACTTGTGAGCTAATTGTGCAATAATAGTTGGAAGGATAAGTGGCATGGAAAGGCAACATTTCAGTTTATGACATTTGTCATTCATTTGTGATGTACAGCACTCTTTTAATATTACCACCTCCTTAAAGTTGCGTGGGTCCCCTTCGTGCAATAACAGCTTTCAGCAAGCTCTCTGATGGTCTCCTGTGGTATCAGGCACCGAGACATTAGCAGTAGATCCTTTAAGTCCTCTAAAGCTGGGCGCACATTTAACGACTGTCGGGCCGATTGCGAATGCGATTTGGATGTGACGACTGATCGAGCCCAGTCTGTGTTAACAGTTGGGAAATAAAGTCATGCACTGTGTGTAGCGCTTCCAGTCTTAATTCTTAAGAACAATCAAAGCAAGTCATCTCTTCTTAAGACTTCTGAAAAACATCTTTACAACTGAGAGTCAGTGCAGTTGGTGTTGCCCAGGAGAAGATGAACAAACACAGGAAGAGACATTTTGCTAAATGTTTGTAAGAAGTAAACTGAACAGAATCTCTGTGTTTGCACATTTTGATCAGGCTAAACATGTACACTACCAGTCCGAAGTTTAGACACACCTTCTCATTTAATGGTTTATTTATTTATTTTCACAACAATGTACACTGTAGATTCTCACTGAAGGCATCAAAACTATGAATGAACGCACATGGAATTATGCAGTAAACAAAAAAGTGTGAAATAACTCAAAACATGCTTTATATTCTTGAAAATTGCCACCCTTTGCTTTGATTACTGCTTTGCACCCTCTTGGCATTCTCTTGATGAGCTTCATGAGGTCCTAAAAAAACCTGAATATGGTTTTCCAACAGTCTTGAAGGAGTTTCCAGAGATGCTGAGCACTTGTTGGCCCTTTCGCCTTCACTCTGTGGTCCATCTCATCCCAAATAATCTGGGTTTGGGTCAGGTGACTGTGAAGGCCAGGCTATCTGGTTCAGCACCTCATCACTCTCCTTCTTGGTCAAATAGCCCGCACACAGCCTGGAGGTGTGTTTCGGGTCATTGTCCTCAAAGTTAAATGATGGTCCAACTAAACGCAAACCAGATGGGATGGTTTGCATGTCACTGCAGGATGCTGTGGTGGTAGCCTTCAATTTCTAATAAATCCCCAACAGCGTCACCAGCAAAGCACCTCTACACCATCACACCTCCTCCATCCTTCACGATGGGAACGATGCATGTAGAGACCATCCGGTCACCTTTTCTGTGTCACACAAAGACACAGCAGGTGGAACAAAAGATCTCAAATTTGGACTCATCAGACCAAAGCACAGATTTCTATTGTTCTAATGTCGATTCCTTGTGTTTCTTGGCCCAAACAAATCTCCTCTGCTTGATGCTTTTCCTTAGTCTTGGTTTCTTAGCAGCTATTTGACCATAAAGTCTCCTCTGAACAGTTGATGTAGAGATGTGTCTGCTACTGGAGCTCTGTGTGGCATTTATCTGGGCTCTAATCTGAGGTGCTGTTAGCTTGTGATTTCTGAGGCTGGTGACTCTGAATTTATCCTCAGCAGCAGAGGGGACTCTGGGTCTTCCTTTCCTGAGCCAGTTTCGTCCTAGTGCTTGATGGTTTTTGCAACTGCACTTGGGGACAAGGTTTGAGTAATTTTCTGACTGACTGACCTTCAGTTCTTAAAGTAATGATGGACTGTCGTTTCTCTTTACTTAGCTGATTGGTTCTCGCCATAATATGAATTCTAACAGTTGTCAGATAGGGCTGTTGGCTGTGTACCAACCTGACTTCTCCACAACACAACTGATGGTTCCAACCCAATAAGAAGGCAGGAAATTCCACAAATATACTATTATTTGGTGTACAAATAACAAAAGTAATATTATGGTAAATGTATAAATGTTCTTTGGTTCCCAACTTTTGACACTAAAACGTTTGACTTACTTGTGTGTACTAATTTACTTGAAGGCGCTTCTGTTTATTTTTTTAGCAGCTAAAGTTTTACTTGAAGCAGGCTTGTGTTGGGAAATGGATTTTTAATTCTCCATGTGCGATTACTTTATGTAATTCTTTACTTGATGCTCCCCCGACCAATGCAAAGAAACTCATTATTTTGAAACCTTTTCACAACATGGTAAATTCATGTTGTGACATTACGTATTTGCTTTTTATTTGTGGGATTGTCCACCGGCAGAATTTCCAGTGTTATGTTGTCTTGTGTTGTGATGGACATGGCCAACTTGAAGCCACCCACTTGATTTAAGCTGTTGGTTTTTGGTGTTTTGAACAAGACTGCACAAGCCTGAGGCGGTTCCTGAGAAACCAAGTACAGCCCACATTGGCTAAGATGTCTGACACATTGTTAGCTGGTTAATCTTCCTTTCTGTGTCCACAATTTACAAAATGGCATGCATTCATGATTCTTTAATTACTTAAAACCGTTGATTTAGCCCTTAAACTTATCAGGAAAGGGTTAACTAAGTGAGCCAGAGAAACGGCCGTTTCTCAGACTTCTTCTGAAGTCTTTTTTTGGAGTCGCCCCCTGCTGGCCACTAAAAAGACTGCAGGTTTGGAGGCACTTCCATGTAAGCTTCACACTTAGACCTTCTGTGCTTCTGTAGTGGACTATATCAGTCGTTAGTGCTCTGTGACTATCAAAGAGCACAATCTGCTGCAGTCGGTGAAAACATTCATTAGATGTGTCGTGTCTTCTTCAGATAGCAGTTGAGTGTTGAGCGCAGCTTCA
Organism: Pundamilia nyererei; assembly: GCF_000239375.1. Taxonomy (NCBI): domain Eukaryota; kingdom Metazoa; phylum Chordata; class Actinopteri; order Cichliformes; family Cichlidae; genus Pundamilia; species Pundamilia nyererei. Next base: position 516,880 of record NW_005187490.1, read on the forward strand.
GTTGCGAGGTGGGACTTGCATAGAGTTGTTTTTCCAGCACATCTCACAGTGTTGATCAGATTGAGATCTTTTTGGTTTTCACGCAGTTCTTGAGCAAGTTTTGCTGTTGTGATGCACGCTGAATTACACTGCCACCTGGTCTGACACAAAGGTTGTGCAATCATCAACATCCACGTGAATGCAGGTTTACCAGCTGAACTCACTTAGCTCATCACATCACAGGTTTTTCCCCTTTTGAGACAAGTGCTGTATAAATACTACAGTTTACACTCTGTAAACTCCCTGCTATTGTTGGCGCTTCTGCTGCTGGGCATATTTCTGACATGTTCAATCATGTAAATTGATCAAGTATCTGTGTAAGATTCCACACCGAGGAATAATTGCTGCTGATCTCATTTACAGTCATTCTTTTAGAAGATAGGAGGAGGAGGAAGAAGATGAAGAAGATTAGCTGAAGCTGAATTGTTTGCATGGTGAAAAAGGCTTTCAGTCGTCCCATAAGACTGGAAAACACTCCATAACAAAGGGCCGTTTCCTGCTACTACCTTCGGCCACCTTTGTGTTGTTCCTTGTCAATAAAGCACCTGATGTCACAGAACATGTTGCGATGCTTCTGGTCTCAGCAATACCAATTTAGGCAATTTATGTCGCTAAGACTTTCCTTTTACAGTCAGATTAGTTTTATTGCTGTTTACTGAGTGTTCGAACACTCCCCTGTTGTTCGGTGCAACCTTTGTACCAAAGAGGACTAACAACACGATGCCCTTATTAGTAGATTGTATGTACAGAAACAAACCCATTGTGGTATAGTAAATCCCTAAAAGGAAATTTCAGCTCTTCAAATTAAACTCTGAAAATTGACTGGCTGTTGAATACAGACTTTATCTTGGTCTTGCTATATATCCCTGTTAAGTCTGAAGAGCAGAACTCATTCAGAGTTCTCGGACCATGTGTCATTCTTCACTTCATGGTATGTGCAAAATTTAACATGTTAACACTGAATAACAGCTTTTGAGTTTTAATCAGCTCTAAAGAATCGGCTCTTTTGTACTGAAACACTGAAGTAAAAGTAAACAAGTAAATCATGTGGTTTATGTAGTAGTTGGTTACTGCTGCTGGGTATTATCTCAGTGCTTCATTCACATGCAGACCCAGTCTACCTTTGTAAGATTTTAGGTGGCTTGAAAAAAATTTCCTTTAAAATATCTCTGTGCATCTTTTTAAAGAGTTTAGAAAATAGTTATTTGCGTTTTTCAGAGATTTTTCGCTCCTGACTTGAAGTCTAAATCTTTACAGTTTTTTGCAAAAACATTTTCTGTGTTTTGGTCTGTTAGTAGTTTGCAAAGTGCGACGATGGCACTAACCCATCGGCCTGAGTTTGAGAGCAGGTGTTATCTGATTTTGGTTTGTGACTTTGCTTTTTCTGTACATATGAATCTGGAGGGATTTGCATGCATTTGAATTTTGGATATTTGGAGCTTTCAGCTGCCTTATTTACATGTGATGAGCCAGACTGGATGCAAATCTTACTTCCTTTTTCTTCCTTACGTAGTTCCTTTTTTCATCTGTAAGGAGAAGAGGGAACAATGATGGGTCCAATTGTATTCATGTTTTTTTTCCTGAATGCTTTTGGTCAGTATATCTGGGGTTTTTTGTTGTTGTTGTTTTTTTTTTTTTAAATTCACTGAGACTTCCTGAAAAATCAATCAATATGGTGACACAATCCTCTGAGCCTAACAGTCTGCTGGACTCCTATATGATTCTTTACTTTTTTCGTGGCACTTTGTTATCCTGCTTTCAGTTTGTAACTCTGTATTTGTTTCAGTCGGCAGCAGTTTCTGTGAAACTTGAAATGCTATATGACTGAACTTTACCATCATGGAAGTTATGCTGTAAAGGTTCAGCTGTATCCTTGGAGCTGGAAGGGCAACAAAATTTGTCAAATGGGCCAAAAATGCATGAATAAATGTGTAGAGATGCAATTATTATTGAGCAGAACTGAGTTCAGCTTCTTTGTATGGCGCTCCACAGTAGTCCCAGTTCCTCATGTGGCCCCTCTGCTTTATGCTCACTATTGGTTTCATTGTGGTAACTTATAGAAGTGAAATTCTTAAGCTGTGATAAGCATGTGTATGATATCTCAAGAAACACAGTTCTTAGTATCTCTGACTCATGTGGCCTGGACAGTATTAAAATACAATACTTAAGGAGGACACTGGGGAACGTAAGAAGTTCTGAGATGCAACAGGAAGCAGTAGTTTCAGATGTGCCGTTATAAACCTGAAAATGTAACACACCTTTCTTACAGGTGAGTCTCTCTTTTAGTAAATCTGGTAAGAAAACTATTCTGTGTTGGAACAAGCTCAATAATTTTTTGTGTGATGATACGTAACAATTGTTTTGATATATTCTTTTAGAATACATTCTTGTTAATTTACTCATTGTCAATCAAACTTGCTGCAACACAGGATTGTGTAATCATGTATCCCCTGACGTCTGTGGGCTTCATGTAGGTGAGGAATGCAAACATGGCAGTGAGGGGTCAGGTGTTGTCCTGTACAGTTATAGGTCTGACTGACAGAACGCACATGCTCAAGAACACAGTTGGAACCTGAGAGCTGTCGACTGAGTGCTAGGATACGTGTCAACCTCATTGTTCTTCCTGTGGCTGTCCTTGGAAGGTTGTGAAATTGCAGATAGAAATCACAGACTGTACATAAAAGATGGATTAGTTTTTCTGCCAGAAACTCAAACAGTGGGAGATGATTCAGTACAACTTAATGTTGCACAGGGTAAATGGACTGCTACTAATTTTTAAGTGTGTGTTGATAGCTCTGCATACAGTAGGACAGCGCTTGTTGAGAGCACAGATTTAAATTGAACCCTTTTAACCCTTTAATTAGTGTGCACGAATATCAGTAAATCTGTTACGTCATCATAACATTTGCTTGGTTCTTTATTCCTTTGTTTAATTGCTTTAGTTTTCCCCCCATTTTCTATGATAAAATGGTTAACAGGAAGAGTTGTCTAATAAAGTACATACGCTAGCATAATAGTTGTAGTGTTAGGCTTTTGTCTAATTAAAAAAGTGAAGAAGAATCACAGCTTTTGCTTTATTTTTCAGCTTTGGAGGTGGGCACTTGAAAAGCCTCAAGTGGCCATTCTAGGATCGAATGTTTTTGGCACTTCTGGCTTAATTTTATAGGCCTCAGAGTTGTTGCTTGGTGTACATTTAAAATGACATGTATGACTTACCCAATGGCAGATCACATGATCCAAGTTGCAGCAGAATCTCCAGTATCTCCATGTGTCTTTGTTAAGGAGCTTAACAATATAAACCTTTTGCTTAATTTAACTCATTTTACACTTGCAGGTCTACTTGCACAAATGCACAAATACCTTTTTGCCTGTATCCTGTACTTTTACATAATGACCCACTTCACTGTGTCTGCCACCCAGGGGATACCAAATATGTAGCTGACGAAGAGTTTGGCCCCCCCTTTGAGCTCCTTATCTGTAGGTTAAGTATGGGTGTGTCGTTTTCAGATGTGGGCTTAACTGATGTGCCTATAAGATATTGTCCCTGTGAAAGGCATTTAGCAGCGTGAGCAGCAATGACTTTGTATGTTTCTTTAGTTCTTCAGAAAGCGTCTGCTGAGTGAGAGTAAAGAATAAAATGAAAATCTAAAACGACTTCTTACTATGGGACAAGTCTGAACTGCACACACACATTGTGTCTCCTTGTTAGCTGTCTCATGTCTCTTGTGCAAATTTGTCTGTTTTTGTCCTAATGGCAATAATGTGAGGGGGGGAAGCAGGACCAAGGCTGCTTTCTGGGTCTCTTTTCCTCTTATACTAACAAACTAGGCTTATGTGAAATAGGAGGCCACATAATAAAAAGAACTCAACAAAAGATGGTAACCCTTTGATCTTAGCGTCCTCTGTGCTATAGTAGGTCACCTTCTACTAGCTGGTGCACTGCTCTGTGTTGCAGCTACACAATTTATGGATGCATCTTGCTAGCGTTAGCTGATAACTAAATATGGACCCTTCTGACTCCAAAATGGTGAAAATGCTGATGTTGAGACGTCTAACTGCAGATTCCAAACACAATGAGTGATTTTTGCAGTGGCTATGTCCAGCTTTTATTTACAGTCTTTTCATGAC
>NW_005187490.1:521066-523145 GCF_000239375.1 Pundamilia nyererei
ATGCTGATGTTGAGACGTCTAACTGCAGATTCCAAACACAATGAGTGATTTTTGCAGTGGCTATGTCCAGCTTTTATTTACAGTCTTTTCATGACTCACCAGGTAGTTAGGAAATAGGTGTCGGGGACTGGGTGCTACACATATGAATGTGTAAATTATACTCACTGTCATTTTGTTTTCCTTATTATATTATGCAAGATGATGATGATGATGATGATGATGATGGATTGCATTTATATAGCGCTTTTTGAGACCCTCAAAGCGCTTTTACAATACACTATTCATTCACTCTCACATTCACACACTGGTGGAGGCTGCTACAGTTGTAGCCACAGGTGCCCTGGGGCAGACTGACAGAGGCGAGGCTGCCATATCGTGCCATCGGCCCCTCTGGCCATCACCAGTAGGCAGTAGGTGAAGTGTCTTGCCCAAGGACACAATGACCAAGACTGTCCAAGCCGGGGCTCGAACCGGCAACCTTCCGATTACAAGACAAACTGCCAACTCTTGTTAGGAATCTGGAAAAAGGAGGAAATGAGTTGAAATTCCAGCTGAAGCAAAATTATATTAAGAAATTAGAGTGCAACAAGTTTAAAGGGCAGCTGATAAATTTATGTGGACAGCAATGAAAACAACGAGTTATTTTAAAATGATAATTTCTTTTGTTCCTAGGTCAGGGGACTGATGTGATGGGGGGTCTATTTTCATTGGAGCAATTGTTATCATGATGGATTCAATCTGTTGATCTTACAGCAGCGATTTAGGCTAACAATGGACTAGAAATACAGAAGGCTGTGAGTGGTTCATGGGAGGAAGAAGGGAAATTGTTTTCCTTGTGAAATTGTCCTTCAAGTCTTATGTAGTCAGAAGGTTGAGCTCAGTTCACTGGCTCAGAGTTCTTACTAAATGAATGGCTAGAAATGATACTAATACTAAATGAATGGCTAGAAATGATACTAATACTAAATGATACTAATGTAAGCCTAATGCAGTTGGATCCAGGAACCCTGCAATAAATCAAATCTTCATCTGGAGGTTTTATTGACACGGTTTAGTGTGGTCATTTTAATGGCTTTAGCTTGTGTGTCTCTCGAACTGTAAGATTTTTAAGAGGTGTTTGTCCTTTCATTATTTAATTTTCACTCATTTGTGATCATTTTGTGCTAGTGTAGGGTCTGATGCAGTCACTTTTTGTGTGATGCGTCTCTGTGAAGACAGCAGCTCCACACGTTCCAGCTGTTCATATTTCCTGTTTTTCATAACCAATCCCTGCTGCTGTCTCCTGGCCAAGTCCTGCACTCCAATCAGTTTCAAATTCCTTAAATTTCAGTTCTCTGAACTCTACACCCCCAGTTTGTGTTTTTCCCTGTCTTTTCTCGCTCTGTTTTGGCATCCAGTCTGTCTGGGTAGAAACGTGTTGACTCGGCTTTGATCCCTCTCTCAGAGCACTCTTGGACAGGCCATTAACTTCACACAACTACAGTTCTGTTATGTGGCAAGTAATAAATTTTTTTCAAACAAAGTCTTGTGACCTACAACTGAAAAGCTTTTACAGTGTTTGTGGCAGATTATTAAAATAGGCTTGAACACCTAATTTGTCATTCTGTCAGTGAGTTTCCAATTAATCTTTTGTTGTCATTCAGAGGTCAGTTTCAAAAAGCATAAAATGTAAACGTCTAATTTTGGTTTCTGTGAATATCCTATTCCACAAAAACACAAACTCTTTGTTCCCAAGGGTGGGAGGGAATAAAGCTTCCTGGAAATATTTTATTTGCAAATTACTTTGTGATGAATAAATGGCGCGATATATTTAGCTGCCTCTCCAGTGAAACGAGAACGAACCCCGACTGCAGCCGGCCACAGCGGTCATGTTCTGCTCCGTAGTTTTGATAAGGTGCAGGGATCGGTTCTCCCCCTGATGCAGGTTCTGGGTTCTAGTTCAAGTCTTAACATAAGACAAGATCTGCTCTTGAATTATACTTAGGACTGCTAGACAATAAAACTTTCAAAATAAAAGCAAAAGCGCTGTCTCTTTGTAAACTGACCACAAATAGTTTCATTCTCTGACAGATTTTTTTT
>NW_005187490.1:523753-553700 GCF_000239375.1 Pundamilia nyererei
TTGACTGTGCCCATGCCAGCTGCTTGACTGAGCAAGTCCTCAAACTCTAACATTATTTCAGATTTATAAAAAATATGTGACAGTGTCCACAAATCCTTCAAACTGAAAGTTGACCATTGATTGATCAATCAAAAAAAAAAATCATTTCTATAAGTTAAAAGCTTTAATCTACTGTCAGTGCTCCTTATAGTTATTCCTCCACATGAATGTAGGATTCTGTGTAATGAAACATAAAGTAGTATACAGCTTTGCATTACACTTACAAATGACCACCAGTGTTGTAACGTTGGGGAGCGTTTCATCTTATAAATCCAGAAACTAGCCAGTTCTTCGAAGTATGTGACGTATGGAAGATGCTCATTTGTACCATAGATCGTGGTATCAGTCACATGGGAAAGAGCAATGTGTACTCTGTATTGTTTTAAATGAACTGTGAGAAGTGTTACAGATCACACGTTTCCCAAAGGATACAAATCCTGCTCTGCTTGTCACCTGTACGCTCCAGTTCTTTGTAACTAAGGGACTTGTTATCTTGTGCAGTTTGCAATCAGGTAAACAGACGTAGCTCTAAACTTGCTCTGATTTCTGACCTCCTTTGACTTCCTGGAAATGTGAAGGGTTTGGGATTCCCAAATCCCAAACCCTGGGTGTTGTCTGGGTGTGTCACGTTGAAAGCAGCTGATATAGCTTGCTGTCAAGATTTATAATGCTGCAACAGCTTTTCTTGAAAGACAAGATTCAGATGAATACTAAGTGAAGGAAAGCCCTTGATTTTTAACCACACAGATTCCCTCAGGCCTTCTCTGTGCTCACTTTAAATGTCGTTACAGAGCCATGTCAGCCCATTTAATGTAATGGACAACCTGTGGATATATATTTATTTTATGCCTGAAATAGTCTCCACAGGTATTGACTTTGTGCATTTATTAACGTACAGAACAATCAGTGCAAAGAGCCACGATGATAAGTTTATAGGATGCATTTAGTGTTTTTCCATTACTTTAAGAAACAATGGTTATAGTAAAAGCATATAGTTTTTTATCTGAAGTATATAGTAAAAGCATATAGTTTTTTATCTGAAGTATATAGTAAAGCCTGGAACAAGGTAATCATGCAAAATAGTCTTTTTATTTGTGAATGAAACAAATCGTTGTTTAGCTTTGATTGCGCTTTGCCATTCACATGAACAGAATCAACGCTTTGGGGTTTCCTTACCTGGATGATTGAGCATGCATCAAGACATTTAACCCACTTTGACAAGTGCAGCTCAAATTATTTAGGTTCTGTCCACATGGTGTGGAAAAAAATAAACTGTGACGTCTCTCCGATATCAACTGCTAACTAAGCAGAGGCTCAAAGAGGGATAGTATTACATTAAACAGATTCCCCCAACACACACGTACACACTCGCACGCTGAGTCAACCCTGACTTACAAAACCAGTTTGAAAAGTAGAAAATGGGTTTTAAATTCATTTTAGATTTGTATTTTCTTTCTATGTATGCTTAGTTTGTACTAAATTAACTTAAAAATAATCTTTCTCTTACTTTGGTCATTGGTGCAGTCTCTCAGTTCACCCTGAGTCTGAAACGAGCTGTTTTAAGCTCCCTTTAAGCCACCTGTCTTCTAACTGGCTGCTGCCTGTAAACAGAGCCTGCTGGGTGGGGTACTATGCACAGCCAGTGCTGTGTTCCTTAGATAGTTATGATAGGAATACCACTGTCATTGACATCATCTAGAGCAGCGGTCTCCAACCTTTTTTGCGCCACGGACCGGTTTATGCCCGACAATATTTTCACGGACCGGCCTTTAAGGTGTCGCGGATAAATACAACAAAATAAAACTATTACCGGTACCGAAAAAAAGATTATTCATAACACACGTGAAAAGACCCAGGAAAACAGAGTTAACGATAAAAACTATAACAAAATAACGCTGAAAACCGATAAAAACCCTGAAAACCATACATTCAGAACCTTGAACCATTTCACAAACACACAATGTATGCATACGGTGCATAAATAACTATCCATAAGTGATCTAGCCTTGTGTTACTTCTGAAGTGTTCTTGTATTTCATATCACATCATCACTGTGGACACCCGACACAACTAAAATGACTAACCTAATTAAAAGGTCACTCATTCAAGTACTCGGGAATAGAAATATACAGTGTATGAATGCTTGGTGTCAATAGACTTGGACGGGTGTGTGGAGGGGCTGTCAGGTGTAGGTTCCACTTACAGGGAGGTGAGACTTGGAGGCCCAAATTGTATTCATTTGTAAACTTTAAGTGTATACTGCATAAAATAGGAACACAATACTTCAGTATGACCTTGCACCGTAAACTTTACTCCTCTTGCTGTAGGAGGAAAAGGCATTTAAAAAAGCTGCAAACATTCATCTGTTGCGTTCGTTTGTGACTCGGCTGAAACAGGCCTTGAAATGCAGGCTGATATGGATATACTGTGAGACAGAAGTAAACCACTTCCTCTATCATGCTTCCCAGAATGCACCCTGCCAGATGTGGTTATATACAGTAGTAGTACAGCTTCCAAGGTTAGGACTTTTCCCATAACCCTCCAGCTCTGTGAATCTCAACACACACATTACTATATTTTTCTCCTGACCCAGCTGGTCAGTGGGAGCTGCAAGTACAGGACGCAGTTTCCAAACACATTCCTCGATATTTTTTAATTTTATTTGCTCTGAGCCGTGTCTCAAGTTTCCTTTAGAATTGATATGAAAGGGAGCTTAAATGTGAAACTAGTATGGGTGTTTTGCTAGGCAGACTGCTAAATGCATTCATGTATTATTTCAATTAGATGGGAAAACCGGCAACAAAGCTTTAGAAAACTTTCTCCATTAAAATGGCACGAAGGGTCTAAAGTAAGCATGTGTGAGTGTTTCGGGGGAGGAATAGTAATTGAGACGCTACTGTCTGCTGCCAAACTGTTCGGTAGCAGAGACCCGAGCCCCCCTTTGGGCCACTCAAGGATTTAAAGGGAAGGTCTGTCTTTCTTGCGGAGTGTGGGGAATGTGACTGGCACAAAGTGAAGGCCCCACCAGGTGTTCTGCTGCATGCACATCCCTTGCCGTGACGCACACTCTCCTGTACAAACACAGATTTTCATGCGATTCTGTTTCAGGTCTTTTGGATGCCGTGTGCTGCGTGCGTAAGCGCGCACGTCGGCTCCCGTCTGTAGATGAAAGAAATGCGATCCCTCTCGCAGCTCCTCCAGGAAAGCAGATTCCATGACTGTAACAGTGATGCTGAGAGGCTTCCAGCGATTGGGATGTGATACTTTGACAGAGACGTTATCCAGGAAATGGTTTGGCTTTGGCTTCAAATAACACGCAAGCCTGTTTTTGGGGATAGTTTGAGACGTATAGAATAAAAAATACTTTTTAATATTAAGGAAGTTACTGAGTCGAAGCATACACAAGGAGGTATTAAGCAAAGTAAAATTCTGAAACTTTTATTTAAAGAGTAGAGTTTGAAGCTAGAGATAATTGCGTATTACAGTTTGTTGTGGAGGAAGTAGTGCAAAAAAAGATGTTTGGGGTAATTTAAGATGGTCTGTTCAGCCGAGCAGCTCCAAAGCACGTTCCAACAAACATAACAGAGTCGGGGGTGTCATGGCGTGGCCAATGGAGGACTAACAGAAAAGCGATGGGGCCCATAGGAAGTCTGAAAAGCTGATTTCAACCCTGTGCCCTCATACAGATGGAATTACACAGCAAGTAATACAAGAGTTAAAGACTGAATAGTTGTTAAATGAGTATTTAGAATCTTTACTTAACAGTCAAATAAAGAAAATAAAGAGTAACCAGGCATCTAAATAGTACGAAGCACAACATTTGCACGGCAAAATATGATTCAGTAGACGTAGAAATACAAGTACATTAAAACATTACCTGTAAGTACTTGAGTGCATGTACTGTTGGATCCTGTGAGTCTGTCCTGCTCATGCTTTCATCCACTGGTGCTGGCCACTTGCCTAATAGTAGGGATGTAGTTGTGGAGATGAGGGAAGCTTAATTTAGGGTCAATGACTTATCTTAAGCAAGTGACTAGTACTGTTTTGAGGATTTATACTCATGCTGATGTTCCCGTGGTGCTTTGCTGAATGCACTAGTCAGCAGTAGGGATTCTCAGCCAGATGTCTTGTCATTTGAAATGTCAAACAGTTGAAGTGAATGTGGTGTGCATGCTTGGAAGTGTTATGTATGCAGAGAAATCAGCTGAAGCGTAGAATTTAACTGTCAAATGTTGTGACATTTGACGACTTTTGGCCCTCAAAGCACTGGAATCGCCAAAAGTGAAGGCAAGTACATGTTAACTAAAGGCAGTATGAGCCTATGTCTCACTGAACATTAGACTTATTAATCATTTATTTAAAAAGAAAAGAAAAGTGTGACATCAAAAACAAAGGTCCAGTATTAATGACTGAGATATTAAAGTGAAAATATCATTAATCTTATTTTCAAGCTTCGTATTTTAATTCTTGAACTCCTGAAATTAAAAAAACGAAACCACTGGGAAACTGTCAGAGCGCTCGGCTTAAAACCTGAGCCTTTGGATCACAGGAACTAGTTTTGCATTCGCTGACCTAGTAATCTGAGACTCTCCATGTTTAACATGAACATCCACCAGCTGAACAGTACATGTACATGTCAAATTTAGAGGCTGCTTTCTTTCAGCGTTGCATTTACATCGACAGTGACAAGGTGGGTGTTTACTTTCCTGAATAGGAACATTTTGTGGTGATTAATTGGTCAGGTTGTGAGAAATGAGTTGAGAAGCATTTCCCAGAAAGCCGTTTATAAGCTTTTACAGGGTGGATGAATGTTCTTCAAACTTTGGGATTAAGTTGTTAATATTCACATAATCCATCCTTAAAGAATTGAATAGTGCAGATATCAATGCTTTTATAATGCGACTGTTGACTTCAACAATAGACTCATGGATTTGGGACAGAGGATGTCCAGACTTGACATGTGCAGACTATACTTATAACATCTCTAATGAAACGAACTGTCTCAGGATAAATACTCAGCAGAGAAGTGCTGCTATCTTGATATTTGGTCGTCATCTTCATGAGCTCTTAGTTATGAACATAAATCTTTTTGCACGGTTTAGAAGAAGTGATGTATTCTTCCTTAGCTTTTGCTTTTTCCACATTTTGAGCCTCCCTGAGTTGCTGCTGGCACATAATTATAACTGTGAAAGTGTTTTCTCTGTATTTCTGCAGCTACAGGGTTTGAGCTGCTCCCATGACTGCTCAGCTGAACCCTCCAAATGCACATGGGGTCATAATCCTATCAGATAGTCGGGGCAAATATCTTTGTTGCACAGTGCACAAAAACTATTTCCAGCTTATTAAGACTGTTTGAACTCCACAGGCTTGTCGTTGGCTGGAGGTGGATGCGTAGACCTGTACAGGGATGTATTGGTAAAGCAGTGCTAGTCCCCCGGATACCTCACACAGAATGCAGGACATGACACTCTGGCTATATGAGACAACATGCTGACCTCTGCAATTTACGTTTGAAACGTGACCTTGCAGGAACTACAAGGGTGTTTCCAGACAGCGATGCAAAATGAATACTTGAAAGATGTCACTGCAGTCGCAAACATGACCAGAACGGAGCAGGGCATAAGCACCTCATCTTTTTGTAATTATTATAACAAAGTAATCTCGTCACCTTTGACAAATATTGAAGTCTTTCCTGGCGGTTATTTGTGCATTTATTTTAAAATTGTATCTAAATTGACTTTAATTTCAGAAATCACCAGGACATTAAAACTCTATATATAGAATATCCAGCTAAACCTGGGGAACAAAACAAAACTTTAGTTTGCTGACTTTGCACCAAATGATAACCTCACCTTTCCCTCGCTGAAAGATATACTTCTGTGAACTCTGTAACAAGTTCTTGGTCTTCTTCCCCTGTGTCCGTTTCTAAAAATCTGTTTTCTTTTATTCAGCTGAACACTGCACAAATGCTGGGAGTCCCGTGCTGACTGTGTGGAAGGAGAGGATAAAAAAGCGGGAGAGCAAAGGTGGAAGAAAATGATTAAAGGAGACTGGACACACCGGTCATCAACTGGGCAGATGGGTGAGAAAGAGGATGAGCGTACGGCTCAGGCCAGCCAGCTATTTGAGAACTTTGTCCAGGCTTCTACCTGTAAAGGGACTCTGCAGGCTTTCAGCATCCTCTGCAGGCAGTTGGAGCTGGATCCACTGGACCACAGCAACTTCTATAACTCACTGAAGGCGGCAGTCAGCACCTGGAAAGTCAAAGCCCTTTGGACCAAACTGGACAAGAGAGCTCAGCAAAAGGTCTACAACCAGAATAAGGCCTGCCAAGGCACGAGGGTAAGAAAGACCAAGCACGACTGACCTCTGAAGGTTCTGAAGTGGTTGTGTGATGTTGTTCTGATGGTGTTGAAGGCTGTTGAACAGCAGTAAACACATGATCCAAACTCTGAGGAGTAGAATTAATATAAATCGATGACTGAGATGCATGCAGAAACATTTACTTAGTGTAACCTGTGTTTTTAAGTATTATTTGCTCAAAAACATTATGAAAGTTCACATATGCATTTCATGTGATACAATAAGGATCTCCTCTTTGGTATTTTCTGTCACGTGAGTTTTGTCTCGCCATAAACGAATGGATATTCTGAGCGCCGTGTTTAACGCAGCACTGGAAAGCTCATTTCTGAAGGAGAAGATAAGAAGTCTGGAGGGAAATGAGGCCAGAGACTCACAGAGGGGAGATTAACACAGAAGGGCTGGGTTGAGAGTTGGCCAAAAATAACAGAAACTATTATTTCAGGCTTTTTTTTTTCCAGGAGAAAAATGGTGGACCTAAGGCTGGGTGGGTGATCTCTCTTTTAAAACTGTATCTATTCTCAAAATGAGGGCAGAGGATTTAGCAGTTTGGGACTTTGTAGAGTTCTGTGAATCTATCGGTTTTTCTTTGTTCTTTTTAATAAGGTAGCCGTTAGAAATGTACCCTAACAAAAATTATCCAAATTGCTGTGCTAATTGTTTGGCTACGTAATTTCCTGTGTAGCTGTAAAATAGCTGCGTGCCAATCTGGAAATGAAGCGCTGACTGTGATTATGTCTGCTGCAAGACATTTGAATGATGCTTTCCCACTCCAGCTGCAATCTTCTCCCATTCAGTGTTTGATCATCGGCGGCGGTCCGTGTGGCCTTCGGACGGCCATCGAGCTGACTCTGCTGGGCTGCAAGGTGGTGGTGATTGAAAAAAGAGACACCTTCTCCAGGAACAATGTGCTCCACCTCTGGCCCTACACCATTCACGACCTCAGGGGACTCGGGGCCAAGAAGTTCTACGGAAAGTTCTGTGCTGGCTCCATCGACCACATCAGTGAGCGTGCACACATCATTTGTCTCCTTTTTTTTTTTAAGCTTTGATGATAATCTGCCAAACAAACACCCAGCAGACTTGTTGAAGTTGACTGAAAGTTAAACTGTGACACACATTCTTTGATTTTTAGCTCTAGGAAGGAAGATGCATCCTAATTCTTTTCAAATGGCTCCAATTTATGATTGAATAATTCATCTGCTTTTAAAGTTATTTACTGACCAGGTTCTAAATGGTTGTAATAGGAAACAAAACACGAGTCCCATGGTATCTTGATAATATAGTCATGAAACGATCTCATTTGAGACATAAGAAAAATGAATTAAAATTCAGTTGTTCTGCCTGTCTGAAATTTTATTAAGCTATAATAATATTTTGGGAAATTTTCCATCTTTTATCTCTTAATGTGGTTTTTGTGAGATCTGAGGAAGTGAAGTGCCAGCTTTGATGTCGGGCTTGTACTTTGGCTGAAAGTTGGTACCATCCTTTAGCCCAGAGGAAGTTGCTACTTTCTCCACTCTGTGTGTAAGGGGTGGGGCACAGACATTAGTGGATGCCCAGGGTTCTTACCCCTTAGTCTTAACTAAACGTGAATTTCCTATGCCAGCTGAAGAGGTGTCAGATTATAAAACAAGTCTGGCAAAAGTTCTACGTTATAGAACACTTAATCGCTCTGAAAAATTTCTAATATTGGTTTGATAATTTTTTAATGTAATGTATTCATTCTAATCTGATTTTTCAAATTCTAATCTAATTTCATTTCTAATGTTATTTTTGTTTGGAGCGGTATCTTTATGATTTCTTGCATGTGATGCGTTTGAAGCACATTTGTAAAAATAAAATGGGCTGTAAAGTCCTCAGAGTGGCAGCGCAGTAGTGCTTTAACAGAGAAAACATGCAAAGTACTGTGAAGCCATAACATGTAAATGGTTCCTGCCTCTGAGTAAGTGCACTGTGTGTGTGTGAGAAATCACTACTGTGCAGTAAATGTGATGTTGTCTGGCCACAAAACCAAAGCCAACGTCACAGAAGTGGATGTGTGACTGTGTCATGTGAGAGGAGGATTGTTTTTCCTGCAGCCTGACTTGCTGCAGTTTGCTGCAGTTTGCAAGTAGCGGGGCGATCGTGGCTCAAGAGTTGGCAGTTCGTCTTGTAATCGGAAGGCTGCTGGTTCAAGCCCCGGCTTGGACAGTCTCCGTCATTGTGTCCTTGGGCAAAACACTTCACCCGTTGCCTACTGGTGGTGGTCAACCTCGCCTCTGTCAGTGCGCCCCAGGGCAGCTGTGGCTATAATGTAGCTTGCCATCACCAGTGTGTGAATGGGTGAATGACTGTATGTAGTGTAAAGCGCTTTGGGGTCCATAGGGACTAAGTAAAGCGCTATTCAAATACAGGCCATTTACCATTCAGTTCCATTCGCACTTGTTGCTCTCCAGCTTTAGCAACTGTCATGTATCTCATTTCAAAGATGAGGTCTGCTGACTCTCTTCACTTCTCGTCACATCTGTACTGTACGGGCATTCTTTGCTAATGCATGTGAGTACAGTGTAAATGCTTCGGCATCTCAGATTCTTACAGTAGTGTAGGGGGAATCTTCTTCCAGCTGCTACAGCAGATCATCTGCCTCCATCTCATCCTATCCCTAGCATCCTCCTCCGCCACACCCACCCACTGCATGTCCTTCTCCTAACTTTAATTCATTCTGGAGCACAAGTGGAAACATGTACAAACAACTCGCATTATATTATTCTAAAAACTAAAAAATCATGCTTATGTTGATTTTAAATTTTGACTCATTGAGAGTCTGTTGCCATGTCTCTGCAAGTATCTACTCTTGTCAGTCTGTTTTATGGTCTGTTTGGTTGCAGTACTCTGTTGTACCAGATTTGTATGTGACAGATCCACACAAGTACGGTGTCCTTGTCTTTGTTGCTTTTGGATTCATTCAGTCGCAGCAGCAGCAAAGCTCTATTTTTATAATCCTTGTGATTACCTTTTTGTGTCAGCGGTTCTTCGACTTTTGTGACATGGCCTACTTAAGAAGCATAAAAAGGTTCAAACCCCCAAACTATTTATTTCATGAATAAATAACATTAAAAACTCATCTGAGTCCAATTTCAGCAAAATAAACATCAGCACGAAAGCATCAGTAAACCACATTCCATACCAAAGGTTGTATATATTAAACTTAGTTATATTTGTTCCCCTGCTCATCAACACCCAGATTTTGGGGGTTTTAAACAGTTTCTGGTTTAAAACGACTGAGTTGTTGCATAATGCTTGCCAGCATGGATAGCAAAGTGCATTGCAGAGACACACTTGAGAGTTAATTAGTGCTAAATGACAATAAACTAAAAGCCTCCTGTTTTTAAGCCTTCCTAAAGTTTAAGGGTTAGTTGTTGAAAATCCACCCACCATAGCGTTGTTATGGAGGCTTCAGAGCACAGTTTACAGCCTGTAAAGTTCATTCTAACTTTAAAATCCACCCTGGAATGGGCTCGGGTCATTTTTGGCACTTCTCTGTTGGCATAATTTCTATTTATCCCTGTAAGTTGCTGCTTGGTTAGAAGAATGCCTTTTTTATAATCATGGATCTTGGAGGACGTGGGCTTTTTTTAAATTTCCCAGTTTTATTCTGGAGGTTTAATTGATGTGTGTTAATAACTACTAAGTATGAAGAATTGCTGTTTTGTTTTTTTTTGCCAGTAGAGATGGTTCTTTTCTTGGTTTGCTCTGTGAACATACTTGTCTCTTTGCCCCTGCTCCAGGTATCCGCCAGCTTCAACTGATGCTGGTAAAAGTGAGCTTGATCCTTGGTGTCGAGATTCACGTCAATGTTGAGTTCATCAAACTGCTGGAGCCACCAGAGGAGCAGACAGATGTCGGTGAGTATGTCCTCATGAACAAATTCATTACACCAGTGTGTGAGTCAGTGCATTGCTCTACTATGAAGCCATTTTCAGTTCCAAAGTCAGTAAGTATCCTCACAAATACAGAAAGACAAGTGTGTCTGCGGGTGTGTATTTGTGGTATTATCTGTATGTTAAAGTGTCACGAGTGGCAGTGACATGCTGGGACCCGCCTGCATATCTTGGCTATATAAGGAAAGTTCCCTACACACAGTGCATGTTAAAATGATCGCACACTTGAAGTATAGAGTATTTCTACTCTACTCTTTCTACTCTGTGTGGAGAATAAAGATAAACTGAGTGTGCTGTTAAATTTTAGTTGAACTCTGTGCTGCGTTTTCTGAATGTCTTAAAATAGCATGTCCCACACAGCATGTCCAGAAACTTTCTCACTCTAACACTCCAAGGAACATGACACAACTATGTGACACTGAGAGGGTAGTTGAGATCCAACCTCATCTGCTCTGACTGTTTCGTGTTTTTCTTTAAAATCAGCACTTGAGCGTGCCTTCCTGCCTTCCTGCTTGTGTTTTCTTGCACTGTCCTTGAATATCATATATGGTTCCTTGTGTTCTTCCTCAGGTCATGGTTGGCGGGCAGAGATCCGACCCTCTGGCCATCCTGTCTCGGACTTTGAATTTGACGTGGTGATTGGAGCTGACGGACGCAGAAGCACATTAGATGGTGAGAAAAGATTATAGGTTACAGATGCGAGTGGTGCTGTGGGTCATACTTTGTTATGGGCCTACATTTCAGGAGTCAAAGCTCCGTTTGTTTGTTTTTTTTGTGGAAATGAGGTGAGGTGGAGCAAAGCTGCTTTCGGCCACTTGGTAAAGCATTTCCTGCTGACATGGTTTCAGCTGGAGGCTTAATGGTGCGTATGGGGTCAGAGGGGTGTTCTGGTTCATGAACTGTTGCAGAGCTTTGTTGGCTTTGTCAAAGCATACAAGTTGCAGTGTTTATTTTCTGCTCGTGTGTGAGTGTGTGTGGCATGTGCGTGTTATGAACATGTTTACTTTCCCATAAGGACGACTGATGAGAAGCATCATCCTCCTGAAGGTTTGGTGTCTCCATGACTGCAGAGAAACTTTCAACTGCATGTTGCTCCGGGACTTTCCTCCAAGGAATATTCTAAATAGGATTATAATGGTCGACTAGTGGGAGGGAGGGGGGGATGTTTGTGCAAATTATTTGTTAGGGAAAGAACAACATTATGACTAACTCCTGACTGTCATCGACACTAGATAACTTGAGAATTGCAGCATCTGTATTAAAAATACTAAATTCCCCAATGGTTAGGCCCTGCAGGGATTTTCTTCAGACTTGGAGTAATTCCACATATCCATGATGAGGATGGCAAAGAGTCTAAGAAGCTTGGAAAGAAAAGCGTCTGGACTTCTTTAAGTTGCTTGAAGACGTTTCATCTCTCATCCAAGAAGTTTCTGCAGTTCTAGGGTCAAATGGTGGGGAGTCCCAGATTTAAGCCCTGTGGGAGTGAGAGGGACACTGGACCCCCTAATAATCCTCTACCTAATCACACGAGCCAAGGTGTGAAAACGGGTGTAGGTCACCATCAGCCAAGGTTTCGGGTGAGCTCATTGTGAAACCTAGCCCCACCCTATCGTGTGATTTCCTGAGGTCAAAAGGCCCAGGATGTGATGTTAAGGCATCTGGGAAGGGATCTCAACACTGGATGGCAGACAGCTGGTGTCGTAAACCACCGCCTCTGTTCAAAGATGGCCGTTCACAGTGGACATAGATGCTTCTTTCACTCCTCTTTCAAACCATCTGTCCTCTCTGTCCAAAATGGGAACATTGGCATCTTCGAAAGAGTGACCTCTGTCCTTGCAGATGGACCGCTGAGTCTTGTCCCGGGATAACAGATGTGATGTACACTTGACGCCTGTTTGATAAGTACTTTTGGATTTTGGAGAGTACATTAGCGGTATTGAGGGAATAATATCTACATGCTCCCTCTCATTCAGAGTATTATAACATTTATTGTCAAAAGTATGCAGATGACCCACAACTCTACACATCAGTGTCACCACATGATTGCAGTCCCCTACACTTAAACAAAAAGTGCATTAAGCAAATCGGTGGTTGTTTTCACCCCCACAGAAAACAGCCTATCTAGAAAACATGATGCACAAATTCAGCCTTACATCAGAGGTGCTGGAGCCTATCCCAGCGGTCATAGGCCAAGACGCAGGGTATACCCTGGACAGATCTTCAGTCTATCACAGGGCTGGCACAGAGACGCACTCACAGAAACACCTATGACCACTTGAGACACCAGTTATTTTAACCCCATGCATGTATTTGGGGAGGACGCCAGAGTACCTGGAGACTCCACAAAAGGCATCTCTTGTAAATCCAGCCTGGATTCAAACCCAGGACCTTATTTCTGTGAGGCAACAGTGCATTTCTCTACCGTGCTAGTACCATAGGAAAAATATTGGAAAAATTAAAGGTTTTCAGTCTGAAGCAGATGCAGAAAATCTTGCTTGCACAGTATTCAAATGATCACATCTTCAGCGGATTATTGTAACTGTGTCTTTACAGGTCATAGTAAAACTACAGCTCATTCATAATTCTGCAGAAATCTAACAAACATCAAAAAGGTGGAGCGCATTACTCAGTAAAAAATAAATCACTGCATTTCCTTTGAATAACTTTTAAAATCATTTTCATGTGTAAAGCACTAAATGGACTCTTACTGAGTTACATTTTTAATTCACCCTTTGCCTTACAAAACATCCAGATCACTGAGGTCATCAGGAGCAGGCTTACTGTTTTCCCACTATTGGAACAAACAAAGTGAAGCTTTGTGGATTGTATTTTCAATACTTTTGTATTGATTTTCCAACTTCAGGAAATAATAAATGATTTGAAATGTTTGAACCCTTTTATTTGTTTTTCTTCCCCCACCTCTGCAGGTTTCCGGCGAAAGGAGTTTCGTGGGAAGCTGGCCATCGCTATAACGGCTAACTTTGTCAATAGGAACACAACAGCAGAGGCCAAAGTAGAAGAAATAAGTGGCGTGGCCTTCATCTTTAACCAAAAGTTCTTTCTGGAACTCAAAGAGGACACGGGTGAGTCAGGAAAGAATGTTGCAGTGGGAAAATGACAGCTTCTCCCGCTCTAAATGCTGCTCCTTCCTGCGCTAAACGTCCTCTGTAAATATGTTCATGTTTGCAGGAATCGACTTGGAGAACATAGTTTACTACAAAGACAACACCCACTACTTTGTCATGACTGCAAAAAAGCAGAGCCTGCTGGACAAAGGGGTCATCATTAATGTAAGTTTACTCAGCTGACTTTGATTTAATCAGACACACAAACATAGATTCGACTCTTCCAGACTCCAATGGGTCACAGTTCACACCCTCCCTCTGTGGTTAACCCTGGTTCCAGGATTCAAAGGCCGTTCCCAAACAGGAATGCGTGCGTGCTCGCCAGACCAGTGAGTGACGGGTCGGCATAGAGGAGGTTGATGAATGGGGTTCTAATTAAACGCTCATGCGCTACACGCACGCAGGCACGCGCGCACACACCATTAAAGAGATTAGACATTATAAATGCGGTTATTACAGTTGCATTAGGACATCAACTGGATCATACTGGAAAGGCACCCTCAGTCTAACCACCCAGTAATGTCTGCCAAACCAATTATCTGAACACACACACACACACACACACACACACACACACACACACGAGAGTATTAGAGTATTGGGGATGGATTGGCATACGTATGAGGGCTATTTATTAATTTTCTTTCTCTCCCCTCTCACATACATTTATTACCAGTTCAAGGCCATTACATGGATTTCTCTTAAGATCCTGGAAACTCTCCCTAAACCTGTTACAACTGTTTCTTTTAAAAAATGTAATTATTTCTTTTAAGATAATTTGTGACGATGAGGTCCCCACAGTGTAAAAGAAGGCAGATGTTTTCCCCCACAGTGGGAGTAATATAGGTAAAGACGCATGTGTTCAGTGAAAGACGGTGTCTTTGTGTTGAGCCTTTTAATTAATTATTTTTACATCAAGTTTTAGCAGAAGTATAAAACTCATTTCTGAATTATCCCGGTTAATATTTCTTCGTTGACCATCAGCCTTGCTGCTTTGATTAAAAATGATGGGATAACACTAACTTTTTAAATATGGTGGAAAAGCAACTGTCAATACAATGTGCCTAAAACTAACTGTCTCCTTCTTCTTAATGCAGGATTACATGGAAACTGAACGGCTTCTGAGTCCTGACAACGTCAATCAGGAAGCGTTGCTCTCATATGCTCGTGAAGCGGCTGATTTTGGCACCAACTACCAGCTGCCATCCCTGGACTACGCCATCAACCACTACGGACAGCCAGATGTAGCTATGTTTGACTTCACCTGCATGTACGCCTCAGAAAACGCCGCCTTGATCAGGGAGAAACATGGACACCAGCTGCTGGTTGCACTGGTGGGAGATAGTTTGCTTGAGGTATGAGAAGTTGTAGCGTTCCCTTTTCATTGACAGTCGCTCGGTTTCTCCCTCCGCTCAGGTTCAGAGTCTGCGTGTCATCCTTGACGGCGCACTGTCCTTCCACCCTCACATTGGAATTTTAGCTGTTCCTGAACTCTGCTGCTCGCACCATCACCAGCTCGTCCATTAACCACATCATGTTTGTCCTTCAGCAGCTTCACTGGCTTCTGGTTCAATATTGTATTGAGTTCAAAATTTTGCTCCCAGCTTTCAAGGCAGTCACTAACCTTAAGTGCCTCCCTGAACTTCTGGGTGCGTTTCTCCATTTCATTGTGGCATCCACCCGTTTGACTGCTATGGGCTCGACAGGCTTCACCTTGTCCGTCCATCACCTGTGGAACTCCCTCCCACCAGACATCCATAACACCGACTCTCTGCTTTCAGATCCCATCTCCAAACACCATCGTTAAACTCCACACCCAGTCTGATCGTTTCCCACCTGCTACTCTGGTCATAATGACTTTATGTATTGTAAACTTGTTTTATTAACTGCTTTATTGAATCTTTTATTGACTTAATGAGATGTATATTTTTAAGTCTTCTAATGTGATCTTGAGTGTTTTTGACAGGTGCCTAGAATAAAATGTACTTATGTATTTATTTATCAGTGTTGTGAAAGTTGTCCGACACTGCTCTTATTGTGTGCCAGGCTCAGCTTGTGTGTGTCATGCTTTCTGTTTACAGCCGTTCTGGCCGATGGGTACGGGTTGCGCTCGGGGTTTTTTGGCTGCCTTTGACACTGCATGGATGGTGAAGGGCTGGGCAAAAGGAAAGAGCCCACTGGAGATCCTGGCTGAGAGGTATGTGAGCATGTTCATGGATTCAAACGGATTATGTCTTCTAATAATGCCTGAGCTGGTTTGTTTCCACATGAATGCACTTTTAAGTCATAGAACTCTGGGTTCCTTTTAAAAGCTGTTCTTTCTTAAGTCTGATAGTTAAATCTTTCTTTCTACTCCAGGGAGAGCATTTACCGTCTTCTACCCCAGACCACCCCAGAGAACATCAGTAAAAACTTTGAACAGTACTCCATTGACCCTGCTACCCGCTACCCCAACCTCAACGCCTGCTGTGTGCGCCCACATCAGGTGAGTCCTGTGCTCAACAGGGTACCTGTAAAGAAAGAAGGCAAGAAGTTGCCTTCTACACTTAACAGAAATACTGGATTGAAATCTCTACTTGTCTACCACATTATAAACTAGAATGTTAGGGGATCATTTCCACATTAATATGGTAGATGTCACATAAATAAACCCGTGTTTGAAGAGACTTAGATGTTTCAGTTATTCTCCATAAGGCATCGACAACGAGCTCAAAGTTGTTCTGAGCAAATTCTCTACAAATTCTGCAGTGTGAGATCAAATCTCTACTGCTGCTGGTGTTTTGGCACCAACCAACTACACCCTCAGTGAGAGCTGCGTTTCTAGATTTACATCGATAATATTCAGCTCAGCATACTGAGTTTCCCCAGTGCCCTTATTTGCAAACTTGAACTATGCAAATATATCGCATTTGCCATCACAAATTCTGATGATTCAGCACTATGGTGCAGCTGAGAGGGCTCATCAAGGAGTAATTGCTATGATTCTGAATATGAAAATATGGGGACTGTCTGGTGAAATCAAGAAAGGTGGAATCTGACATCCCTACATTGATATAAGCAAACTTATGTGGCTGTTTCATTGCATTAACAAAAAAATAGTCATCAACACCAAACATCTTCAAACCCGTGGTCACACAAATATTCCTGGATTTGGTAAATGGACTGGTTCTTATACAGCGCTTTTCTACTCTTCTGAGCACTCAAAGCACTTTATACAACTTGTGCATTCACCCATGTAGAAATGAAAGAGTGCCAAGTACATTTTCTTCCAACAGAAACCTTTGTGGTCAGTATCATATATATTGCAGTTCAAATGCCATGTACCAATGTAACATTTAAAGAAAAAAATATACAAATTTTAGTCGACAGCCTACAGTTTCTATCTGCACATCCCTAGAACCTATATGTCATTAGGCCTCCTGATTTTTGTACTTCCAGGTGCGTCACCTGTTC
This sequence comes from Pundamilia nyererei, assembly GCF_000239375.1. NCBI lineage: Eukaryota > Metazoa > Chordata > Actinopteri > Cichliformes > Cichlidae > Pundamilia > Pundamilia nyererei. The sequence goes on from NW_005187490.1 coordinate 540,654, forward strand.
ATTGATGGTCATCAGGGACCAGGTCAGATAGAAAGAGGAGGACCAGCACGTCGATCAGTCAACCTGTCCAGGAAAGGTAGATGTTCCTCCAAGCTACAAAGTGCACTCCAACCATCAAACATGAATAATGGATTTAATTATAATCGTGTCAAGTTGTAACCAATGGTAACATCAAAGAACCTCAACGTTATAGTGCATTACAGAAAAAGACAGTTGATGATAATCGAGCTCTCCTCGTCATGTTCTTGGACCTTTGCACTTTGAGAGCATTTGATGCATCTGGACAGACCCAGCATGTCGAACAGCTTCATTTTCTGCTGTGTGAGTCTTTAATAGTCACAAATTGGAGATTACAGTCCCAGCCAATCTACTTTGTTCACGGAGCTATAACAAAGAGCAGATTGTAGATGTGCCTAATATGTAGCGGCATAAAGGATTGCTGCCAACTGCTCAGGTGGGACTTAATTAGTCTGTAAAAGCTCCCAGTCTTCTTTTAATAGTAATCTGATCATTCTGACTCATCAGTAAGACTGGATGCATCTGCAGCCTCATTAACACTGCATGAAAGCTTTCTTTGAAACATCAAATTGAGAAGCTCATACGAGGTTTCCAAAAACATCTCAGCACCGGTTGGCAATGTCATCTAATACCCCAAAAAAGAGTCTGAATAAATTCCTCAGATTGGTTCACAGAAGGAAGGCCGCTGACATCATACTGAATGCTTGCTCAGCCCTCCTGAGGGGAAACTTTAGCTCCATCTCAGTCACAGGCTCGACACGCCTCATTGCAGACAATACAGGTGGATAACATTACACCTGCACGAGGGTCCAACATGAGGCCTCTTTCATGCATGAGCTGACCTGATATGATCTGGAAGAGCAGACGCACACAGTGTAGGGCTTTGCATTTAAATTTGCTCAATTTAGTAATATTAGTACTTTTGGTTATGTTGCATGAAGTCGTACTTTTCAGAGGCACTATGGAAGTATCTGTTCTAAAACCTGGGATGCAGGGGTAATCAAACATTGAATTTGTAAATAAATTGTATTTTATTTTTTAAAAAAAAGGTAAATATTAACAATTTTAACAGTGTTCATGTCTCCTGCCCCCATAAATGATGCCCCCTGGGACGGCCTCCCTGTAATAATATGATGGCAGTATTGGAGCACAGGATTAACTGGAGAGCTAAAAAAAAATGGAGTTGGTAAAGAGCTGTGATTATCCTGGGAATATTATACTAATTAGGACTAGGGTTTTGCAATAGAGCCTCAAAATTATATTGTATTATTTCAAAGGAAATTTGTAATACTTTTGAGAATGTAGGAAAAAATGGATCGAATCTGTAATAAATGAAAGCTGTGCTGCAGGCCGCACCAAAATGAAGAGCAGTGAGCTTCTGTAAATCTGTGGCCACAGAGTGCCAGCAACATATTATATAGCAATAGTAGTGACACAGCATAAGTCAAGCCCAAACGTAGCCAAGGTAGCGTTTTTCCCAGAAAAAGTGCTTAAAACTTTAGTTTAACAGCTAAGTCAAGTTCAGCTCTTCAGGAGCTGCACAATAAATGTTTCCCACAGGTTGCTCTTCCTGCTGTGTGGAGTTTAACTAACTAGTGCACCAAGAATGGAGAACTGGCTGTTGTTAGCTTAACATCATATGAAGGATTCGTGATCCGATTGTACTCGGTGTTTGTTGAATCCGGTCCGTTTCCGCCTTTAGCAGGAACAGTTTTCTTGCATTTTTGTTTTCTTTTAAGTTGTTGTCCGAGGCTGACAAGCAGCTGTCGCTGCATGGGCATGTCTTGTTATTTGTGCTAGGAAGGAAGATGAATGACGTATGACATGACATATTAGTATCACATGCTTTTTATCATGTAAAATCATAAATAATTCTCACTAAGCCTGTGCTATTTCATAAGTTTGTTTAAAATCATGCACTGAAGAGGACACTGGTGTTTTCTCAGAAGCAGGGGATTGCATTGATACCCCACTGCTCCCAGTCCCGCTACCTATAGTGTTTTTGCAGAAAGAGTACTGGGACCCATTGGACACTCTAATTCCTTCTCTTGTTTGTGTTGCTTGAGTTTACGGTCATGATTTAAAGCATGTCCTTGCATGTGCTCTGCTCCCAGTGTTGCTTCAGGCCTGGGAGGTCGTTCAGGTTTTGCAAGTTCAAACCAACCCGTACTTTATTAACGTGCCATAGTGTCAGCACTGTCTGAGGAACATTTCCAGCCTTGAGGAAATAATGGTGACGATGAAGATGCCCTTTCCTGTGATGCTGCATGCTGACAGACTGTTTCTCTCTGTAGAGTCTGAGGTCCATCCTGGCCGCCTGCTGAACTGGTGTCAGAGGCAGACTCATGGGTACCAGGGAGTCGATGTCACCAACCTCGCGTCTTCCTGGAGGAATGGCCTGGCCCTCTGTGCTCTCATCCATCGGCAGAAGCCTGAGCTCATGTAAGGAGAGCCAAAGCTTGCTAACAGGAAACACTTGCACTAATGCTCGTGATAATTCAGGCGACGATTTTTGCTTCTCATACTCATGCTCCGTCAACGGCTTCAAGAGCAATGTTTGGTTTAGAATAGCTTAGTAATTGAGTCATATGATTGTGCAAATTAAAAACAAACAAAAGAAACCTTTCAGAGCCATGTCTCTTTGGCTCTCTCCTCACAGTTTAATTGACTTTTCTTGTGCAATGCTCAATTTTTAAATTGCTTGCTTGATAATTGCTTGATTTCCTGCTGTAGTGGAGCCGTCAGCAGTCACTGGAATGCCCTCAAATAGTCAGCAAGCATAGACTGCTTTATGTATGCTGTCATTACGCCTCAAGCTGTCACCATCTTGGCTTATTGAAATTGTTCTGAACACAGTGCAGATCTGTATTTTGGTTAATGACTTATATTTTTGTCATATTTTCCTTTAGTTGTTTTTATTCAGCTTTGCTCTAATGTGTGAAGCATTTACGGGACATCTGTAAAATCTAGAAGCTAAATAAATGCCTTGAGTTATCCTCCACAAACGGCTCTCTCTAGATTGTTTTCAGTATATGGAATATATATGAAGAAACCTCCTGAGCGTATACACACATCTCCTAACTTCACCTTCATCTCCTTTTCCATTTCAGTGATTATGACTCTCTGAACGAGGAGGACGTGGCGGGGAACAATCAGCTGGCGTTTGATGTGGCTGAGCGAGAGTTTGGCATCCAACCGGTGACGACAGGAAAGGAGATGGCTGCAGATTCTCAACCTGATAAGCTGCTGATGGTCCTGTACCTTTCCAAGTTCTACGAGGCCTTCAGGAACTCGCCAGCAAGCAAAGGTCAGCTTCTTCCTCACAGAACCACAAAGATTCTTACATGAATTTTTTAAATTCAATCATGAACAACCCAAGGTTGTTGTTTTGTTTTTTTTTGGTTTTGTTTTTTGTTTTTTAAAGTTAGTCTTCATCGTGTCTTTAAATGTAAATTTCTTGGACTGGAAACGGTAGCCCTAAAACCTGACCTCCCAACCCCAGTTTAGGAACAGGAAATGATCATTTAACATTTAACCGTGTGTATTGATCTAACCCTGAACACACAGACGGGGAAGCGGTCGAGGCAGTTATCCATTTGCCAAAAAATGTGAAATGCTGTATGTAACCCAAAAAAGCTGTGAAAACAAGGCTCTCCATCCACTTTATTTCTCTTAAAGGGCAAAACGATACTTGAGAAAATATCCTCACGTGGATCGCATCAAGATCCTTCTAGTGTTTTGGTTGGTAGACAGTGATGCTGCTTACTGCTGCTGTGGACACATTTTCATTGTCTTTTTAAATTGTGGAGAAGTCCCTCTGCTAAATTATAGTCCCAGCTGAGTCTTCTACATGAGCTAAAGTTACATGTTACACAACTGTGGTTGAGTTGGTCCCTGCCAGAGACCTGAGTGGTATGCGAGCTATGTCTGTGGAAGACATATCCAGTCGCTTGGCGTAACTCTGGAGGCCTTCAGGTCCAGCACCACTGCGAGCTGCAGCCTCAGCCACGTTTTACCTAACGCACTTTAATGTTGGTGTTTGCAGACTTCTGCTGTCTGCTGAACTCAAAGGATGGAAAAATGACTGACTTTCAGTTTATTTAGGATCTTTAAGTGCATGACTTGAGTTATATTTAGTCTTTACACTGGGCCCCTTTGTGCTGCTGAATAGCCTCGGGTTATTTTGGAAAGATGCATTAGTGGTTTTTACTCCAGTTCCTTTTTTGATTTGGAGTCTAAGGATGAACCCTGGTCTAATTAAGTCCACTGCTCAGACTTGGCCTTATCTAAGTTTAGACTTATCTAAGTTTAAACAGGACTTGTTTCCAGTCCCATGTTTTTATTCTTGGACTCAAATAAAATAGCTTATATCAAAATAATTCACATTTTTCTGAAATTAGGCCATGCTGCTGCCCCTTAGCTTTAAAAAAAAAAAAAAGTTGTTCCCATTTTTTGACTTTTAAGTGGGCTCTGCAAACAGCAGATTTGAGCAGTAGGTGGGCAGGATTTCTGTATTCATAGCCAACACAGCAAGCCTGAGATGGCCTTATAAAGAATATTGCAGTTAGTGACATCAAACAGAACCAAAAGTAGAAAAAAATAGTGAGGGAGATAAACATGTAGAGCAGTGTTAGACTCTAAATGTGAAGCAAGCGCTTTGGGCATCAGCTTTGTGGAAAAGACCTTCAGGGAGTTGATAAGTTGCTGAATACGGATCTCCGCCCACCTCCCCTATGCTAATGTTACACGGCACTCAAACAATTCCACAATAGCAAAGATGGTGCTTAAAGTGTGACTTCCTGGGGTTTTAATGGTTTTTAGGCTTTTTTTTTTTTCAAGCTGACTGGATCATGCAGGAGGGCAGAGTTCTGTGCACAGTTCTGTGTTCAGTGCCGTCCTGGCATACACAGGAGTCTGTGGTTGAAGATGTTCAGGTCCCGTGTCTTTAAAACGAGCTTAAATCATCATCCCTCCACCGCCGTGCTTGACAGTTAGAGTGCGGTGTTTTTGCTGACATGCTGTTTGGTTTTGCCAGACGTGGCTCTGTGCATTAATAGCCAAACATCTCCACTTTGGTCTCGTCTGACCAAAGGACACTGTTCCAGAAGCCTTGTGGTTTGTTCAGATGCGACTGTGCACACTTGGCTGCGCTGCCATGTTAAGAAATAAACTTGCTCCTGACAACCTGTCCAAACAAGTCATGCTTCTTTAATGAAACTCTATTTTCATGAACTTGACCTGTAGTTTCTGAGATTTAGTTTTTTGGAATTTGCGATTTGGGCATTGGTAGTTTTGAGTCCTCTGTGTTGCTATTTTCCTTAAACCATTTTTGACAGTGTTGTCCAGTGTGTTGTCTAATTATGGGAGGACCACTGTTGCTGGGGACTGCTGTTTCAGCAGGGTAGTGTGTCTGCATCAATTTAATTTTCCTCTAGGTTGTCAGGACCCAGAAAGTCCCATTAAAGCTGCTCTGAAAACAAGTGATCAGCGATTTTTACTCCACCTGTCAGTGGTGGTTGTTCATGTAAAGGGAGCTTTTGTGTCCTTCTCTCCCACTGCCTTGTATGTGACGCATACAGGTTTTTTTTTTTGTTTTTTTTGTTTTTTTCCATTACTCAAATCAACAAGTGTCGCACTTGCAAACAAATCCACCTCTAAAATAGGAATTTTACTGTTTCCAGCAAGCCTTGTAATGACATTTGATCTTAATAGTAATTTTACATTTTCTTGAACTGTTTTAGCAGAATTTCCTGAAAAGATTGGATAACTTGTATGTAAACTGTATTGTGCTTATTTTCCAGTTTCCAGAGAAGGAGATGAAAATGGTGAAGATTATCAATCTAAAACCAACCACAAGGCGCTAAACCTGCCTCAGCCCAGAAAGAGGATTCCCAGGGTAAGGAGAAATGCTGATTCTTGCATTTTGCTGCTTTTTGTGTGATATTGATTTGATCTGAACATTTCTGCTGCTCAACAGTAGTCATATAAATTAGATTAGAGATCAGGTAGCATTAAAGGTCAAAGTAGTGTTTGTAATGCGTGTGTTATCTAACCATGAATCTTAGCTGTTAGTGTGCATAGGATTTATGAGTGCCGGAGGAAAAAGGCGTATTAGTGTAGAGCATCTGTTGTGATAAATAGGTTTGCTTTGCGGTTAATACTCCTGCAGGTTTGCAAGTTTTGGCTTATTGAGAGTACAACAGCCTTTTATTTTGAAATTTCCCACAGGTTTGCCTCTTTTAAAGCCTTTTTTTTTTTTTTTTTTTAAACTGATGAAAGTGAGATGCACTTTGTATATGTTTGTGTCGTCTGATGCTGCAGGATGACAAGAAACTGGAGGAAGATTCTGATAACAAGAAACGGCGAAAGGGCAACCACTACCTCACAGAGGTAGGTTCTTCTTTGAAATAGCTTCATTCTTCCAAGCAATGTGGGTAATGCCACTTTTTGCTTTTCAAATTGATCTCACTTTCTCTTTCTCCTTTGTGTGATGCCAGTTGTCCTGTCACAGTGCTCCCCCTGCTGGTGAGGATGGGGAACAACGGGAGAACAAAGTCCGCTCCATGGCAACTCAGCTGCTGGCCAAATTTGAGGAGAACTCCGCAACAGTAAAGGCTCGAACAAAGGTGAGTTTGGTATTTATTTCCTCATCCTCCCTCTGCTGTCTGAGCAGTCTGTGTCGCCTGTGGGGTTTCTGCCTTCTGACTATGTAAAGGGTCTTAAAGGTTGTTAATTTACTTGGGATTTGCCTGCCTGCATCGGATGTGTTGCAGAACAGTTGGCTGTCGTTGTATCAGTCTGTAATCTTTTAGCTTTGACGGAGAACATGATGCAGTTTTAAGCTGGTTAAAGAATGCTGTTTGCAGGTTTATTTGATGGTACACCAGAAGGAAAAAAGTGTCTGACTCAATACTTCATCTTTGAAGTATTTTCTGTGAGTGTATTTCACTTAAATCCAATAATACTATCTTATGGTAAACGTGGTATGTTGATATTATGAGACTTCCTTTCTCATGATGGAGCATTTACATCCAAATCTTGGTCAGTCTGACAAAAATCGATTTTTTGCTTTTACGTTGGAGAATTGATTTAATGCCTGTATCTTCCTCATGCATTTGATTTTACTTGCTGTCCTCATATCACAAACTGGCTTCTTTGCGAAGTAACCCTTTCATGCTCTGCACACCCTTTTCTCACCCTTAACTTTCCTTTTTATTTTCCTATCCACGCCTCCGTCTGATCAGGACCCATCAGATCCATCCTACTCTCCTGCTCAGTCTCCTCCAACTTCCCCACTTCCTTCATCAGATGAGGAAGATGGGGAAGTGGAGAGAGAAAATCCCCGTTTTGCAAAGCCCAAAGATGACACTCCTCCTCCTCCTAGTCTGCTTCCCACTCGCCCCAAGTGGCAGGTATGCTTGCCTCTGAGCGCCTCTGAACTTCTTCCATTATGTCATGTAGCATCTGTGCATAATCCATTTCCTCTTGCCTTTGACCCAGCCTTCCATCTACCTTCAGTTGCTTGAGAATCCCGCTACTTTCCTCTCCTCCCCCAAATTCTCTCACACTCGGAGCGCCTACAGTCGGTCTCCATCGCCCCCACGCTCAAAGAGCCCGTTGAGTCCTCCTCGCTCACTGAGCCCTGACACTCCTGAACATTACTACCCAGAACGCACCTCTCCAGACCTCTCTCCTCAGTCTGCTCTGGGTGTTGGGCAGTCCTCTGAGAGATCAGGGGGGGTTATGCGGCAGGTGAATGTCATAGCAGTTCTTTACAGTATTTATTTATTTTGAATCTGTTCCAACTTTGACCGCCACCTGCTGTTCCTTTAGAGTAAAGACCAGAGACTGTCTGCTAGGGACTTTTCCAGGAGGAGTATAAAAGAGAGAGCTAGCCTCCTCTCCTCCATGTTTCCAGGCTCGAGCAGATCACCCTCAGCAGCTCCTCTTTGTCTACCACAGGTTGTGTATTATACACACTATTGGCATGAAAATGTTCATCCTTTAATCATTTTACTGCTGCATGTTCATGATGACTAAATTGGGACTAATGCTCGTTTGAGATGTACAGCTGGCTGCTTTTCTGCTCTTTAATTGGTTGTCTGACAAAATGACATCATCTGGGAGGTTTAGACAGTTTGCAGTTTTTGTTTTAGACACTTAGAAGTCCTGCAAAACAACAACTTTCAGTTTAATTCCCAGCAGTGATTCTAAGATGGTAAATGTTACACCGCTCCTCTTCACTTTAGAGTTTGATAACCTTTTAATGATCTTGTTTCTGCGCTTTCATCATTTTATTCTACTCAGCCTAATGTTTCTGACTCCTCTTCTTTAGGTGGAATCATCCATTTCCTCTCCTCCTTCCTTGTCAACACCTCCTCTTGTTCTGTCTATACCTAAGAGCTCCACCGTCTACCCTGTGGTCCACCCTGTCCCTGACCCCACAGCCCAGGCTGGTTTCTCCTCTGTCCCACTTTGCACTCCTGGACACAAGGACAAGACACACACTCCCTCTTCCACTGACTCTGAAAAAACACAGGAAATCTGTTCACTTCATCCTGATTCCTCTGCACCCAACAGCGAAACATTTGCTGCTCTTTCCTTGCCTTGCTTTGGGACCCAAAAGAGCTCCTCTCCGCTCTCGGACGCTGGCTGTGAACATGAACAGAGCGGCTCGTCAGGCCTCGAGCAGAATTATGAGAATATGTGTGAGAGTTCACAGAACGATGTGGAAAATGAGCAGGAGAAGGTTCACAAAACTGTGACAGTTGATGATAGTAACGCATCTGAAAATAATCACACGGAGGTAACGGAGTCATTGTGCACGTCGATGGCCTGCATGAAGACCGCTTGGTAGTCGGTACTGCTTATCTAACAAAATATAAATGTAACGCTGCCTGAGCTGCATGAGCTTTAAACCTTCTGCAAAGTAACCCATTTCTGTGCCTGCATGAGTTTCCATTGTTGTATTAACTTGTGAATATCACAGAAGAAAACTAACAGCTCTAATATACTTCAACATTCAATATACAGCAAGAAATCACATTATGTTAATGAAAATTCAAATTCACAGTATTCTTTTGCAAAAATTAAAGTCTCTCTTTTTTTTTTTTCTTTATTGTGAACCTACAAATATTGTTTTTGGAAGTCTAATTCATAACAAACTAATTTACTAGCTGTCTCCCCAATGGATAAAGAAAAATGGAAACATTTCACAAGAATGTAAAAAATATTCTGTTAAAATTAAAGTGCTTTGTTAAGGTTATTAACCTTAAACCTGCTTATTAAGTAAAAATGTTGCCTTCCAATTGATTTATTTAAAAAAAGCTTGTTTTATAAACTGACTTCATGACCAGGAACTATAAACCCCATGGGGGCATTAGGTTTATAGTTTATAGCATGGGGGTCCTGCTCGTTGTTTTTCCTCTTGTATTCACATTCGCATGTGTTCAATAACACATTTATTCTTTATGAAATGAATCAAGCTGTTGCTCATTCTGCTGCTCATTTAGCACTCGGAGAGGTCTGGTCCTGAGGACCTCAGGAGAATCGTTCCAAAGTCACTCGCTCGCTCCATAAGTTGTCCGACTGGGGCTCCTCGTTACAGCAAAGAGGTACCAAGCAGTGCCTCAGTCTGAATACAGTGTGATACCGTTTAATACAAATCATCCATTTTCAGCCTTTTCCTTCTGCCCTCTTGATAATTCCTGTCTGATTCCCAAACTTTCCTCCTTTTTTCTTTTTTCCCTTTCTGGTCTTTTTGTCCTCCCGTCCTCTTCACCTGTCATTAATGTTAGCGTACAGTTGGAAAGGTATCATCAGCCATAGATGCTAAAGCTCAGATACTGGCCATCCTCTATGAGACAGACCACAGGCCCAGTGCTCCACCGGTAAGATGCATGTGGCTTTAGCCCCGGGTCTTTTTTGTCTGTGTTGCCGGGGTTCATTTAAAACTGCAGCTTGCATTCAATTTAACAGTATTTCATCAAAGCAAACACAACTCCAGATACTAATATTCATGAACTGATGGGAAATGCATTTTGGGTGATGTAGGCAGGATGTCCTCTCTGGTTCTGGTACAGGACTTAGAACCTTTATGACAACTAAACGAATAATAAAATGTTAAATTGGTGAAGTTCTCTTTAACAGCATCTTTCATAACTAACAAAAAATGACTGTACTTGCGTCCCTGCTTTGACACATACACAGGCCTGGAGCAGGTCTAAACGTCCATGAATCTTCTGCTCTTTTTACAGTCCTGTAATATCGCCTGAGAATAAGTATCCAGACTGTTCCTGTGAACTGGAAGTGGTTGTTTTATTTTTTTATTCTTGTTATTGACTCTTGCACAAAATTATACTGTGTGTCCCTAAAAACTTTCATATACTGCTTCAGCAACTTTACAGCTCTCAAAAGCAACACTTTCTTTGATTGTGACCAGCTTTGCAGCTTTGACAGTTTCTTTATGCTGCAATCTGGCTGTTTGCTCCTGATATGTGTGTTTTTGTTTGGGGGTTCTTTTTCTTCCCCTCCTCAGGTGTCTCTTGGAAGAAAACGGTCCTAAAAGCTTGCTTGAAAGAATCTTTCAAAAATCTAACCCTATGCTGGCCTTCTTCCTCTCAGTGTGTGGTGCGTAAGGACTTCCCTCCTGGGTTGGGCGGCAGCGACATCTGCCACTTCTGCTCCAAGCGGGTGTACGTGATGGAGAGACTCAGCGCCGAGGGCTACTTCTTCCACCGAGAGTGTTTCCGCTGCGACGCTTGCAACTGCACTCTCCGCCTGGGAGGACACACATTTGACTCACAGGAGGGTACGTTGCATTTGCTGGACTTGCCTTTAAAACCTGTAGGAGACGTCACTTCAAAAAATTATTTTTTTTTTCTGCTTTCTGTACAGCTAAATTCTACTGCAAGCTGCATTATGCACAGCGCCTGTACAGCAATAACCCAGGAAGAGTTAGGAGGAGAATGGTAAGGAACCCAACATTTACTTATTACAAAGTAAATGTTTATTACACAATGTAATATCCATATGTAATATCACTGTTCAGTTCTATTAGCTAGCTTTTAGAAAAGATCTTCTTTTATAGCACAAAGGAAATGTTTCATGTTAACCTCTTTTATAAGGAGCTTGGAAAGAAAAGCGTCTGGACTTCAAGTTTCCTTGAAGAACTTTCACCTCTCATCCGAGAAGTTCTAAGAGCAATGGAGAGTCCCACATTTTAAACTCTATGGGAGTGTCCCCAAGAGGGACATGGACCCCCCTATTAATCCTCTACCTAATCACACGAGCCAAGGTGTGAAAACATGTGTGGGTCACAATCGGCCAAGGTTTCAGGTGAACCCATTGTGAAGCCTAGCCCCGCCCTATGATGTGATTTCCTGTGGTCAAATGGCCCAGGATGTGAGTGGGCGTTAAGGTGTCTGGGAAGGATCTCAAACCTGGATTATAGATGACAGACACTTGGTGTCGTAAGCCACCGCCTCTGTTCAAAGATGGTCATTCACGGTGGACATAGATGGCTTCTTTCACACTTTCCTCTAAAGAGGATGCTAATGTTCACATTTTGGACATTTGGATATTTTAGGTAGAGGATCAATAGGGGGTTCATGACCCTCCTGGGGACACTCCCACAGGGCTTAAAATCTGAGACTCTCCACCAATTACTTAGAATTGAAGAAGCTTCTTCAAGGAAACAAGGAAAAAGTCCAGACGCTTTTTAGAGTACGATGACCTGGATGACTGAGAACCTTCAGACGGTTTTCTTCACTGTTATTCATATGAACGAGTACCTATTATTATGGGATAGCATTCCACCCTGCTTAAAGGATACAATCAAACCTTCAGTGTGGGTATCTGTCCTCCATACTCTAATTCTGGATTACCCTATATTCAGCATGAAAAGAATAGCAGTGTTAGAGCATCGGTGTGAAACAGTAGTTTTAGTGGAGTAAACTTGTGTGGTTGTCTAAATCTTCTTGTTGAAAAGTTCCCTGTTGTTGTTTTAGAAGAGTGTGTTGCGTTTCTGAGTTCTTTCTCTGTGTGTTGTTTTTGTACAGGAACCCCAAAGTCGTGTCGCACCCTCGTCCATGGACGGCGGGAGCTACACCACCGCCACCACGGGCAGCACCCAGCTGCAACCCCCAGGTACCCTGGTTTCCTTGCTTAGGCGAGGCTTGAGCCTGCCGAGGCGTGCTAGCCGGGCTGTGTGTGTGTTGCCTCAACAGCTGTTGGGAAGTGTGTGTGAGTCTTTCTCAGCTGTGGGGTCGCACGTAAGGAGCTACTCGCATGACTATGTGTTGCTGTTTGAGCTGCTGAGCCTGGGCTGTCCTCTGCTCTACATGATGCATGAGGTGTTGGGACAGATCTACCAGGAGCCCCAGATGGCCCAGCAGCATCTCGTCGGCCACCAGCTCACTTAGGAGGGAGACTAACGGGGGGGTCATGGAGCCAGGTGGCCAGATAGGAACCCAGATGGATTTCTTTTTCTTTTGCATTTCCCAAAAAAGCGTCAAATGTGCAATGCTTTCAATCATTTCATTTCATTTTAGTGTTGTGTTTTTGAAGCCATCAGTAATTTATGAAGCAGGACGCCATGTTGAGCGCTCTACCCGGGTTCTTTTGGTACATGCTTGTTGACCATCAGGCTCTCCTGGTGTTGTAACCTTCTCTGGCTCACGTGGGTTTGTTCCAGGCAGATTTCTACCCACTGGGCTGTCACAGAAATGTCCAACCCAGACCGCAAGACACTCTATACAAAAATCTGATTAGTTAATATATCGTCAGTATTATAGTAATTGCACTAGAGTGACCTGGAACACGCTCTCTGCTTCAATCTTTTTAAGCCATCGGGACTGAGTGTTGGTTTTTCCCAGTGGACTAAACCAGTAATTGTTGTGTCTGCACTCTGCCTGCTGCCCCGTAACGCTGCAACACCAGAGTGTGCAATAGTAATACCAAACTTTTCTTCTTTCTTTTTTTTATTTTATTTTTTATAATAAATACATTTTTCAGGAAGTGCTTTTCATT
>NW_005187490.1:553898-604501 GCF_000239375.1 Pundamilia nyererei
AATTTTTTACTTCTGTTTTCTAATTGTCACGAGAGCACCCACTCTGTGTTGGGGTTTTTTGCAGTATTTTCTTGCATTGGGTTATAAAATTAACTCAAAAGCACATTATTGCTTTTTCTTAAAAAATAAAACAAGAACAAAAAAAGACTCTTTATATAATGATCATTTCAGACTGTTTGTTTTGTTTTGTTTTGTTTTTGTTTGTTTTTTTTCTTTCGGCCTCCCTGTTGGCCAAAGTCATTGAATCCAAACCTACTGAAGTTCTTGACTCAGTGAAAATGTTCACTTTGTTTTTAGCTTTGCAACAATGTAGCGCTTTTATTTTGTGAAATGTGAGCCTTATTTGTTATATTCTGTTTTGTTAATGATACCTAAGGTGTATTCAGTGCTTAATATCATAACGTGAGAATTTCAGTGCTGATTGTACCATTTCCTGTAATTCTCACTATATTGTGCATTTTTTCCATCTTTCCATTCATTCTCCTTTATCTTATCTGTCTCCTTTTTTCTCCCCCTCCCAAATTCATTTCCTCTGTCTCATTCACTTCATTTTGTTCAGTCCGTTCAAGTTTCCAATGCTGCACCCTCTGATTGGCTGAGTCCTGGGAAGGTGACGATTGGCTGGCTTTGGCCATAAGAGCTTGTCTGCTTTCGTAGCTCTGTACTGTCTCTGTGTAACCCAGAGTAACCAGCATGAACCACACGTATCGCATGCTATAGTTGATAAAGGTGTTACGTGCAGCTTTGTGGTATGTTAAATACTATATTAAATATTATGCAATGAACAGTATCATGCAAACAACTCGCCAAGAATACTTACATGAAAGGATGAAGCTGCCATTATCTTCAGTTCTTTGGTATCTAAACTGTGCATCAAACTGAAATTAGCTTTTCTTTTTAGCCATGCTAGCGGTTTGGCCCGTGCATAGACTGTATATAAAAGATGGAGCTTGCAAAGTGAAACAAATGTGAAATGGTAATAAACCAGTATTAATTCAAATGACCAGCAGGGGTTCAATCTTCTAGTTGCAAAAACATGTCCAGCTGTATAGAAATATGGAAAATAGTCCTCCGTTGATCGATCCCTTCGTAAATACTTTCCTGATACATTTCTTTTTTTTTTGGTCATTGTCACCAGTTTCAAGTCTCACTAAAGACGTTTGATCATCTTGCATATTTTAGTGTCCAGAACTAGCAGGCTGTGCAGTGCCACCCTCTGCTTGTGAACTCTGGTTTTAAAAAGGTGCTAAAAATGTTCAGTTTGAGGCTTTACAAAATGCTTTCATCATTTATATACAGTCTATGGATCTAGGGATGGCGCTATTGGTTTGACGTCAGCTGACCAACAACATTTGGAGGGATTCTCTTCACAGAGCCTACAGATGAAATAAGCAAACTTAATGTAGCCTTCTATTGACCAATATAAATATAAGAGTTAAACCAGTGGTGGATTTTTGTGTCCGATGTTTGGTCCCCATTAAATGTGCTGGGCCATTATTCAACTTTCTACCACTGTACTTCACAAACGAGGCAGAAATTGAACTGAAACATGGCGATTGACTCTCTGCTCAGCCGTGGTGCTACATGTGCTGCAGAAAGTGTTCAAACGGTGCAGAGAGAGCAGATCACTGTGTGATGATACCAAAGCTTTCATATGATAATGCAGCACGACAGACACCAGTACTGGTGGAGCTTCAGGATTAATGGCTGATATTGGCCGACTGTATCAGTTTGACCCAGGCTCCTACCTGCTCTTTGAAGCATATGTAGCACCTTTTTTAGCCAGTTTGCGCAGGCTAACCCTCGTAATGCTCACGTTGTGCTCTGCTTGTCCCTCACTCCTCTAACACCAAGCACCGACGTGAATGCCCCTGGATTGATTTGTTCTCTAACACAGCAGCAGCCTCCCTTCTTCTTAGGCCCGTTCGACGGTAACACGTGTCCACATGTCTGTGGTCTGTCTGTGGTTCCCTCTGTTTCAGAAGGAAGCCTCCCCCCCTCAGAGCCCCTCTCCAGGTCCCTCTCATGTACCTCCTAGTCTTTGCTCAGGAGTGAAGCAGCCCAGTAGCAGCTTTTTGGTTTTTTTGCACACTGCCACAGACCTTCTTGTGGCTACTGTCTGTGTTATGCAGTTATGTTATCTCAACGCAGCCTTCCAGCCTTATTTTTTCCACATTGAGAATTCCTGTAAAAATGCTAATTTATGATATTTATAAGCTGTAAATATATTTCAAAATAAATCAGTTTGATTGCATAAATTACTCGCGTCATCCTTTGTTGTTACAGTTGAACAGGGGTTGTCTCATAATTGAGCAGTTAAATTAAAAACAAACAACTTCTTTTATAGGAAATCTTTTTTTCTTTTATGCTAACATCACCCACACAAATCATGTTCACGATCACAGCTTTTGTTAACCATTAACTTGAGCTTTTTGAGAAGGTGACAAAAATGCTGGCTATTAATAAAAATAAAAACTGTAAAGGCAAACAAGGAAGAACAAGGTTCATGCAAAAGCTTGCATATAATTGGAAAAAGCTCAAGACCTAAACAGAATTGAAGTGAATCTTCTGTTAGCTTTCTCATGGGTTCTGCTAGCGGGTCTTCTCTGTCCTTTCCTTCAAATTTGACATCTCTGAATCCTAGCTTTAAAGGTTTTTTTAATTATTATTGTTTCACTTTCACTTGATCCCAAACCTTTCAAGTAAATCTTTTGAGCCAAACCAAAAATGGATAACTGGTGCTATCGGTGTTAAAAATAAGAAAAATACCAGGGGCCCATTTATACCTGTGGTTATACCGACATCTTTTCATTTCTTTGCTGTTACCAAGTGGAATCCCCTTCTGTACAATGTTGACTTCGTTACTCTGTGAGTACTCATGAATATGTGACTGTGTATTTTATCTATGCCTGTATGGAAATGAAGATTTTCTGTGAAGTTGCAGTTCAGTCAGACCACTCACCTTTACCTTTTACTTCTTACAGCAGCACTGTGTAGTTAGTCGTTCAAGCTTCGAGCTCAACAGTCCACGTAGATATTTTGCATGTAGAAATTGGGGAGAGATGGGAAAATGCAGCTTAAACAAACCAGTCGTGTGCGCGCGAAGCAGCACATTTCTGGTTGTCTGACTGAACTCGTCTCACTCTGTGTGTTTAAACAGCTTCTGTGTCCCTAAGAAGCCAAAATATGGTTCAGATTAAATTCTTGAATTTAAGAATAGTTCTGTTTAATTTTGCAATGCTTAATTAGCGCCTAGCATCTTTACTTTGAGATGCAGGACTAGTAGTTCAGTTCTTGTAACTGTCAACTTTTTGTGCTGAAGTTCTTAAGTCTGTTCTTAAGATCACAGGCATGAAACGCGCTGTTTAATAACATTGTACCGCTGATTAGTTTAACACGAACTTGAATGTAATGGCTGCATACTGTTGTTACTTGCAGACGAGGCCTCCAGTTCACTCTCTGAACCGCTTGATAAAAAAGTTCCCGATGATGTGGATGTGGCAGTGGAAGCTCACGATGCTTCCTGTTTAGTAAAACCCAAAACGCAAGATACTGCCGCAGCAAAAGGTCAAAGCCAGGACTCTTCCAAAGGTCAGTGTGATTTTCTTTTTTTTTTGAAGAAATTAGGATGGTAGGCTGGAGGAAAAACAACGATTTCCAGTTGCTCGGATGGCTTTTTAAATCCCCGAAGTTTATGTTTGTTGTTTCATTCATAGCATGATATTCCCTGAGGGAGAATCTCAAACTGGCTGAACTCTAACTCGTGACTTTACTTTGTTTGTGTTGGAGACCCTCCTCCGGTTATGTGTGGGAGACAGGGGTGTGACTGATTTTATAGTTTTTGTCCCACACCACTGTAACAGTCTGTCCACATCAGGGGTGGAAAAGTACAGACATACTGTGAGTAGAAGTGTGTTGAAAAATACTCCAGTAAAAGTTAAAGCACTGGTTCAACTTTGTTGCTCAAGTAAAAGTGAAAAAGGACGCAGGAACTGGACTTTCTGCTTTTGTAATATAATACAATATAATATTATTACGTGAGTGCAGACACTCTTTGTGGATTTACACAACTGAATTCAACCAGATGTAAGCAGATGTTTCAGTTCTGTTCCATTTTATTGTCTTTACACCAGACGTTAAGTTGTTATAACGACTGAGTTCAGTGAATGAATCTGTGCTACACTTGATGTAACCCAACACTCTGACCTTACCAGTCCAACACAGGGCTTTACTGCGAACTCACCACAGTCCTGCAAACTAAGCTGTTTACCTGCACAAAACTTCCCAGAACTTTCATGCGATGTTTGAATAACATAACGTTGGTGTGCTTAGTTTGTTTCGCAGGACATTTCACAATATGAAAAAACATAATTTATCAAAACGCATCATATACAGATCCAACACGTTATTAAAAAGGATGACATTGTGTGCAATCTTTAAATGTGCAGCTCATCAAGTGTCACTGAGCAATCTGTACCTTTTGAAATATAACCTCTCTTCTCTGGTCTACATAGATTTCTCCACATGAACATTGCAAACTCTTAAAGCTGAGGTTCTTACTATTCGCAGAGTATCTCCTCTTATCCAGTAAGAGATTCTAAAGCAGAATACAGAACATCTCAATTTCGCTATTCTTCCCTATTTAAATAGGACAAGTAACACCTGCAACATGAGATGTGCTTGAGATATCACTCAAATCCATTTATTACCACTTCTAATGGATATTTTTCCACCTGTTTAAGAAGCTCTTTGTTAAAATAAAGAAAGGAAGCAAAATGTGTGTCCTTTTCAACAAATCAAAGGCTTGCAGGAATGCATGGAAAAAGCTCTTCCCAGCTTTTTAGAAGCACGTTGCTAGCTTCAAATTTAAAATATCACATATTTTACAAATGGTATGTCATATATTACCTTTGTGCTATTTTCTGTGAAATACGCCTTTAAATTAGTTTCACATTATTGCATTCTGTTTGGATTTACATTTCACACCATGTTCCAACTTTTTCAAAAATGTCGCACATTATTATTAAAATGTTCTTTTTCTTACCTGGTGAGATGAGCTTTTTCATGTGACCCACACCTGATCTGTTCCACACCAAATTCTTACCTGACAGCATTCCCCACATTCACTTAATCAGCCTTCATTTCATTTTTTCTGTGTTTAATTCATTTCTGCTTAATGTTAACCTTTGCAACTTATAGAAATTCTTCCCTTGTTTTGCAGATCACTGTAACCCCAAACACAAACACAACAGATGGAAGCGGAAGATTCGAGCAAGTGAGTAGCTCAGATTTTCACTCCGGTCTTGCCTCTGCCATCATCATCAATCTTCCTGTTGTTGTCGTCATCGTTTCAATGAGAACCGAAAACTTGTTTCTTGTCTGACAGCTATTAATAGTTTGGTTATGAGACTTTACCTAGTTGTTTTTACAGTGCAGGCTGTTACTGATAAAAACATTTCACTCTACAATATCTGTGCACAAATAACGTGATGTCACAAACCAGATGTTAGTGGGGAAAGTGCTCAATTACAGTTACTGTAGCCTTGTGGTTTTTATGTAGTTGATAAACTGTCATCCAATGTATTCAACACTAGAGGTCACTGTTTCCCAACTTTGTAGTGTTCTGGGCTGTTTGTTGTTTTCTGCAGAGTGATTTGATTCCTGTGACGTGATGGACAGACAGTATTCCTCCTCCTAACTGCAGCCATGACTGACAAATCCTCAGAAAACAAAAAGTTTTCCTTCTTTATGTGTCAGGTTGATAATTTTGTTTTGTGGTTATGGCTGCTTACAGTTCATACATATATTTTTAGCATTATTCAATCTGCCATCTGTTTCAAGGTGGTTTGGCTCACACTGGTTTTGAAGACTACACACCTACACTTGTACTCATTAATCTGTCGTTAGTTAGCGAACCCTAAGATACAGGTTTCTAAAAATAACTTGCAGCAGGTATTTTCATTTGTCACATTTACGAAAAGGTCTTAACAGAAACAAGGGGCTTACTTTGTGTTAAATCTCTTAAATCAATCTTTCAATTGAATTGTGATATCTTAGCATACTTTTGTCAGACACTGGACTTTTAAAATTTAAAACTAACTGGTTTGAAATTATTTACTGACTGGCTGTGAGTTGGACAAAGCTAAATATTACTCTATTCCATTCAATTTTAATAATATATAGCACCAAATCACAACAGCAGTCATCTAAGGTGCTTTATATTGTAAGGTAAAGACCACAACAATCAGATGACCCCCTATGAGCAAGCCCTTGGCGACAGTGGGGGAAAAAAACCTCTCTTTTAACAGGAAGAAACCTCTGGCAGAACCAGGCTCAGGGAGGGACGGCCATCTGGCACAACCGGTTGTGGCTGAGCGAAGGAGGCAAGATAAAAGACACTGTGGAAGAGAGCCAGAGATTAATAATAACTAATGATTAAATGTAGAGTGGCATGTAAACGCATAGGGAGTGAAGAAGAAACACTCAGTGCATCATGGAAGTCCCCCAGCAGCCCATAACTAAGGGAGGATGCAGAGTCACCTGGTCCAGCGCTAACTATATGCTTTATCAAAAAAGAAAGATTAAAGGCTAATCTTACAAGTAGAGAGGGTGTTTGTCTCCCCAATCCAAACTGGGAGCTGGTTTCACAGAAGAGGGGCCTGAAAGCTGAAGGTTCTGCCTCCCATTCCACTTTTAAAAATTTAGGAACCGCAAGTAAGCCAACAGTCTTATCACCCCAATAGAGCAGTCTGAGAGCAAAGTGCTCTATTGGGGTGATATGAGGTCTTTAAGATAAGTTGGGGTCTGATTATTCAAGATCTTTTCCAAGGATTGTCATTAGAAAAGATGCTGAACCCCAAACTGCCTCTCGTGTGCCCTTCAGTGTGTGAGCGACTATGATTAAAGCATTGTGTAAATGCAGGTCAATTTATCATATTGTACTGACTGCACAGATTGAAAGAAAATTGCGCTTTGAACCAAGTTTTTGCTGCATGACTGAACTGGTACCAGCCACTCTTTAAGAGGTGTGCTGTATTAAGTGCACAGTGGAAATCTTTGCAGTGGAATCCCATAGGATGCACATACGTTTGCATACATTTCAGATAAGAAAGCCAAAACATCAGCCATTTTGGATTAGCGCACTACCTCGGATCTGCTTATTGTGGATGCTAACAGGGGCTTTATTTCAGAGCTGCCACCTGGTGCACTTCTTCCCTTTAATTCTGGATATTGTAAAGTTGGTGTTAAAATTCATACAACTTGCATTAAGCTGTAAGAACCCTGTTGAATTGTGTCAGTCACTTCAGTCCCTGTTGAATTGTGTCAGTCACTTCAGTGGCATCATTCACATTTTAAAGATGTAAGAAGTAATGTGAAGCTGAAGTTTTGATGTCTGTGTTTCACATTTTCCATTTGCATGCTGAACCTAAAAGAAAAAAGACAGTGTTTCGTGTCTGTATTATATTCAGGTAAATTAATAGTTGCTGGGTAACAGAAAAATGGTTGCAGTATTTGCATATTTTTTTGTTGTAAAGTGTTCCCTGTTGTGTCTCTTTATGTAGCCTTCCCTCTGCTTTTCATCAAGCGCTATCCCAAAAGCTCACAGCTGGACAAAGACGGACCTGATACCGTCCCTGAAGCCGACTCTGACTATGAGGAGATCACTTCAGCAGAAAAACAACCTGTATGTTATGACTAATTTACATTCACTGGATACAGAACGGTCTTGTTTTTAAGGAATATAACTAAGAGCAAGGGTGTCTGTGCAATTCATTGACGTTGCACAGTGTGAACAAAAAAAGACTATTTTCTGCTCTTCTTTCAGCACTCGGACAGCAGTTCCAAAACATCAGTGGATACCCTGAATCCTCCAGAGGTAAATGAGACGAGTGAGGAACGCTCGGCCGTCTGCAGAACATCTACGCCAAGGAAACGCTTGGCCTTGTCCTTTTCTGCCAAAGAGAAGCTTCTGAACTGGGACGTGGAGGTCAACCCAGAGGGAACTCCCGTTAGCACAACCACCGAAAACGCACCACAACATAAGGACCAGGTGGAGACTTGATCTGTTTATTAACCTGAGAGAAGATAGTTTTCTCATCTTTTCCTTCTATGCTGTGTAGAATGGCTCACGGACAGTGATGTGAGAGATATAAGAGGAATTAATCCTACATTATATTGAATACATTTATCCTCTCCTCTCATGTTTTATCAGGTACAGGCAGAGGCACAACTAGATGAGCCTCGGAGAAACTCGATCCAGAGCGGGGAGGCTTCCCCGAGCCAAACTTCAGCTTCATCCCCCTCAGCCTTCCAGGCTATAGCCAACGCCTTCAGGAGGACATTTAGCGGGACCAATCAACTCAGCAGCTCCAACACTGCAGTCATAATGTATAAAATACTTATATAAACCAAGCAGTCTTCTCTACTGCTCTCTATGGGCTTCAAATCAGATTAAATTCTGATACTTTTCCTCTGCTTTAACAGGAGACCTAAACACGACGGTCCCCGCAAACGGCGGCCCATGTCCGAGGGAGCGTTTAGCTTTAGCTCACGCTTCAGTGCCATAGCGCCAGAGTCATCCCGAGAGGACCAGGCCAGCATGCGTGAAGCTCATTGGGCAGATCCATGGAGGGCGGGGCAGGACCTGCCTTCCCTGTTGCAGCAGGTGTCCTTAAAGGGCCATAAAGACTCTGGAGAGGTGTTCGCTGATGACATTGGCCCATTTGCACGCAAAAGGGTCAACTTGTTCTCTTCCTTGAGGCTGAGGAAGAGGGAATTGTCTGGGAGTGAAGGGAAAGACCAGGAGGTTCAAAAGGAAATCACAAACATCCTCTCTAACCTCAGAAACAAAGGTTAGTGTAGGGACTCCGAAGCTTGTTTGTAACAGTGCTTTAAATCCTCTGGATTTTTTGCCTTTAGCTTGATCCAATTTACAAGTTCCACACTTTAACTCAGGTCAGTGGGCAGCTGCAACTGCAATAATGTCTGATGATCAGAGAAGTGAACTAAACAAAACCCTCCAGACAGAATCAAAGGACCTTGTTTTACTAAACGTGTGTTTTTGAGGTTTAAAGGGGATCTATTCTCCTCATTTTTAGGTCTCTGATTTCTCTACTGGGTGTAATAAAAGTAGTTTTGCATGATTTGCACACCCTAGCCCTTAGTGTAGCCCATCTGGTCATCCACTGTGTGAAACAAGCCTTTAGCACCTTTTCCTTTAATACCACCCTCCATTTAGGCTAGCTTTCTTGTAATTGGCTGCCCCTCATAGACAGAAGGCTCAAACAGCGGGCGGGTGGGGTTTACTGCCCACACTCAGAGCTGTGTGCCTGAGATGACCACGTTAAGCTCCTCTGCTCTGTGTTGTACAGCTCCAGCAATAGAGAAAGCCATCTGAAATTGAGGGTTTAGAGCAATCTCAAGCCTCCTTATTTAAAAGTCTTACCATGTTTAATTTCAGTATCCACTGCTGAAAAGAAGGAAGAGGTTTTTGGCTGCCTTTTTTGCTTATTTGCTTCATGCTTGTGTGGTTTCCATACTTTTTGGAGCCAATTTTTTGTGTTTGGAGTGCAGGCTTCTGAACACCTAGAAGAATTTTTCATCCATGGGATTATCATAGTAAAATTTCATGCTGACTTTTAAAGTTTATCTGTATAATCCAAAAAGGCTCTTTTTTTCTCTTGCAAATCTAAAATGCTAAGAGTTTCTAATTATCCTCACTTTTTAACTTTTCACTCGCTACATATCCAGCATCCAGTCAGCAGAATTTGGAGGAGCCCTCCTCAAGTGATGATGAAAATGAAAACCTGGTATCCAGTCAGAAGGTTTGCACATTCCTATTGAGTGAGACACGGCACATCCCAGTTATTCCCGCGTGTACTGGGTTTGTTTTTTGGTTTTTTCCATGTGTACATTTTGAGAAATGTTCCACGCTTCCTGTCCCAGCTGCATTCAGAGAAACTGAGGAGGAAGCAGGAAAAGACAGTGGCCCAGCAGGCTAAACGCGAACAGCTAAAGAGGCTTCACAGAGCTCAGGTATCGTAATTTCCTTTTAAATTCAGTCTGTGGTTAATAGAGAGATTTGTGCTGGAAAGCTGTGCATTGGTCTGACCTGACAAAAATGTAAAAACCCCTGACTGAAGAGCTTTTTGCTACCAGTCATAGTTATACATTTTACATTTACCTGATGCTTTTACAGTACAAAGGTTTGCTGCTCGCTCAAAAAGATCCACGATGTTTTTATCTGAGAGTATGCCCACACTGATGACACTGAATATCTAGCAGTTATGACTTTAACAGAGAGGTGTTATTATGTTTCAACTTTCTGCTGTAGTCAAAAGTTAATTTATGTCTATGAGCACATTTCTATCTTTAGTGCTGTGCAAAAATGTTGAGCCACCCCTCGTTTCTTATTAATTTTATAATAAGTAGGTGCATTGATTTTATTTAAACATGTGAAAACATACAAAGAAATATAAAGTCTAAAACTGATTTTGTGCAGTTCTTTTGAGCTTGACAATCAATATTTGGTATGACTGCCTGTATCATCAACACAGTCTTAAATCTCTTTGGCAGCTTTTTCTATAGTCTTCATTGTATAGTCCCAGTCCCAATTTCTGTCCAGAGGATTCAGACCTCACCGTTAGAACTGCTTGAATAGTTCAGTTCATTTTTATTTCAAACGTGTACATTCACCATCATTTTGTGATATCATTCCATTCTTTTGTTTAAAAAAAGGAGTAAACAGAAGTATACACTTATTAGTCCCTACCCCCACAAATTTTTCATCTCATTCATTTAGTTTTCTTTTAGTCTTAAATCAAACAATGAAACAAAAGCAAAACAAAACACAAATCATCACAATATAGTTTCTTTCATATAATAAAAGACAGAATATGTAAATTAGCAGATTCACAATAAACCAAAACATCACTTCAGTTACTGTCCTGGGTCAACCCCGTTTTCTTTATTCTTATATTTGCTTAAAATTATTTTTTTATATTTTATTTTAAACTGGTTTATGTTGTTACTTTCTTCACTGTTGAGATAGACATACTTTTTAAAGTTGTTCTAGCACTTTGTATTTTTAAATTCCATTTCCTCCCCCCTCGTCTTTCTATAAACAATTTACGCATTTCTTTTGGAAGCATTTTGTTTCTTGCTTTATATATTATTTGTGCTGTTTTAAACTTCACCAAGTCCTGAAATTTTATGGCTTGCATTTTGATAAAGAGTGCATTTGTATGGTCCCTGTACCCTGCATTATTTATTATTAATCTAATGGCTCTTTTCTGCGTTATGGTTATTGGTTGTGCATTACTTTTGTATGTGTTTCCCCAGACCTGTACACAATAGCTCATATATGGTAGTAGTAAAGCACAGTATAATATGTGCAGTGCTTTCTGATCCAAGATTTGCTTTGTTTTCCCCAGGACGGCAATACCCCGTGCCAGTTTCCCCCTAACATAAGTAATATGTTAGGTTCTGATAGTGTTGAGATCCGGGCTGTGGGGAGGCCCATCCATGACTCGTGGTGTTCTGTTGTATGTTCTTCTGTCCCAACATGCTTTGACTGCTTTGCCAGTGTGTTTGGGACCATTGTCATGCTGAAAAACAAAGCTGTTGCTAATCAGATGTTTTCAGATGGCATTGCACGGTGGATCAAAATTTGATGGCACTTTTCTGCATTCACAATCCAATCAGTTGTGACAAAATCCCCATCAATCCAACCATGAGAAGAAATAATTAGAGCTCGCATTCAACCAGTTTTCAGGTGGTTGGGTGTGGTATTTATTAGGATTTTCTCATTTCACATATGACACCAGCTGGTTCTTGGGCCATAAAGAATGAAAAGGAATAAAACAGGGCAGACTATGGAAAAATGCTTTGACTAGTAACAAATGGAGCCGCTCTAAAGGAATTTAATAATGATGCTTTTTGAGTATTTATATATATATGCATCTGATTATATAAAAGGACTCAGGCATGAATAAATTGGGGGAAAAAAATCAATATAACATATGTTAATAAGGTAGTGGGCCACCATGTGACACCAGACGTCAATGTTTGCTGGCAGTGATTCTTCACGTCTCCTGAGCTCTACCACACGGTGCATTTATATAGCGCTTTTCTAGAAAAGCGCTATATAAATGCAATCCATTATTATTATTATTATTATTATTATTATTATTATTATTATTATTATAATAATAATAATAATAATAATAATAATAATAATCATTATAATTATAGTGGTGAAGACTGCTGTCTAACACGTCCCCCCAAACATCATTTCCATTCTCCATCAAACCTTTCAGGGAGTCTGTTTGCCCTATGGATGAGGGCATCATCACCCGGGGAGAGGCTACTCCCACCGTGACAGAAATGTTTCATCAAAGGATAAAAATGACCAGCTTAATGTTTATTTGCAGTGACCTTTCACAAACAGAAGCACTCCTCACTGTAAGAGTCGGTGCTTCAGGTTTTTCCTTCAGTTTGTTATCCTTGTTTATTTCCCAAAGAATGTCACAATATTCCTTTCACTGCAGACGGTCCCTGCTGATATCAGTCTGAGATTTCTTCGAAAACCCCATTACAAGGATGGTAAATGGAACATTGTTTGTAGTGCTCACAGAATTGAAAAATTGCATTTATATAAAAAAAAAAAGAAGAAGAACGGCAGAAAAATCTCTTACTCCGAATGATTCGTGTAAGTGTTTTCTATAAAAGAAATGGGGCCTTTAAACTAGTTCATTACAAGTTCTCAGAATTACCCAGAATAACAAGGACACTTCAGAGAAAGAAGGGCTAATTTTATTTGTGAACACCACAAATCAATTTAGATCCTTTGTATGGAGGGGAAAGCAGAAATTTCAAAGAACGATTTCTCCGTTGATTAATCTCCTTTGATCACATCTAACTACATGTGTCATACGGCGACGTTGTTGCGTTGCACAGGTGATCCAGAGACAGTTGGAGGAAGTCGGAGAAAAGCAGAGGGACCTGGAGGAGAGAGGAGTGGCCATAGAAAAGATCATAAGAGGAGAAACAGGTACATTCAGACCAGTGCCTTACAAACCTGTGAGTCTCAGCATTGCGTAGCTGCTTTTATTTGACAGAAGTCTGTACCATAACACCTTGATTCACTCTACTCTACAGCTCAATGGAATTCCACAGTGAAAGCTTCATTCTTTTTTTCCCTTCTCATTCTGTTTAATTGCACTGCCCATACTTCTCAGACCATTTAGAGAAAAGCACTGCCTTGTAATCCCGGTCTGGTTAAAAGCCTCTACATACGGTTAATGGCTGTGCTCACAATAGACACTAGGGACTTTATTGTTGCTTCATCTTTCTACAATACAGGCTTCTGTTTGTGTTCCAGTGAATAGTATATGACCCTGTGACATGATGTGTATGTCATTGAAGTTCTTGCAGTGGTTTTTAAATAATTGATATAAATTCTGAAATGTCTGTCTTCTTTTTTGATCCCTATCAAACCTCTTTTTTCCTCCCTACATCGTTCCCTCTTTCCCTTTTACAGAATCTCCTCAGACGGACGACAGTGACGAGGCCCAGCTCTATCAGTCCTGGTTTAAGCTCGTCCTAGAGAAGAACAGATTGGCACGCTATGAGTCTGAACTCATGATCTTGTAAGTGAATGCATTATGAAAGCAATTCCCTTTTCTCACATGTAGAGGTCTCACTATTTTCTCCTGTGTTCAGCGCTCAGGAGCTGGAGCTGGAGGACACACAGAGTCGGCTGCAGCAGGATCTGCGACGCAAAATGGCAGTAGAGGGTACGGCCTTGAGCACACAGCGCTGCAGTCTGATATAATATAGCATGCTCATATTTCTGTCTTCCTCCTACTCTTTTTAGATACAAAGAAGAGTGCCTCAGAGCTGCAGGAGGAACAGGTGATCCTCGCAGAGATCATGAGAACAGTGGAGAAACGAGACATGTTGGTCTCTATTCTGGAGGAGCAGAGGCTCAAGGAGAGGGCTGAGGACAGGGACCTCGAGAGCCTTGTGCTCTCCAAGGGCTATGAGTTCCACTGGGCCCGCATGGATGATAGCTGGGGCCAAGAGAAGCAGGAGTGATGGCTGAAAACCGAGGATCTCACTCTGAAGAGGACAGATTAGAAGGAAAACAGGTTCCCACAATAGTTTGCTTTTGGCTTTTTTTTTGCAAAGCTACAAGTCTGGAAAATGTTGAAGGAATCTTGAAACACTGACGAAGATTGTAAGACTTGATCGTGTTAGAAAGGAAATTGACCCTTAGATAATGGCTTCCTGTATAGCCACGAGGGTTAATAACTTTTCTGCCAACTTTTCTCAACACTCAGAAGTGTAACTGCAATGTCCCATGCTGATACTGACCTGAAACTTGATGTATGATATGCTTAACCACCTCTGATAATGTGAGCCACTGCCTTGAATGCCTGCACTCATCACAAACCAAACTGCCTTATTTGTGGCTGCTAGCCATAAGAGTGGACTTGTTGCGACAGATTGGTTATTACTGTAACACTGTATCTTCACTGGATAGCACATGGAAGGAGTCAAAAGTTTTTCTGGAGACTCTTGCACAGCGTGAGTTGTTATAAAACCAGAAAAATGCTTTAAGTATTTCACTATGAGTCACTTTATGTGCAGCCTTGTTTGTGACTGTAAACTCTTGTGCATATTTTAAATTTATTCACTTTTCTTTGGATCAAATAAAATATATTTATGTATGCTCAGGCACTAATTAACACCAGAGAAATGGAATCTGCCATGGAGCTGCTGCACAGACTGAAACCACAGATATCTAGGGGAGCCGTTCCATTCCTATTTGTCTCATTGTACAGTTGGCTGGAGCTCAGCTAAAAAAGCAGCAAACAGCAGTAGCAAGACAGTCCACAGTGAATGGTAAAAGCATAGACTGTATATAAAAATGGATGGGCCGCTTACTCCTCGTGTTGAATTCTCAAAATCAGCATTTTGGTACCACTGTGTAAATTTTTGGAACCAAAATGATCGTGATCTTGTTTGGAGTGGGAATTCATTAGCCTAATATTGTCAGACTTGAAGCTAATTAGTGCTAAGTAACAGACAAATACAACGGTTGAATTTCACTCACCAAAACTAAAGCACCAACTTCTTGGACAGACTACACCACCCTGTAAGCAAGGCACCGACAGCACAAACACTGTGGAGGTCCAGTTCCGAGACTTAAACTAAAGAAGGTAAAGCCCAGCAAACACAGATGGGCGGCAGCTTCCTGTGTTGGGACACCTGGCAATGCAAGCAGCTGCAACCTTCTCTAGTATTAAATTAAAGAAACTTCTATGAAGGCCAAAACTGGAGGCTGTAACCGGATATTTTTGTTTAGTTTTTTTTATTGCTGTAAAAATGTACATTTTAACATGGGATTCACTTTCTGTGTGTTTAAGAATCAAATGGTTATTGTGGTTGAGGAAGACGACTGGTATCAGAAAACTGCTGCTAGAAACGGCTGCTGTTGCTCGCTTCATCTGTGAAATTCAAATGTCAGTGCTGGAATGTTGTTTGTTGTCCCCAAGTGTTACACAGAGGTAATTTATTACAATTTGAAATCAGGACTATTCTAAAAATTTACTCACTTCTTGATCTCTTTTATCACAAGCATAAAGAAAATGTCAAGAGGAAAAATCTTCACTCCACAAAATTAAATTTTTGGTCTAAAGTTTCACTCATTCTGGACTATCCTTGAACCGCCGTTAGAAAACTGGAAGTCCACAGAGTGGGAGTTCTCATGTACTTTTGTTGAAACTTGCAGATATCTCTGGCCTTGCTCCAGTAAGGCATACCACTAGCTGTGACATCCTGAAAGCAGCGTGCCCAAAGTGGATTCATCATTTTGTTAACTACTGTGAATCTGTCTACAATTCACTGTAAAGGGCTGTGAGTCAAAATGCCATCAAATTGTCATCTCATGAAAAGATGAATGTGTTTACATGAGTTTTAATGCTGATGCAAACTGCCATACTATTCTCTCGGTCCTCGGGCGTTAAATGTTATTTTGTTTATAATACAAATGAATGCAAATTAAATAATATCTGTAAGTTTGGTTTTCTTTAGCAAAAAACTTTCATGTTTTATTTTAATGCTGCTTTGAGTGTTTTTAAATGAAATTATCTTAAATAAAAATGAATTTTTGGATTTTTGGTACTGTTTTATTCTGTCTTCCTCTGATTATAAAAGCAACCTATTTCTTACTGCTTAACAACATAAAGACATATAAACAGTCTTAAAAAGCTGTTGGGCCTCAGTTTTCTTTGGCATTGATGCTACAACTTTCTGGAATGCTGTTGTGGTTTTACAGACACATGACCACTAACCACATGATGTTAACTTGTCTGCCATTTTGAACATGTGACGATGTAGGATCAAGTGATTAAGGCCCTAGCCACACAGGCTTAGAGACTGGTCCCCAACCGGTCATGAGGGAAAAATTAGTATTCCCCTACCTGTTGTGAGTGGTTGCTGGAGCTTGATGGCAGTTGCTGGGAAAATAATTGCTAAAGCCCCAGTCACAGAGGCTTACAGACCCTCTGGCAGCCACTTGATATTATTAACAAAACATACTTGTGATTGGTGTGGGTGCTAGCATATTGCTGTGGTTGTGCTTTAAATGGAAATGTTCTACAAACACTGTCCGGCTACTCTCCAAGCTGTAGTGAAACTATAAAAAAGCGCAACACAAACAGTCTTGAAACACACTGGTTGCACTGCTGAGACCCAACTTTTATTTTCAAGGTCAACCACGTCCCCTCAGTTGAAGTTTTCTTGTTAGCATTTAGTAAAAACTATGAGCAACGGTGGTTTTTGGTGCAGCAACCTCCAGGAACCACTGTCAGCCAGTAAGAGACTACACAGGAACCAGTAGTTGTACCCCATCCAGTATAGCGGACAACTCTTAAAGAAAGTGGACTTGACATCGCTAAGAAACTTTAATTGGAGGCTTGAACAAAAGAATAAAGTGAGTGGAATAAAAAGATTTTAAAAAAATAATTAATCAGACAAAAAGAGTTTAGAAAAAGGTCCTTATGGGGGGTGGGGGAGGGGATCATATTTCAGGAGGGGCTGGTAACACCCCATGTCCACCCCTCTAGGTATGGCCCTGTTTGTTTATTATTGGGTAACTTTGAGAAGCTAGAAAAAAACCCAAGTAAAAATTAAAGGGCTTTAATTATAACGAGGTCACTTTTAGGGTCCTTTGCATCTATTTCTGTTGCCTCCTATTTTCACCTCCCGCTGCCCCCAGGACAGCTCTAGACCGAGTTGGACCCTGTTCCCGCGGTCAGAAGCCTTCCGCCTGCTCCCAGCCCTCCTCCGCAGAGGAGGGGCCACGCACTCCAGCCAACCTCGGGAGAAAATGTCTGGAATTCCGTTTCCGCTTTAGGGAGTGGACAGCGATTTTCCCTTAGTTTTTTTTACTTTGACTTTCTAACAAACTTTGATTTCCACGTCAACTCGGACAGTTTTGAGTTAACTGTCCCGGATTTAGTTGTCGTTTCGGCCATGGCTTCTTCGCCTCAGAAGTCCCCTTCGTCTCCTAAGTCTCCGACGCCCAAATCTCCGTCTTCCAGAAAGAAAGATGACTCTTTCCTTGGGAAACTTGGTGGAACTTTGGTAAGAAGGAAAAAAGCCAAAGAAGGTAAACAGCTAACAAAGTTAACAGTCTAGCAACTCTTCTGCTCCTCTGAATGCACTGTTTTCTGAACTAAACCCTCTTACAGACACATTTTATAGTATGTGCACACAGCGTTGTACTCTATGAACAGCCTCCAAAAAAATAAAAGTCACTACTACTACGCACTGAAGTTTCAGAGAGCCGACATATTTAGCACTTGGTTATGTTTAAGCTTAGAAGAAGTTCTTTAACTACAACGTGTGGTGTCCTGTGTGTGCTTTCATGGCCGCAGGCTGTGTGGTCTGTACCCATGTAAGGTATTGAATCCGCTACTACTGTAATAAGTGAGGAATGAGGCAAGAGGGAACACAGGCCCGCTAACCACTGTAGAGGCAGCACCCATCGTGCTTTCACAACAGCTTTTATTTTTTTAGTTTGACTTAGTTGGAAGGCAATAAGGAGACACATTGGGCGTTAAACTAGTTGTTAAAGGAGGTATACATATACAGAGACAATTTATATGTGGATTAGTCTCTTTTTTTCCCCTTCCAGAGTGCTCCCACCGGGTCAACTAATTTAATTTAGGTAATAAAGAGTTCATGTGAGGTTGGTTTTATGGATCATGCTTTTAGCAGCTTAACATTTTGTGTTGCAGCTAAGAAACATTTCACTTTAACAACAGAGAAATTTACTTTGGATCAGACATACAGGCTGCAGTTATTTCAGCATAATTACAAGCTACATACAGATGCAGATGGGTAACAAATTGGGACCACTTGTTCAAACTCATTGTAGTTTGTGGGTGACATACACTAAATTTGATCTCAGGTGGGCAAGAACAGTAAAAACAGTTAAATAGTAACAAAAAAATTTTTTTTCCAAACTATTGGATTATTGTTATATGTAATCAAACGTCCACTTACAAAACGTTTGATTTGAACTATTGAGATGTGTTAACCTCTTAACATCCAGCAGGTCATTGGCCACCTGTCTGGTGTAAATTGGAATTTACAGCCTCATGTCTGTGTCCGCCTGGTCTTTGGGTATGCAGAGGAAAGGATGATTGTTATGTAACAAACACAGATGCATTACTCATAAAGAAAACAGACACATAGCCCGTGGAAAGGACGCGGCAGCTGAGTTCGTCACAAAGAGGTAGAATCCTGAAAACAATTAAAAAAATAATATATCCCTTTCTTTTACTGAAGGGAAATATTAATATGTCCCAAAAACGTTCACATTTGATGAATCATTTGTTTACTAAATAGACGATAAACAGGCTGAGATGTGTTAATATAAAATACGGTCAGTTTCAACACTTCATCTCAGTTTTTCCACATTCAGTTAGTCGACTGTCATTACAAAGAAACAGACCAGCAGAGCTGCTTGGCATAACCAGCTTACTTTGGAAACATCTGTAGTTCAGACCTCTGGCTTGGATGAAATTAACTGTTGTCTTACCACTCTCAGGGGCTCATTATCAATGACTTGCAGCTTAAAGCTTCCTGGTGCTGAAAGTCCAAAAATGTCAGTTTTGTCCACCGTTTTAAAAATTATATTCTGCATGTCCAGTGGATCCTTTGGCAACCTAGTTCATTCATTCATTCATTCTGGTCTGATATATTAGGCCAAGCTCTCCACTCTCCTTTCAGTATATTTCCAAAAACATGGAGAATTATTTCCAGGGAGGACTGAGTAATGCCTTACTACCATACAATATTAGCTTTATCTGTAAACCACTTTAAAAACGACCCACAAGGAACCAAAGTGCTGTACAGAAGACTAGATAAGAGACATAAGGACATAGTAGCTCAGAGAAGGAGGGTGAGGCAAGACCACTGAGGGCTTTATTAGCAAATAAATTCATTCTAAAAGGAATGGGCAGCCAATGGAGGGAGACGTGCTCATATTCACATGTGCCAATTAAAAGACCAGCAGTAGCATTTTGTACCATCTGGAGACGAGCGATGGAGGAACCACTAACGCCCATATAAAGTGCATTACATTACTCCAGCCGAGTGGTGACAACGGTGTGGATTACTGTGTCAAAGTGTTGCCTAGAAAGAATTGGCTTTTATTTTAGCCAGCTGCCCTGATGTCAAGCTAGAGGTCAGCGTCAACTTTGACCCCTAGCTTTGTGATAGTTGGCTTGATATACTGGGCCAAGGAATCCAGATCTATAGGGGTGGTGCGAGTGGTGCTGCCAAAAACGGCTTCTTCTAAAAACTGGAGAGCCATGCAAGCCTTTATGATGTCAGGACACTTTGCAAAAGTCTAACAGAGTGTGCGTCATTTGCTTGTTTTAATTTGCCTCAGTCTGTATTTATTTAAAGTGAACCTTTCTGTCATATATGCACTATTTCAGCTGTGGATGATCATATTAAACATGGGCAAAGTTCCAAATATTGAGTATGTACAAGGAATTCAAGCTTATTTATATGGTAAGGTCCAGGAACTCGGCTCTTGTTATTACACAGAAGCACCACCCTCCTGCTGGCCAAAGTTTTGTTTGTGAGGGGCTACAGATGAAAGTTGGCTTGAAGGAAGGAGAGGTAAAACAGCTTGTTTCGAACTGTGAATCCTTTAAAGATGCTCTAGTAGAATCCTACAATGGTTTAATAGATAGCAGAGCACGTCTGGTTTCAAAACACTAAGATCAGTCAGCTTGTGAGCGATGAATGATGTCTCGGTACCATCAGCATATCTCTGGAAACATTTGTCATAAAAGCTGGTGAAGACACTGATTATTTGGTTGACCAGCAGTTATCTGTAATGCACTCGCTTTGCTCCACATGGTCAGAGGTCAGGATCAAGTACAGAATAGCAGCTGTGGAGCTCATAGCGATTCACTCGACTTCTCATGGACACCTCTGCCCGCTTCATCTTCCTCTGTAATAGTTCTTTAACACCGCTCTATTTTAACTACCAGGAACGTGCTTTAAATAAATGTCTTCCAAAAGGCTTCTTTTAAATGCTCAATTCAGTTTATTACCATGCCGGCTTGCACTGGAAATACAACAGGCTCCACAGATGACATTCATTGTTGAAGGCCAGGTTTTATCATGGAATGAGAAAGGTCCCCTTCAGTCGGATGATTACTTTCTGTCAGTCAGGATACTGTTGCACAGCTGAGCCCCATTTTATGTTTGCTTTGCCCATAGGACATGCATGCAATCTCATTATATCAATACGGGCTCATGTCCCCTACACACACACAGACACACACACAGAGTATATATGCACAGAGCAGTGTGTAGGACGTCTGCAGTGTGTTCTATGATTTGATGGAAAACGTGGGCTGGTCGCTCTCGTACTGATCAGTGAATAAATTTAGGTCCATGTGACATTTATGGCTGTCTCTGCATGTGCCGGGGAGAGAGAGGGGCCGCCGACTGGAACGGGAGTAATGACTGGATGAGAAGAAGAAAGGGAACAGGTTGGAGGGGATGTGAAGGAAGGGAAGGCTATGTGATGTGGACGAGGTGGTATGAAAAGAGAGGAGAAGGTCAGGAGGTTTCAGAGCATTAGCGAGGGCTCTGCAGAACTGTGTACACTGAGTATGGAGCAAATACAATACATGAATCAGGGGAGGTAATTTTATATCCTCTGTGAAAAATCAAACAATTTTAATATTTATCTTGGGGTCAGTCGGTGTATTAAAGCTATTAGAGAGCTCAGCCTGTGGAGAATGAGACGCAGGGGACAGAGCTGGTCCTGCTAGCCAGGAGAGGATGCTTGTGACTGGGGGACGGAGACAGACAGACATGGGCTGTGGAGCGTTATGCCCTCCAGGTAGGACATCAGCATGCAATCTTTCCCCCATATGTAGCACTGGACAGGAGGCATGCAGCTATTTATTGTGTTACCCTTATTTAACCAAGCGGATGGATACGTATCCTCATTTTATGACAGTGGACTGAGGAGGGGGTGGAGTGGAGTGATGTGTGGTGAGAAGACTCGGGATGCCTTTTAATCCCTTTCAGTGCGCTCGTAATGTCACTAAATGAAATCTGTTGTGCAAAAAGGGGTGAGCAAAATCTTGCTCGATGCAGAATCCCAGCAGGGGAGTGAATTAATGCCATATTCAGATGAATCTACCCGCCATACTTCCTCAGCACCTAGCCAGGGTTAAACAAAGTCACTCTACCTTAAATAGCACAAGTGGTGGTTAACAGTAATATCACATTGTGCTAATTAGTATGGTGTTATTGTACCGCAGCTGTACCCCCACATGAGACTGAAGTTTCAGCCGCTGAGGGTGGCTTTCACAGGTCTTCAGGTTATTTGTAAGTTACAAAATGTAGAGTAGACCACAGAAAGCAAAAATGATTCCCTTTTTCCATATGTGTCTTTGTTGAACTGTGATTGAAATAGAAGAATAGAGGAACTAGCCCCATTAGTTCTGTTCCTGGCGACTGGTTTCTTAGTCGACTAAATAAGGAAAATAAAACTAGACTAACCGACTAATCTAAAACTAAGAATCACTCAGGTGTTAAGTTAAATTTAAGAACTGTTTAATAGGAAATGTCAAAAACAAGTAATAAAGATAATTGAAACCATTAATCACATTCTTCAATAATGAATCATGCCAATGTGCAGCGCCTCGTATCCTGCGTTATCCACGTTACACGTTATACTCCAAACAGGCAACAAAGAAGAAAAACACTTAAAACAACCTGATGTTAAATATTATATGAAGACATGTTACTACAAAAGATGTTCACGTATTACTAAAATATTACAAAAAGAAATAATAACATATGAAAAACGAATAAACTGGGCCTACTCCTGGTAGGAGGTCGTTGGAACGCCTTATTCAGAAGGCAGACCGAACTCCTCACACTATTGCTAAGCGAGAGCCCATCTGCCTTTTGGAGAAAGCAAATTTCTGTTGCTTGTATCCGCGATCTCATTCTAATAGTGTTAGCAAAAAGACGAGGCCTAGATTAACAGATTTTTAATGTTTCTCAACAACAATGCGCCACCTGGTGGCAGAAGGCTGCGTAATGTTTAGGACACAATCATTTACTGGCATTGAGCGTTAGTTAAAATGTTAAATGACTAGATTAAACGACTAGTAAATTTGGTACCAACCAGTGATGACAGCGATAATTAGTAGCCTAGTGGCGCATGCTACTAACCCAGTATACACTTTTGTTTTGCAAAAAAAAAAAAAATAATAATGTGAGAGAAACCTGGTTTGAAGGTGGGTTTGATAACCTGATTCAAAACGTGGTCATCTCTTCTAATTATCTAATTCTAATAAATATGTAGAACCCAAAGGCACGAGACAAGTTTTTCGGTACTGGTATCTGTTGGTATTCTTAGCAATACTGACCAATAGCGTTTGAGCAGGCTTTCGATGTATAAAGGTAAGGAGCCCATGTAAAGAGCAAAAGAGATCTTGCATTTGTGAGTCCCAAAGGCATTGCTTGTCGTAGGACTGGGCAGTAGGGCTGCACGATATTAGGAAAACCTGCGATGTGCGAAAACTGTGATCAATACTGCGATAACGATATGACTTGCGATAAAATAAATAGCAAAACAACCCCCAAAAATGAATACATAATTTCCGTTTTACTGCAACAGTTTTATTTAATGAAAGCTGCTGTATTAGCAGTGTAACAACAAAGTGCACTTTAACATTGAAACATTGCCCCCATAAAAAGATTTCTGAGGCTTGAATTCTGAAAGACATCCTTCCCGGTCTCTAGAATTAGTTTTAAATAAACATAATTATACTGCAAATTATCTCAATGCAGTTGTTCATCATGTTACCACTCACCAAGTACTTATGATGTAAGTCAAAACTGGAGAGGAAACTTTACTGTAGTGCTTGCGTAGTTTTCAGCTTGGCTCAGTTCAAACATGACAGTCCAGCGGCATATTTCGTACATTTGTGGAATGGTGACGTGGGAAAAGTAGTTTCGTGAGGGGATGCGGTATCTCCGGTCCACTTTATGTATCAGACTGGTGAAGCCCTCTCTGACAACTGTATTTATAGGCATCATGTCTTTGTCGAAAAAATGTGTAATGGCCTCTGTTATTTCTTTGTAGCGCTTCGACGTTTTCTCATAAGTTGTTCCACTTGAAAAACTCTGATACAGAGACAGCTGTTGGACTGCTGTGCTCTTTGTCTTAACATTAGAAACCTTTGTTTGGCTAGCCCTGTCCTTCTGTAACTCCTCAAACAGTTCTCTGTGGTTGTATTGAAGATGATGGTGGAGATTAGTCGTGTTTCCTCTGGTGGTTGCCACGAGTGTTCGGCAAGTTTTGCAGAGTACCTGTGTTTGGAGAACGTCGTCTTTATCAAATCCAAAGTACCTCCAAATAAGCGAGATACTATTTATGTATTTATTTATTTATTTATTTTTAGGCACGAGTTCATAGTCAGTAGCGTTCTCATCATGCGTCTCGCTCTCAGCCTTTACAACTGTGACTCGTTGCTGCAGCGTTGTTCGCTCCCCACCTGCGTAGGAAGCGGGCCTCTAATCCATTTGATTGGTTAATGCCGTGAAGGGCTCTATTCGACTGGTCAAATGTGTAAAGGGGTTTCTTTGATTGGTAAATTCTTTAAAGCACGTGTGTAAACATTTTAAGGTACCCAATTATCGCAGTTTACGTCGTCTTTTGCGATGGGCCCATCGCGCAGGCTGATATCGCGATGACAATAAATTTTCGATTTATTGTGCAGGTCTACTGGGCAGTATGACCAAAAATTGTAATATCGCACTTTTATGAAAACTTAAAATAAATTTGAATGAGTGTCTCTTTGTATAGGTTTACAGTGAAACATTGTTCTTCCTGGAGGATTGAAAATATAAATAAGAATAACTGCCATCATAAAAAAGAAATAAAAATCACACAAACAAAACACTAAATAATCAACTTACTCAGGCCAATAATGGGTGGGTGCTTTAGCTGTTCCCTGGTGTAGCTGTACATCTGGGAATGACGTTCCTCTTTGTTAGCTTTTTTAAAATTAAGGCCATATTTGTAAACAATGATTAGGACATGGTACAGGAAGTACTTGCCCGGATATCCGCCGGCTATACCAAGAGCCCGGAAATATTGGCCTCTGTCCACAGAGACTTAGTGAACAGAGTAGCTGATGGGTTTTCCAGATTACAATCAGACCTAATTGGCCTGATGACCATTCGACTTTCTGCATCTTTGTCAGCAGATCTGCAGTGGGCAGAAAAATACAAGAAAGCACGCATACCTTGTGAGTGTACTCTTGCTGTGTACTTCAGGTTACAAAGGTTTAAATGATTTTAAATGATTCTGGCTGAGATAAAGGGCTAAAAAGCCTCTCTCGTAGTCTTACCACTGCATACATACGGGGTTGTCTGATAGATCTTGTGTATACATGCAACAGCATGCCCCCCTCAGCAATGCAGCTATTTGTTATCTATTAAAACAGGCCGGTGTATGCCTGCTATAACTTCATGTTAAATCATTGTAGATGAGCAAACTGAGAACATTTTTCAGTTTGGGGGTATTTTCTTTTGTGTTACCTTGTAAATCAAGCAGCAGATATTAGCTGGACTGCATTCAAATTAAGTAACTTCAAGCTTACTTATAGGTTATCCCATCCCGAGTCTCTAGGACAGGAAAAAAGTTCACCAGCCTTGGTGACTAGCTCGTTGTCACCTGATTTCCAACCACTTTTATCTACAAAATACAGTTGCAAAGGTTGCAAAAAGAGTCTGTGGGTAACATTGATGTGTTTATGGGATCAGTCGTTTGTTTGGGGTCATACTGAAAAGAAAATTGGGGTCATTTTGACTTCTGGTCATTATAAGATTCAAGATATGCTCGCTGGCAAACGACTTGTCAATCTTGAATACTTTCTTGAGGGGAATTAGGTGGAGGGTATTACCACTTGCATCACTTACTGTACCTTCTCATTGAAGCTTGACGTTTTTCCACAACACTCACACGTTGTCCCAGGGGAAACAAAAGTGGGTAAGTGGGTGGTAATTTACGGATTGAAAAGGGTGAGGTGTGTGTTGCTCTGTAGGAATATTCTCATACACCTCTGTGTGATGTGATGTCTGCTCATGGAGACACAGTGTACATCCAGGCACTTGTGGATGGTGTTGATTAAGAGGATGTTTTTCCAGTGAAGGCAGAGTAATGCACGGGATGTTCACTCCACTGCGTGCACACACACACACATACAGATCAGCAGCGATCAAACCTCCTCAGGTATCTGACATGCTGTGAAGAAGGGCATGCTGGGCTGCTTTAAAGCCCACTGAGAAGCAGGAAGCAGCACTGCTCTGTGTTTGGTTGACGTCAAGTGGCTCCCAACACTTATTCGTGGAATCGGGGGGACGTCCGAACTACTGCTGAACACCTCAAATGATTATAATTCTGGTCTTTGTCTTAGCTGGTGTGCCTTGCATGTAGAGTTATCAGATTGATTGGCATTTCAAAGATGTGTCACACAGCTTTTTACTGTTTATTTTTTGAAGTAAAGCTGGTTTCATTTCTTCTCCTGGTGCTTTTGATAACACTGGCCAACAAGCCAGTGCTGCTGGGATTCTTTCACCTCTAATAAATTTCACTTGGTGACTATTTTCGTCTAGCACGTCCTGTTTTTTTTAGTTATGGTGTTCCAAGTATTGGACAGCTAGTGTGACTGGACAGAAAAGACGTCACGTTTCAGCATTTAAGAAAAAAGTGGAGCTAAAATTAAGGAAGGCGTTGATGCTTGACGATGGGTTCAAAGGAAAACTGAACCCAACTACATCAGCAGCATTCGTGCAGGTTGTCAACAGTTTTGTTTTGGGGTTTTTTTTGGGGGGGCAGTCCCGGAGCAGAGAATTATGCTGAGGCTGTGGATAACTTTCTGAAAGTGTATCAGAGTGTTACTGAAGATGCAGTTTTTGTCTCCTCATGTATTGTATTCCCACTAAATCTGGATGACAGCGATGAGCATAGGGCAAGATTTCATCAAGGTATAAAAGTGAAAAACTGATATCAAAGAAAATTGAATCCGAGCACGATGAGTAAATGTTTTTGGTTCAGAACAAGCACAAAATCAGGTGCCTCAAAGATTTTTGAGCATACTGGGCTTGTTTTATTTTGAGCTAAATTGACAGAACTACACATCTTTTGCATGTCTCTGATATTGCGTTCTGGCCTGTTTTTAGAATGACATTAAAACACTTTTGGTGGGCAAGAGTTGAAATTCCAGACATTTTGTTGATACATTGATATTCAAAAGTGTCAAAATGTCAGTGATTAGAAACAAAAACTTTTTTTTGTAGACCAGTGTGTATGTGTCTGCCTATCTGTGTCCGTATATGTCTGTTCATGGCAGAAATGGTTAATGGAAATGATTTTTCTATTACTAAATAATTATTTGTTAAAAATGAGAGTGCTCAGCTGCTTGTGAAAGTCTGAACCATTTCTGAATTATTGGTTATTCTTCTACAATTGGCTAACATTTAAAAACCCACAAAATTTCACTCTTCTCACAGTTTAGATGTTTATTGACACATGAGATGTAAATACATGTTTTTTAAAGAACAGGCTAACAAAAATTCAGCATGTCTTATATCTTGATTGTTTATGTGATTGTTTTAGTCTGATGGTGTGATTGTAACTTATTTGTTCTAGTGTCTGAGCTTCAGGAGGAGGGGATAAATGCCATCAACCTTCCTCTCAGCCCTTCACACTATGAGCTGGACCCTGAGGACACCATGCTCGGTAATCAGCTTAAATCACTCAATGTGCTGAATGTCACTTGTATTTGTTTCTTTAATCGTGTTATATTTGTTGTAATTTCTGCTGCCCTCTCGGCTGGGCCTCCTGGAAAAGAGATTTTTCCAACTCGTACCTGGATAAATGAAGGATATAATCGTATTTTTAGCTAACCCAAAGCATTTTGGGATCCACAGTTTGAGATACTTTAATACTCCATTGCTTTGTACTGTTGTTTGGTTTATTTTGCCAACTTTTTCTCATCCAACAGAGGAGAACGAGGTGCGCACCATGGTGGACCCAAACTCCAAGAATGACCGCAAACTGCAGGAGCTCATGAAGGTTTTTCTTTTTGACCTACCATTTAAGAATTTCTATATTGCTACATCTCCTAACAACTTAGACTAAGGGCCCGAGTAAAGCTTTGAAAATAATTTCTACGTTTTATTTGTTTTTTGTGTTTCTTTAAAGGATATATTGAGGTATATTTAAAGGTAGCTGAGCTGTATCATAAAAAATAAAACATTGTAAGCCCCCAATGAAGCACCTGTTTCTTCTTCTGCCTGCGTAGGTGTTGATCGACTGGATAAATGACGTTCTGGTGGGCGAGAGGATCATTGTTAAAGATCTGGCTGAGGATCTGTATGATGGTCAAGTTCTGCAGAAGCTGTTTGGTAACTTAACCTTCGCACATTGTTGTGGTTTGACAAAGAGTTTGCAGATGGGAGTTTGCAGATGAGAGCAGGAAGCAGGTGGGAAAAGAACCTTGAGAGGTGGAGGTATGAACTAGAGAGCTGAAGAATGAAAGTCATTAGAAACAAGAAAGAATACATGTGTGTGAATAACAGTGAGACAGGTGAAAGGTGAACATGCAGGGAGTAAAGGTAGTGTAGGTCACTCAACCATTCAAAACAGAGGACGGTGCTCA
Organism: Pundamilia nyererei; assembly: GCF_000239375.1. Classification (NCBI taxonomy): domain Eukaryota; kingdom Metazoa; phylum Chordata; class Actinopteri; order Cichliformes; family Cichlidae; genus Pundamilia; species Pundamilia nyererei. Next base: position 582,194 of record NW_005187490.1, read on the forward strand.
AGAGAGGTGAAGAAGAGAGTGCAGGGAGGGTGGAGCTGGTGGAGATTTGTGACAGAAGGATGGCGACGAGATTGAAGGGGAAGGTTTACATGATGGTTGTGACTAGGGCAGGGCAATATGGTCAAAAATATTTATCACGATATACATTTGAAAATTTGCGATAACGATATAACTGACACGAGACAAAATACTGTGCAACTCCACAGCTTTATTAGTGCAAAAATCCTCCACCAAATATCCACTTACGAGGACATTATTCTGCCACTGTTTGAAACAAATGTCCTCTTATGTGGATCTCATTTTTCTCAGATTAAAAAAAAATCTGGTAATTCTTTGTTTTTACATTCTTTAGGTCCCAATCAACCCAAATAACAAAGAAAAATTAAAAATGCATGTCATGAAAGAGTTCGGGTCTTAGGAGGTTAAACAAGCAGCTGTTTTTTTTTTTTATGTGCGTTAAAGTTATATAGAAATATAAAAGTGCAAATGCAAATTCCTTGCTGGCAGTTTAACCAAAAGGCATTTCCAGTGGAAACTGGCCGACATATCCTCAGCATAACCATGTTTAATATCCACAAAACTTAAAAAGAGGTTATACACACACAATAAGCTAATATTATGTTGAAGCACAGCACGTATCACTCCGCCAGGCTCCTGCCTACGATAGCCGTAATGCTCCTCCGATAATCCATCAAGCGGTGCGGCTTCGTAGCTTACAAAAGTCGCACTAAAACATTTGACAGATTTTCAAGCGCCGTGTACATAAAATCGTTTCGAGGTCAGTAAACACAACCAGAATTCATACATAAGGCACACGGGATTATAAGGGGCACTGTCGATTTTCAGAAAATCAAAGGCTGATTTTAAGTGTGACATATTTTCTGAAAAACACGATAATAACGACGGGCCCACTAGCATGCTCTACCGCTAGCATGTGCTTTGGTGTGTATCTGATGGACGAAAGCTAAACCAGTTCCACACCACTCAAGTTGCAGCATTTTTACAAACCAATCCTGGTTCATCTGTTTCATTCAACGATCCGTTTTCGCCCTACTCATTCTCCGTCGCCGCCATGTTTTTTCAGCCATGTGCGTATGAAAACGAAGGCACTGCGGATGCCATATTCTATTGCGATATTTCATTATCATTGCCTGACATTATACCGGTATTACCGTGAACGGTATGATATGGCCCAGCCCTAGTTGTGACTCCTGCTGTGATGTGTGGTTTGGAGATGGTGCCTCTAAGAAAAGGACAGGAGGCCAAACTGGAGGTGGCAGAGATGAAGATCCTTAGATTTCCACTGGGAATGACCAGAATGGACAAGATTAGTACATCAGAGGGGCAGCTCAGGTTGAGCGGTTTGAAGACAGCAGTCAAGGGTGACATGCGCAGAGGAGGGGATGGGATATACTGGACAAAGGATGTTGTAGACGATGCTGCCAGTCAGGAGAAAAGAAAAGATTCTTGGATATAATGAAGATAACATGCTAGGGATAGAGTAAGATGGTGGCAGATGGTCGATCTGATAAGTAGTAGATTAGTAGTTGATAGCTGAAATTCTGAGTTTAAAATTTACTGTAAATTCTTCTTTTAGAAAAGCTTGAAGGCGAGAAACTGAACGTGGCAGAGGTGACCCAATCAGAGATCGCCCAGAAACAGAAGCTGCAGACGGTTTTAGAGCGGATCAACGAGTCTCTCAAACTCTCCACCAGAAACATCCGCTGGAATGTTGACTGTAAGAAAGTTTCATTATTTCTTCATTAATTCCTACAGTAATGTCGTCTCGCCAAAGGCAGCTTTTGGTTTTGGTCTTGTTGTCGTGCACTTTCAGTTATTTAGCCTTGAGAATGCAGTGCAAACACTACAGTGAGATGCGCTGCATTTTGTATTTGTGCTGTGTGAAGTCCTTGCACCGCTATCTCCCTGTATTAGTTTAATTTGATGAAATTGAAATTTCTTTTAAGACGGTGAGCCATCTGTCCTCCAGTCATTTGAACGACTGTTGTGAAACACAATATGCTGTTATGTAACACTTGTGATGATATGACAAGACCTAATGAATCCCTGTGGGGAAAATGATGTTTGCATCTACAAGAGGAAAACAGTCGAAGGATAGATGGCAAAAAATAAATAAAATTTTAAAAACTAAATATTTTCACACACAGCAGATACAGCATAGTAGAAATCTTTCACTCATATCCATCATCTAGTGACCCAACACTAACAAAAATAGATTGTGGCTCTTTTCTGCTTTTTCTTATCTTCTGTCATGTATATACCATTATAATAGTGAATGCTCATATCAAACAAAGTTTTAATGAGGTGAAGTGGACACCGGAGTTTGTGAATGTGATAACTTGAGAATGAGGCGACTCGACAGTTTTAAATTGATAGCATAGCTGCAATTGCTAGGAGGCTGAGGGGTAGCACTGGTCGCTGCCAGTACTTTTTTGTTTTCGATTGCAGCAACATGTCTAAAAAAACAACTAAACTAAACAGACTAAACAGGAAATCGACTGCCGTGCTTGGTATCAGCGCTAATTTCGTTCCGCATCAGTGTCCCGAGGCCGTCTTTTTCAGGAAAAGCGTTGCAAGTTTCAGCAGACAATGATAAACGGCATACTGCGTCTATTCCAATAGCATGAGTTTGCAGTAGAAGAGTCTGGCTGCAGTCTGGGTGACTTTCACCAACTGAAAACATAAGAAACGTAAAATATGACGAAAGATTCCCAGGATTGTCGAGTGATAGAATTTTATATCAGACAACAATGGGACAGCATTTCTCTCCCAAAAGTCCCAGGACTTGTGTCCTCCTCAGTTCATGGACATTTACAGACTGTTGTTAAAAGAAGAGGAAAAGACGTGTTACTGCCAACAAATCCAAAATGACCTGTTTCTTCAGAAGAAAGTCGAATTAAAGGGAGGTCGGCTAAAGCAGCTTGTTTCAATTAGAGGCTGAATTGACGGGCTGCAACACGACCCAATGTCAGATAAATAAGGCTTATATTGAACTGTGACATACAAAGTTACTCTACTAGAATCTAATATTACGCAAAAAAAATTTTTTTTAAAAAGAACAACCACACTGGTTTACACAGATTTTTTTACTATGCTATATTGCACTGTAATGTACTATATACTGTGTTATTTCACAGTATATTGTTATTTTCTACATCACCAAACAAATGCATGCACAATACAGTTACAGTGCATCGACAGTTTGCACTCGATCCAGGGTTTTTTTTTATTTGCAGTTTAGAACAAGCTGCAAATAAAAGAACCAGCGAAAACACGCCGCTTCCATCTTCTAGCTTTGAACTGAAACTGTAACATAACCGGCTATCAACCAGGTCATGTGTTCAGGATAAGTTTGGGCTTTAACATCGACACAAATCGTTAATCTGGCTTTGTAGCACACCCCTCTGGTTGTTGTGTTTGTGACTTTCCAAACACGAGTTGCAGAGTCCTCTGTGTTGGATAAACTATGTCAAATCAGCACGTATAGCAGGAGAAAGGTGTTTCTCCTGTCTCTTCTTTACTTTTTAATTTTCATCATCAAGTATAAATGCTGGGGTTGATAGATAAGCAGATAACTAATACTGACCCATTGATCAGCCACTACCACGCATTGTCTCCACTGACAAGGTGGAGTGGTGGTTTTGTTATTCTGTGAATTATTATTTATTTATACAGAAAAAACTGTATAAATCTGGCGCTTGTCATGACCCTCATTGTTTCCTTCCTGTGTGGAAAACGGTATTTGAAGGATTTGTGTCTGAATGTACTCATCTGTCCATTGGATTAATATGCTTCCTGCTGAGATGTAACCGTGTAGCCGCGCATGTTAAGAGAGCTCTCCATCTGTCCTTTGATGGCACTCTTTGATCTGACAGAGTGAGTAACAATAATTACTGTTGAGCTCCCTGCACACTGCCTTTTTACTTTCGTCATTAGCTGCAGCATATAGTACTGCAAGTTGGACGTTGACAATGAAGTGTGAATGAGCCCAGAAATAATGCCATCAACAGTCTGTTCATCAGCTAACTTCACACACGAGTGCAACAAAGAATACTTACAGATTTTTAAGGTACTTGGCAGATTGTGTTTTCCCCAAGCAGCAAGGAGAACTTGCACGGTGAGGCTCCCTAGTACTGAGATCAGACTTGGTGTTTTGAAACTAGATGTGGGTCTGACTGTGAAGCTGAGGACACCGCAGGCTCATTGGCTAACAGCTAGTTGTTCGAACATGAGCATACCCTGAATAAAACTTCTTTCTGATCCTAATAATGACAATAATTTACTGAATGAGGTTCATTTCGTATGTTCTGAAACGAGAGATTGAGCCCATAAAATGATCAGGAATAGGATTACTGAGAGCTGTGTCTTTTGCAACCAATGGAGTCGCCAATGGAGTACTTTCTAGTCTTTAGATGAACTGTGTACATTGATTGGTCCACCACAGGACGCACAGAGTCCAGGCTTTCCAGTATGCTACAAAGGAACTATAACAAATTGTAACAAGACTAAAAGAAAAATATGAGACTGCAGCAGTAAAAATGTTTCAAGCTCTTGGGTTACCCAGTGAGTACTTAAGTACCCAGAAACCTCCGAAAGCAGTTATGTGGTATAAAATACAAAAGAAAGATTAAAAAATGATGTAATAACACACAGAGAAAATCTTTAGGATAACGAACACAACTGATTTTGTTATGTTCTTTTAAAACTGAAAAATCAGGCTTTCCTAAATGCACCTCTTGTAGAAACTGTGTCCTTGAAAAGATATTAAGTACGAGATGTCTTCAAATATGCTAAAGAGCACAGTTAATAGCACAGAATGTAATTGATTTGGCTGTCCTTTTATTTGAGGAGCTTTCTTTTAATCAATTTTGTTTGTGCCCGCTTTCATCTCACATCCAGAGGCCGTAGAAAACCCTTCCTGATGCTGCCTATTTAGGTCCTCATGCAGCAGGGATCTAAGGTTTTATGAATGCTTTTAGCTTCCTCTCTTATTTGCCAATACCATGTGGAACAACCAAAGGCTTGCTTTAGACAATTAATTGATCCTGATTGATTGATGTATCCAAAGGTAAATCTTTGTTTGGATGGCTAACTGCACATCTCTTAAGTGTTTCTGACTGATCACTGCAGCCATTCTCACTCTGTTTTTCTGTGCTTTCTCCCTCCTCACTGAAGCTCGTATTTTGTAGCTTTTATAATATCGCTTCAAGGCAACTTTTGGCATCTTGTGTTTGTACGTACACGACCTTGCCACGTAAAACTTTTCATTCTAAATTCCTTGAACGATATTAAAAAAAAGAAAAAACATTGAAAATATGTGCCTTGTTATTTGGCATCCCAATGCCTAGGGTGAGGTATTCACATTAAAAAATACAAAGGCTAAAGATTGGGGAAAGAAATGGTGTAGAAAGAGCTGTGTGTCGGTGACATTAGTTGAAGAATGACGACATTATGTGACATTTGAAATTGTTGACTAAATCGGTAGCGCACAACACAAATACAAAACTCTTTTGTACTGTAAATACTAATACTTAACTCTATCAAATGCCACAAAAATAGAAGATATGACAGAGAAAGTTTGTAATAGAAATATAAAGGTGCTAATTCTGGTTCACATTTTTTTACGTGAGTGCTTGCTTCCAGGGCCACCACAGTATGATCTGTGGGATGATTTTTGATATATTTAACATTTAAATAATAATAATGTACCTATAATGATGTAAATAAAACACTAATTGTTCTCATGTTATGCTACAGTTATGCTTACAGACTTACCTCACTGTTATCAGAAACCCCCGTGTGAAGCAAAATCCTGATCTCACAGATCTGCTAGTTATTGTTTCTGACTATTATTTCTGTTTTCTTACATTAGCGGTTCATGCTAAGAGCATAGTTGCCATCTTGCACCTGCTGGTGGCGCTGTCACAACACTTCAGAGCACCGATCAGATTGCCGGACCACGTCTCGATTCAAGTAGTCGTTGTCCAGGTTGGTGAACGTTCTTTTTTTTTAATCTGCTGCTTATAAAAAAAATCAGGCATGTTCTCCTTAATTCGGCACGAGCACCAGGTTTTACTGAGCAGTATTTGTGTATTATTTTAAACACTGGATAAGTCTGAATGCATGCAGCATACGGGCACATTAACAAGACACGGCGTATTGTGTCTCTCCTTCATGTTTACGAGCGAGTTAGCACTTTAAAATACGTGATTGTGTTTTCTGGGCTTTGTTCTGCACACAGGCTTTGTTCTGCACACACATCAACGAGGTTCAGACCTCGATGATGTTCAGACGAGATCTGAACATCAATTTTTTTTCCCCCCACCATTAATTGTCAGGGACACACTAAAGTCTCAGCACCGTTAATGTTTACTGAGTTTAGCTGTAAAATTTGACATCTAGTAAAGATTGAAATGTCTGTAGAAGACAATTTTTCAATAAAGGCTTTACCACAATAAAGATGGAGTCAGTGACAGGATAGATTGATGTAGAAATTAGGTTGTTGATGTTACGCTCCCTAAATCTATGGCTCAAAGGAACCCAACATGTGAGATGCTGCTGCCATTCATCAAGCTTTTAATAACAGGAACATAGTTACTCACAAAAGGACAGAAAGAAACAAAAGAACACGGGCGCTAGAACAAACAAAAGAGGAAGAAGACCATGAACCAGCCACATAATGGGCCGTCACATTCCAGCTTCTCCCTCAACCTAGTCCAGAAAAACTAAAATAAAAATAAGCAACACTGCCAGTAACTCCCACACAGCCTCTACTTAATATACAAAGCTATAGCAGCAATAAATGAATAAAGCTGGTGCTTATGGAGATCAGGTAGGAGGAGAGAAGGACGAAGACCCGATCACATGCCCCGCCTCCTTTGGGTTTATATTCCTGGACTAATCCTTTCCACAACCAATCAACACTTGGAATAAATCATTAGAAAGAAGGAGAGATGGCATCTTATAGGGCTGTGCGATATGACCAAAATCTCATATCCTGATATAAAACGTATATCGTCCCGATAACGATATAAATCACATTTAACATTTTCTGTAAATTCTGTGAATCTTGGGTAGCTGAAGTGTTTCCAGCTGCGTGTCGTGTACCTGGAGTCGAGTGTTTTAACTGATGCATGAAACTACACATTTTTAGACATAAGTTGTAACGGCCGCAGTTTTCTTTGTGAGTATTTATTACATGGCGCGCTGCGGGGAAAAGCCTGTTCTAACGTTTGAGTCTAAGGTTTATTCTTTAGCACCTGACGGCTCTTTTTTTGCTTCTCATTTGTAAATACTTTTTCACGTGATTCAGTTTATTTTGAAAAGTCTCAACAGGATCTTGAGCTTTATTGTGAAAGGTTTATGTGGAAAATAAACAAGCGGACACGCGATGGTTTTACTGTCGTTGTTGCTAACGACAACACATAAACACAGGCGCTTGTCCGTCCGTAGTGTGGTTATATTAAATATAAGAGAACTTTAAGAAATTAATATAGCCGCTATGGTGACCATCAAAACAATGAAAAAATATCGCCGTAAATAGTTTATTTTGCAACACCACGAAACAAACGATAGCGTAAAATGAAACGATAGACGTTTTTATATCGTAATCCGATATATATCGTTATATCGAACTATATAAACTCCACAAACATTGACTGACTTCCTGAGGTAACAGTTGCTGTCAGCATTTTCTCGTATATTAAAAACCTGCTGCATCAGACAGCCTGCACGATGGAGACATTTACATACGTGACTCTACAGTGGTTTTTATAGATTATTTAGTTTAAATTATCCCCAGCATTGAGGTAGCATTAGTTAGCATAATATCTGTCAATCAGTCAGTCAGTGAAACTAGCTTGCATAGCGCCTTTCATGTACACAGATGACTGACAAGCAGCTTATAAGACGGAGCACAAAGTAATAAAAGAAAAAGTCTGTAATAACCAATTTCGAATCAATTAAAAAGACAAAACAAAGGAAAGTAATTAAAATAAAATTAACCCTGAGGCACATCCACTGAAATTTGAGAACAATTAAAAATAAAAATAGATTAATTGGATTAAGAAACAATAAAAAAAGGTACATCATAAGATGTATATTGTAATCCTTGTGGTTTTTACATTAGGCTGACAAGTGAATGATTCCTGGTTCGATCCCAGCAGGAGACGCATATCAGTCAAACATGTAGGGCTACCTGCTGTGGTGTCACTTTGTGAACGGCTCAAAGTAGGTTCTACTTGTATTAAGCTAAACAATGTATTGCACATGAACTATCCTCCCTTTATCTTTTCCAGAAAAGAGAGGGCATCCTTCAGTCAAGGCAAATTCAAGAGGAAATCACAGGCAACACAGAGTAAGTACGCTCCACTGTGTGACTCAGTTTTTACACCTCGCAACACATGTGCTGCACTCAGCCTGACACATGTTAGTGCTGGTGATAAAAAGGAACCAGCTCGATATGGTTCTTTGCATTAAAACATTATCCACATTAATAAAAAGGAGCACACTGCCCGACTAAAGACCTCGACAGAAATCCTTTCCCGTGTCTATTTTTTGGTCGATTGTCATAGTCTAGCCAGGTTAGTAACCATGGATTGGATGTACGAATATAATTACAAAGAAGTAAACAAGACTGCGAATGGATGAATTTGTGTATCTTTGTCACACCGGTCCCAATGATAACAGCACTGTAGACCCAAAAACCAGAATCTGAGTAGCCTCCTGTGTTTTATGAGGGCTTTCAGAAGAAATATTGTACACTGGTGAGCAGGCAACCATTGTATCTGAACAAGAGATGTGATGGCACCCTTAGCCGAAGAATTAGACGATTTAAATCGCACACATACACTCTGTCACACACACACTGTTTGTCTCCCTGTGAGGCTGTCCTGCAGCCTGACAGCAGCAACGAGGGTGATAACGGCAGGCCAACACACACATTTTGTCATGGTAGATGGAGGCTGCTAATAAAACACACGCACTCACACATGCACTGAGGCTTACACACACTCACATGGTCACAGTGGATATACGGTTATTACCACACCACCAGGACCATTGCCCAGACCTGCCTGCCTTTGCCATCACAGATTACACCATAAACGTGTGTGGGAGTGCTTCTGGGTGTGTGTGTGTGTGTGTGTGTGTGTGTGTGTGTGTGTCTGCCATTTCTTGCTGGCCTGCCCGCTGCGATATCTCTTCCTCCGGGACACTCGTGCTGCACTTGCTCCCTACCCTCCAAAACCACCTGACCCTTTCCAACAACAGCAACGTCCTCCAAAGTGCTAACATTGTAATAACAGACAAGAGGCCCTCCATTCCCATAGAAAACCTGCACATCTTCATTCGTTGTATTAATTCCCTGCATTGTTGTCCTATTGAGATTATTGTATTGTGCTGCAGTATGTGCTAAGTGTGACCATGCCACTGATGATACCCAGGTTATTTGAATACCCAAAGTGTACATGTGCCTATTGTTAATCAAATTATGGACCGCAGCTACATTATTGTGTTGTTATGTCTGTGACATAATCCTTTTGCATTCCTCTGCGATTGAACTGGAAGCGTTTGTGTTTCGTTTTGTTTTTTCCCTCTTGTTTGGTGTAAATATTGCAAAATTGATGATGTAAAAATCAGTTTACCTGACACATTTTGTTTCCCTTTTTTCTTTCTCAGGGCCTTCTCCGGCAGACATGGTAGGTTTTCTTGAAAGAAGTGACTTATGTAACACTTTTGTTTTTCCAGATTTATCTATTTATTTATGGTGATCTATTTTTATTCTCCACAGAGCGTGATGCTTTCGACACCCTGTTTGACCACGCTCCTGATAAGCTGAGTGTTGTGAAGAAGGTACTGAGGCTCTGCAGTAGCATTGTACTATGTGGGACTATGGAAGACTATGGAATTTTTACAAAAAAATCTAAATACAGTACTGTGCAAGTCTCGAGCCACCCCTTTATTTTTTCTATTTTCCTGGCAAAATGGTGAAAAGGGCAGTCATTTATTTAAACATGCAAAACATAGATAGAAACACGGTAGATGAGGCAAAAACTGAGTCTGGGGAGATACAACGAGCTTGAAAGTGACTGCCTTTATTCTTCAACACAGTCTTAACTCTCTTAGGAAGCTTTCTAGAAATTTCTTGAAGTAGTCTTCATAGTTCTCCAGGCTTCATGAAGGACATTCGAAGCTCTTCTTTGGATGTCGGTGTCCTTTTGTTACATTCTATGTTAAGGTGATCCCACACTGCCTCTGGGCAGGCCAATCCATGACTGTGTGCTTTTCTATCCAGGTAGTTTTGTTTGTTTTAACTGCATTGACAGCGTGTTTCTGACCATTGTCATGCTGAACGATGAAGATGTTGCCAATCAGATGCTTTCCAGATGGTATTGCATGGTGGTTAAGATGTGAACACTGCTGGTTGAAATGCAGCTGCAAACCGTGACACAACCATCCAGGTCATCGTAGTCAAAGGAGCTTGGAAAGAAAGGCGTCTGGACTTCTTTAAGTTGCTAGAAGACGTTTCACTTCTCATCCGAGAAGCTTCAGCTCTTCTTCAGCTAAGGTCAAATGGCGGAGAGTCCCAGATTTAAACCCAGTGGGAGTAACCCCCCAAAGAGGGACAAAAGGACCCCCTGATAGTCCTCTAATCACATGAGCCAAGGTGTGAAAACGGGTGTGGGTCCCAATCAGCCAGGGTTTCGGGTGAGCTCATTGTGAAATGGACTCTCCGACATTTGACCTTAGAACTGAAGAAGCTTCTCGGATGAGAGGTGAAGCGTCTTCTAGCAACTTAAAGAAGTCCAGACGCTTTTGCTCCTTTGACAACAAATTCTATAGTAATATCTAAAACTATCTTTTGCTCAGACGCTGTAAAATTAGGAAGCTTGAGGATATTTTAGTGTCAGTTGTGAAAACCTTGCGTATTGTTGCCGGTCCGTCTGGAACACCCTGCAGGGTCTTGTTGTTTCTTTGGACTATTTCCTCTTCATCTTTGAAGCACTTTTTTTTGTGTCTGACACCTTCCTTTGTCTCTTCTCAGACACTGATCACATTTGTGAACAAACACCTAAACAAGCTCAACCTGGAGGTGTCTGAACTGGACACGCAGGTACGTCACACACCTAAATACACACAGAAACGATGTGATCGGTTTTCAGGTTGACAGATGATATTTTCAACGACAACTGTTACCCCGTTTGGATGATTAAAAGCTGTCACGCTGACACACACGCAGGCTCACTGTTTAATGATATTTGTAGGTTTTAATAGCCATTTGATGATGTCACATCTCTTTTGTTAAGTCTGTAAACACCGTGCTCAATGTCACATGTCTATAAACCAGTTCGACTCGTTTGAACAATTCTCTTACACGCCCCCGCTATTGTGCTGCTGTTTCAGTTTGCAGATGGTGTTTATCTGGTGCTGCTGATGGGGCTGCTGGAAGGATACTTTGTGCCGCTCTACAACTTTTTTCTTACACCAGAGAATTTTGACCAAAAGGTAAACAGTGGTTAAAGAAATGTCTCACCAAAAACACGGTACCTCGATATGATCACTATTTTCCAAGGACTTTACCTTTGTAGCTATAAGGCAGAGAGGTACGGGGCTTAAGCGTCAGACTAGAAGAGGTATGCATGGTTGATGCCCCCTGTAGTGCAGTGTCTAGAGATGTGCGTGCATATCTGTATGGGGTCAGTTCACACTTATTTTGTATTTGTTGCTGAATAAAAAGGCTGTCGTGACATTTGATGAGTCGTTCACCCGTAAAACAGCACAGACGTCACAGAATACACAAATGCAGCACTGTTAGCTTGTTTTTGAAGCAGGATAGTAAACTTGTTGTTGTGAGCTCCGCCGTCTAATATTTTTCTTTCAGAGATCTGTGAGAAACATGGCCGACACCAATCTTTAGTCCTGACCTATAGTTTAGGGAACACGCCTAAATCGATACTCCATTTCTGAGGAGCCTCACATACTTGGAGCCAAGACTCTCTCCTCTCAATAGCTTGATAAATGCCATCCGTTTTCCCCGGAGCCCATTCACTGCAGAGCCATCTCTCCTCTCCATTGGCCTCTGTAGTACTACGGTATTCTGAGCAGGCAATCTGCGGAGACACCACAGTAGCCTTTTGTTTGGGTTTTGGCCAGCTGCCCTTGCCAAGCTGCGAAGCAAAATGGGCATCGGGTGCTTCAATGTACACAACTGCTCATTCGCGCACACACACACACACACACAGACATTCCTGGCCCGGAAGAACAGGCACCAGCCCCACAGCATCTGTAATCTCCTATTGCACAGGGAAACACTGGAGTGGCTTAGGGGCTCAGCTCTTACTCGGTGTGTGTGTGTGTGTGTGTGTGTGTGTGTGTGTGTGTGTGTTTTTAGGCCCCAGAGGCCTGTGGGCGATACACCAGGGGTGGGCTGTGCAAAGTAGCACGAGGCATCAAGAAAGCACTCCTGCTTCTGCTCAGTGGATCTCTACTCCAGGCTCTTCCTTTCTTTTTTCTATTAGATGGGCTAAGGTCACGCTTTTCACACAATAAGCCCTTGTTGGGCAAAGCTTTTAGTACTTCACAGCAGGGAGAGCATACACCGACAGACACAATGTGCGGAGAATGGAAAACATCTTTCAACCATCTCTTCCCTGTGATTGGATTCCCATTTTTTGAGTCAGACTGGCTGAGAAGTCTTTCCTCAACAGGAGAGCACATCTGCTCGTCTAAATGCACTATATGTGAAAAATCTTAACCGCCTTTAAGCAGTTTACCTGGACACAAGTCCGGTCCTACCCACATTAATATCAGCTCAGCTTCCCGGCTTCATAATTATCAGTTTTCTGGAGAAATCCCATGTCTCCACTTTGCACTGGCATACATTGCTCGGTAAATGTACAAAGGCAGCGTAAAGATGAGCTGAAGGACTTTAAAGCCGCCATTAAAGATTCTTTTGTTTCTTTTGGGGCACCTAGAAGAGTTAACAAGAACAAAATCATAGTAAACAAACAGGAAAGAAATCCAAGCAGCTATTTGAAATATATCGTTATACTTTGTTACTCATTCACCTTTGATAGCATGAAGAATGTGACTGTATCGCTTTCCCAGCATTAGGAGGGTTTTTTTGAGTGACACTGGTGTAATGTATCCACTGATAAATGAGGGAGCAGATTGTTTGTGCAGCTGCTGAAGGCTCATGATCTTACAGAACAGAGCCGTGCTGTGTTTGCCGCGTCGGCCCACAGAGGATGTTCCCTTATCAACGAGGACCTGTGTGCAGTTTGTACGATTTGTGTTTCTGCGTGTATGCGACGTGTTTCCTTCAGCAGCCTCCTCACTCTGTCTGCAGGTTCACAATGTGTCCTTCTCCTTTGAGCTGATGCAGGATGGAGGTTTGGAGAGACCAAAGCCCCGACCTGAGGGTAGGATGTTCATTCAACATATTTGTGCTTTTGAACCTTTGCTTCTTTATACACTGCTGTATGTGGTGACACACCAGGGTCCACTAGTTTTTGTTCACTTTTTAGCTGCAGTAATCAATCATCTTTTATTAGCCAAGCATCAGATTGCTTATAATGACATACAAGCAGATAAAGATCCCTCCAGCTTAGAGTTGGGGTTACAAACCTTTGCCATGTTCCTTTGGCTTTGACCAAAATAAATAAATAAATATGAACAAGTCTTATTTTAATTTTAATTATTTAAATTGTATTTATTATGTCTTTATAAGTCTTTACATTACTGAGTGTACAATGTGTAAACAAGTACATCATATCCTAAACCCGCTGCTAAATTTTTACAAAATTTTCTATAATATTTTATCATTTGTAAAGCTACTAAACTGCTATTTTTAAATTTATTTTTCAAGTAGGCCACTTTTCATTCGTTTGCACAAACCCATGACTCAAAATATCATTTACAGCTCTAAGTTCTAACACAGCCAAGTTAGTTCGAGCATCCCTCATAAAGGATTGTATGTGCCTCGTCTATAATCGCATATGAATCACAATAACTGAACCATACTTTCAGACCAGAATGATGAAAATCATCATCATGTCATCCAGGTATCTGTTGCTGCCCATGTGCAAAGTAGTGACTTATAAGTTTGTGGTGCCACAACATCTCCAACTGTGCCAGTGGCTTAAGCTCACTTAAACCATCATCCGTAGTGCTGCTTTTCCTTCTAATTACGCTGCTGCTGTGCAGAAAAAGGGACAGTCATACACCTCGACTGAAATCCAGCCACACTACTGCTGACTGCTTTTAAAAGGTTGAACCCTTGTTGAATATATGTACCCATGTGTAACTCTCCTTCCTTTGTCCTTCAGATATTGTGAACTGTGACCTCAAATCAACACTGCGCGTCCTCTATAACCTCTTCTCCAGGTACAGAAACGTAGACTGAGCGTGACGTGCATCAGCAGGGAACACTATATAACATGGACCACGTTCTGAAGCTTAATACCTTTTTCCTTGTATTGCTATGAAAAACTATTTTTAACTCGGTGCATGCTTCACATTTTGCTTGTTGGATAGTAAATCAAACACAAGTCTGTCTTGTTTATTTTTGAAATTTCTGACTCTACAATATGAATTGAACATTGAACTAAATAACAGCCGTTGTTGGTGTTTGACTACGACACAGAGGTAATCCTGTGAGGCGGATTTGTACGTTTTTAATTCAGAAAATAAAATGTTTAATTGTATTTATTGTACATTTTGATACACTACTTGGTTTTCCAGTTTTTTCTTTCGTTATTTCATTCATATTCCTTTTTATGAAATGTGGAAAGTGCCTTTATTTAAACATGCGAACACTGTCAGCTCTTAATGCGTTGATACTGTGCTAACCAGCTACGCAGTGGTCTTAATGCTCCAGATTTCCTTTCAAAACATTTTGACCAAAGCTCTGTTTTGCTCAGCAGCTGCTCGCTTGACTGTATTTTATATTGTTAAATTTATCTTAGTATAAATTGCATATGCATTAATCACACTTTTTATAAGTTTTCACATCTTTCTATAAGACCAGTTAAATTTGACTGAATATATTAATAAATGTATGTTGTATTCTACTTTCAAGCCAATGTCACATCTGTGCAGACACGCTCTCTATAATGCATCTGTTTATGTTTTTAGTGCATTAAATTCAATAAATACTTCAATCCCTAAATGCAATGGCGTTTTTTTATGTCCCTCAAAGGAAGCAAAAGGAAAGCTTTTCCAACAAAACAAAAATTGGGGTCAGATTGGTTCCAATTTTGTCCGCACAGAAAGACAAGTGAACCTCCACAACAATTTTCTTTCCTCTAAATTGAGATGGACTGTTAGAAAAGCTGTGTAAAAGCTTTCTGAATTGCGGCTGACCCCAACATAGACTGAAACAGATAGGACAGTTACTGAATGGATGAAAAGGTTCATTTTCCCTCACACATTCCACAATAGCCTTTAAAAAGAAAGGCAGGGGGTGGGGATGGGTGTGTGTATGCCGCGTATGTGTTGACGTTATTATTGATAATACTGAGGCACTGCAGTATTCATCCTGTAGATGCAGACGTGTTGCTGGCGATCTCGGTTCACTATTCTGTGTTTATGTTGTGATCAGAAGTCCAAATACACTCATTTTGGTCACAAACGTCACAGTATTTTGGGGCTTTTACTGATTTCTTTGAACTGTTCCTTTTACAGGGTGGAATTATTTACAGCTTACATATTTAATGACTTTAGAAAAGAGGAATTGTGTGCACAAGTTTGGATTTGTCTAATCCACACAGGATCAAAAGTATACATACGCACAGCCCTACTAATACTGCTTGATAGCCATCAGCAAGTTTCTGGGTGAATATTTAACCGCTGTTCTTGGCAGGATTGCTAGAGCAAATTTAAACTGGTTGGTTTCTGGGCACAGACGCTGCAGCATAGACGAGGTTGGGTCTGTGGGCAGTTCATTCGTTAATGCTTAAAGTTAGCCTGTTTTATCCATTCCAACACCCTCTAATGTACTTGGGATCACTGGGAACACCCAATTGTAATTAATCTAACCCTTTTTTTACTATTACATTAACTTTGTGCAGCATATCAGTACCACTGGTAGCAAAACAGCCCTATAGCAATGATGCTACCACTACCATGCTTGAAACTTGGTACAGAGTTCTTAGGTTTTAAAGCCTCACCTTTATTGCACCAAACATAGCTCGTGTCTTTGTGGCGAAAAAGCTCAATCCTTTTCTCGTCTGACCATAAAACTTTTCAGCTGCAAATTTCAGCCGAATTTAAAGGTGTCAGTGCTGGAACACTGGTTGCGACTCATGGTGACGTTGCTTCAATTTCGACAGTGACATTTCCAGTTCATGGCAAGCTTGAGCCTTGGTGTGTCGTTTATTGTTCCCCAACATCCTGACCAATTTCCTCTCCTCCGAGGGGGGAAAGTTTTTTACCAAGGTCTTCTTCCAGACTTTAGCAAAGTGTTGACACACCTGAATAATGTGTACTCACGCACAAATGCTTGAACTGATGATCTTGGGATCTGCAGTTGTTTAGAAATGGCTCCAGGAGCCAATTCTACACAACTGCTACTTCTATATACAACTTCTATAATTCTTTTTAGACCTTCGCTGAGTTCCCTGGACTATCCCATTGTAAGTATTGGTCTGCCCAGTGTGTACTGCATAACAAATCCTTTTTATGGTGGCAACAGTTATAGTCAGTCATGATCACTAACGGGAAGTTAATAGGCCTTGGCCTTGTCAAGTTAAAAGACAGCGTAGAACCTTCAGCATACTTATTAAAAGATCTAAGAGGTGTATTTATATATTTGAGCTTGTGTGTATGAGTGGGTTAGAGAAAGTTCAAACTCTACATCCCAATCTTGTTCTTAAAGAAATCATTAGAAGCCCAAAATTACCATGACATTCGTGTCTATTATGAATACTGTATGTAGACTTTGGACCACAAACTGTATTTTGTGAGCTCCTGTGTGATTGTGTGTAGTCCCTAAAACATTGCGCAAGTAATCCTTTTGCACACTGTTAGAGGGAGCCCTGTGCTGGCTCTAATTTAATCCTCAGCTGAGAGTTTGTAAGAAAAGGCTTCTGACACAGAGCCTGAGCAGCATGTTGTTGTTTTTTGTATGTGTGTGTTGTTTTTGTTGTTTTATATGGAGCATAGTATTTCACCTTCAAAAAGCTTTTAAAACCTCTGCATTTTGGTAATTGACGTGAAAAATAAGCTACAGACTCATATAAAGTAATTGTGCGTCGAGCATGACGTGACGTTCGGTACAAGTAACATTATCCGGTGATGCTTTCCCTCTCAGATGCTCTCATGTTGTCTGCAACAGATCCTGAGGGATCTGAAAGCATGTTAGAATCATTTCCTCCCCGCTGCCTCGCCCAGGGAACAATTCAGCTGCTCTAGTTATTACCTAGTTACATTATTGTTATTGTATTATCGTTACATTGTCGCTCTGTGCGGGGGTCACATGGGGACAACGGACGCATTCCTTTGATTGAAGGCACCGCAGTAATGGAGAAATAGGGGAGTCCTTGAAATGAGAATGTTGGTTTAAAAAGTTTAATTTGTTACGAGAGTTGGAGCATGAATGTAATTAAACTGTGTTATTACACAGTTTGATCAGGAGGCTGCTCGCTAGCAAGCTTATTTAATATCAGCCTATGGCTACACCGACTTGTGTTTTATTCTTTTTCTTTGTGTGTGTGTAGTTTTCACTTTGCTTTTTGAGGTTGGATGAATTTACCCTGAATTATGTTCGATTTTTAATATCCAAAGAGACAAGTGAAGGGAAAAAAGGCACATGCTCATTTTTAGTTTAACTTTGTATAACTTGTTAATTCATTTATTTTACATTTCTAAACTATTCTGCTCTGTGATCCTGAATTAATTTTTTGACCTTTTTTTTTTTTTTTTTGCTGTCACACAGTAAGATCTGGAGCAAGGTGAGCGACTGTCCTGCAGCTTTTAGATGCATCCTTGTACTGACACACCTGAATCTCTCAGTTTTATGTCCTGTTGTTTCTTCTCTTGGATTTCTTGATTTTTCCAGAGCTTCATCAAGCTTTCCTTGGAGCTCCTGGTTCTTTTTGTCCATGCCTTGGAGATTCCTTTGTTTCTCCTCAATAATACCTTCCTCTTCTTGAACCTGGTCAGACAATTTTTTTAAAATTCAGCGCTCTTTCTCTCATTTTCTTGCATCAGGAACATAATCTTCTCTCTGCTCTCATTCTGCATTTCTTTCAAGCGTTTCTCCTCTAGTTCTACTTGTCCATCCCAAGGAAGAGACCTGAGGAAAGGGTCTTGTGGTTCATCCCAGGGAAGCGAGCTGAGGTCAATTTCTTGCCTTTTTTGATCTTCTCTCTGAGACAGTCTGGATACAGTGACCATGAAAAGGATCCAAATGTTTTTAAATGTTTCTCTGACAAACGTTTGAATGCTGCAAACATGAATTGCTGTAGTTCGGTAGTTCTTTTGTACTTTGTCAGTCACCCCACACCTTTCAGTCACAATTTATTCGTTTTTCAGGTGTTAAGTTGTCATATTTTAGTAATACGTGAACATCTGTCATAGTTACGTTTTCATATCATCAGTTTAAGTGTTTTTCTTCTGCATTGGCTGGAGTATAATGTGTAATGTTGATAATGCACAATGCAAGGTGCTGCACAGCGGCATGATTCATATTGAAGCTTGTCATAAATCTTTTAAAACAGTTTTCTTATCAGTTTTTGACATTTTCCATGACATATTTTTGTCATCAAGTGAGGCACCACAATCCTCTGCAGCTGCCATTGACGTCTGACCTTTTTATGAACTGGGTCAAGACATGAGCCTATTTTGCTAGCGAGGATCAATAAAGTATCACATTATTATATTATGTGACATTAGATGAAAGGGTCAGCCATATAGTCCAATGATGTTTTGCTGGCACTAAACATTACCGCTTAGGTAATGTTACAAAGCAGAGCAGGATTGCCTCATCAGTAATAAATGTATTGATGTTATATGTTCATGCCCTGACTTGGCTTCCCTTCTTATTTCCTCGAGGCTCACGTCCAGTCCTCTGGACGAATGTCGGCTGCAGCTGTCTGACAATATCACAGTGAAGAGGCAGAGAAACAGGAGATGATCAGAGATTATCAGATGACACTCCTATAGTACAGTATATCCCATTATGTGTTTGTGTGTATATGCAGTCCCTGGTACTAGTGTGAAGTACTCTCGCAGAAAGAGCTCTTGGATATCATGATAAAGGCCAGCAGACAAAGGCTGCTTATTATACATGGGGAACTAACATGTAATGCAAGTAGGTCACTCTAAATTATCTATATTTCCAAAGAGTTATAAAACACAGAGTACCTATGAAGCACTGCAGCACTGGAGAGGTGGGATTGTACAACTAGGTCCATAAGTATTTGAATAATTATACTTTTTTGGGGGGTAATTTTGCCTCTGTAAATTTTTAAATCTGGATTTTAAATCATGCAGTCAAGATGTGATTAAAGTGCAGACTTGCAGCTTTTATTTAGGGACTTTAACAAAATAACTGCATTAACTATTTATGCATTAAAGCCATTTTTATACACAATCTCTCCTTTTCAGAGGGTCAAAAGTAACTGGACAGTAACCTGACTAGGCATTCCCTCATTATTTCATATCAAACGAAGCCACTTAAAGATTTGTACTTGATTTAAAACCTGTTCAGTGAAAATCTCATAATGAGCTCCAAGGAGATGTTAAGCAAGTAAATCAACACTCAACATCAGCTTATTATAAAGATAACAACAAATTAAGAAATGGCCAAATCAAGAATCTGATACATTTTTAAAAAGAAGACAAGTAAACTGAATAAAGTGGATTATTATGATCCACATTATGAGTGGATGATCGAAGAGTTATTTCCTTGAAAAACAACACAACATCTAACCAAGACAAGAACACTCTTGACGAGGTCGGCTTTTTATTGTCGAGGTCTAAAAGGACCTCGACAATAAAAATGACCAAACCAGTGATTACAATTAAAAGCAGGAAGTTCCAATTTAGACTTTGTCAGAAAACATCTAAAAAAGAAAACCAGAAGAGAATTAATGGCTGCCAAGAGAACCAGGTCGCTAATCTTATACACTCGAGTTGATAGCAACTGAACTTTTTTTTAGGTTCTTCAGAGCGTCTCACCTCCCACCAAAAAAGCTTCTTTAGTTTTTGGTGTGTGTGGACTGTGTGGACTGGTATAGTTGATGTTAAGGAGAATCAAACAATGCCCCAGTCAATGATCTATGGCTTTTAGAAAATCACCATTAGGTCAGGGCAATTTTGTCACGTTCAGCATTTGGTTGTATTGGAAAGTGTTGTTTGCTAACTAGAATTATCATCCTATTTAATATCACTGATAACTTCCCCTCTCAAGCTTTTTACTCAAATGCATTCACATCCAGCACCAAACAAAACAGATCAAACAACCAAACTGTCAAACTCATGTCTTCAGAAGAGGTCCTCAAACCAATGGATGACATCATAAAGTGTATAATATCTGTATTATGGCCTTCTTGATACACATTACTGCAAGCTTCTCTTGGCTTGACTGGTCAGCATAGTTGATTTTTCCCGAAGAAGCCCCTCGACTGACTGCTGCTTTCTGGACCCACTGTTGAGACTTCATATTGAAAACTAGCACTAGCTGGATTCATCCTCTCAGGACCAGGAATGTCTCTATAAAATTTAAAGGCAATGCTTCCAGTAGTTGTTGAGCTATTTCAGTTTGCTCTGAAACAGTGGGCCGAGAGGCTAGTGTTGCCATGGAGCCGCACTAATAGCAAATTAAAAAAAGCCTAGATACGTTATTAACATGCCACAGTACCCATGTTTCTAACAAAGTACTCCTACTAGCATATTTCGCTCCCTCAGTGCAAAGATAAGGTTGTCCAGGTTTCAGCAACAATGCAATATTGTGATGTTTAAACAAGCTATATATACACTGTATGACTGGGATAGCAATAACCGTGATATGAGCGTGCTGGACAGTCTGTTATCTTAAAAGATTAAATCCTAAGTAAGATATGCTGTATCATAGTTAACCTTCTAGTATCTCGTGAATAATCAGTTGTTCATCCCTGGAACATCTCTCCTGCAGCTGTAACCCACCAGGACAGGAAAGTACAGGCTGGTTTCTATTTGAAATGTTGTCCCTGACCACTTATCATGCACATAATGACACAAAAGGTAAACTGATTAGATCAGCAGAAGAGCAAAGGCGCTTGGGACCTCCTCTGACTCGTTCATTCATCCTCTGTCCCTCTCCGAGCAGCCTGATCAATGCCGATCATGGAAATTGAGCCCCATAAACCTCGATCCTGTAACTGCTATCTTTCATGTCTGCATGGCTCTCGCTATCCACGCATCAAATAAATGTCAAAAATTCAAAAGGAGGCTGCTCTGCACCCCCTTTGTATAAAAAGGAGCGTTTAAAAACACAAAAGGAGAGGAGGCTCGGTCTACCTGAATCCCAATGTTCCACTGGCACAATCCATCTGCCATTTTCTCTTTTTTACTGCAGGACACTCTGTTGAGGGTTCATTGTGAATTTATTGTGTTCAAGTAAAAAAAAAAGTGGAGCCTGGCCAGCTTCCCATAAGGAAGAGTCACCTTGGCCCTCAGAAAGTAGATCCGATTAAAACCGAGCCCTGCGGAGAAAACAGAAAGCTTCACCTCATGTCATACAGACTTCCTGTACAAAGGACATTGTTCTAGAAGTCTTTTGTTTTGTTCAGATGGAACCTAAGCTGTGCTTTTTGCATTTTGCAGCAGGACTTAATGAGTAAACCCGTTTATTCTCCTTTGTGAAGCTAATGTGGACCATAATTTATTAAATGACCATCATGTTGAAATCAATAATCAAATCAGTAATCAATCAATAATCACTAAACTAGTGATTTAGCCCATAAAATCATTAGAAAAGTGTTTATTGAGGTCACAGAACAAAGTGAGATGTAGGGTCGTTTTGTACAGTTCAACTTTTATTGTTAAACCACAAGAGTCTCCGTCTGCAGACTAAAAGAAGCATTTAGATTGAGATTCAATTCAATTTTATTTATACAGCGCCAAATCCCAACAACAGTCGCCTCAAGGTGCTTTATATTGTAAGGTAGACCCTACAATAATACATACAGAGAAAAACCCAACAATCATACAGGGAGTGCAGAATTATTAGGCAAGTTGTATTTTTGAGGAATAATTTTATTATTGAACAACAACCATGTTCTCAATGAACCCAAAAAACTCATT
>NW_005187490.1:606465-607842 GCF_000239375.1 Pundamilia nyererei
TAAGGTAAAACAGGTTTGCGCTCATTGTGTCCCAGCTCCCTTGATATTGTCATTTTTATTCTATTCGACACGATTACCAAGTTTCAAAACATAAATCTGGAAATGGCAGGAAACCCAGCAGCTAAATTTGACAACATTAACACTATCTACACTCTTACTTAGTGTTTAGGACAGCGTGGCCTGTGCGGTGAGGCAGCTTTAAAACGCTATTATTTATTGGCGATAACTTTGTGGTCTTAGCTTGTCAGACTGCTTCAAGGCTGTTACTGATGAAATAACTCGTTTTAAAAAGCAATACATACATAAAAAACAAAAAGAAAAGCTTAAATGAACTGCTTTTCAGACATTTGTGGAATTTTTATGCTGCCAGAAGAAATGTAAAAAGTAGTGACATTCCATATAGAAATTCTCATCCTATAAAGCCTTGGAGCCTGTGGATGTATTCACCGTGGTCTTTGTCTGAGAAGGCTTGTAAAGTGCACGCACACACACTTTAGTGAAGGTTGAATCCAAACCTACACCCCTCCCCTTGGATCATAGCTGCTAATGTGCAGGTGACTGACAGTCTGAAGGCTCAAGGCTGCAGTTCAGTGCAGGAAAAAGTCGCTGCATAGTAATGAATGCTACTGCACTTTATGCTTCTTTTTATGTTTGAGGCTCATCTAGTGCAATAGAATAAATTCCATCAGTTGAACATTTGATTAATTTTTGCACTCAAGTGTTACTTTTATTTCTTCTCCATTCAGATTGGCATGCTTCAGTAATGGGAACATGTCAAGGCCAAAGTTAGGGCTTTAATCACACTTAAGTTCCAAAAATATTTCCAACCTAATTCATATGGAAACACAAACAGCAGAAAACTCCTTGATTAAGTCCTCTTCTAATAAGTGCAATGTCACGCAAGCACAGCTTTTGATGTGAAAACACGGCTATAGGGTTTAGTATTCAATAAGCCAACAACTCGTGCACCAGGATCGGTGAACATGTTTTCATGGTTCGGTTCCAGATCTGCACAAAACATGCAAAGAGGATCATCAACTTCCTTCTCCCTTTGATCATATACATGCTTGTGCTCTTATACCTGCAAAGATACATGCATATTCTGCTTTGCATCTGAGGCTCTCTATAGAAAAAATTGCACTGTGATTCTGGATATTCTAACACATCTGCAAAAACATCATAATAAAATGTAACACTGACCGTAGACACTGACCAGTGGTGTGCCACGCTTTTCTTCTTTACATAAGAACATCTTATTTGTTTATATGTAAAAACACTGTGTATACAGTGGGGCAAAAAAGTATTTAGTCAGCCACCGATTGTGCAAGTTCCCCCACTTAAAATGATGACAGAGGTCAGTAATTTGCACCAGAGGTA
>NW_005187490.1:609231-652408 GCF_000239375.1 Pundamilia nyererei
TAAGTGGGGGAACTTGCACAATCGGTGGCTGACTAAATACTTTTTTGCCCCACCATATACATATATATAGCATTTTTCAACAGATAAAGTCCAAAGGTCTTAGCTGTGACCAATGACCGTAAAAATCACACAGTTTTATGCGGCTGTTAGTGCTGACCAGTGGAAATGTAAATTTGCTTCAGACAGTAGCCTGATTTCCTTCTAAAAGAGTCATATATGAATTTCCATAAAAACAAGGAAAGAAAATAAGATTTAATCTTTTGCTGGTTAAACCGCTGGTGGTGCTGATTTTGTATTTCGGTGTTTGGTGTTATGTCCTGGTGACCATTGACATCAGTTAATTTAGGTACTCCACGAAAACAGCTGCACAAATAAGTGTCCAAAGGTGTTTCAAAGCAGCGAGTGATTTGAAGGCTTTTACAGAATGATGGAATTATGTTGGGCTCCATTGAATTTACAGATGGATGTTTTTATCTTTACTCTTTAGATTTTCTATATTTTTGTGCAGATTTAAGGATTTGAGTGAAAAATAGAACCATTAATAATAATAAAAATAATAATAATAATGGATTGGATTTATATAGCGCTTTTCAAGGCACCCAAAGCGCTTTACAATGCCACTATTCATTCACTCTGGCATTCACACACTGGTGGATACAATGCATCGGTTTAAAGATTAATAAAAGTTCAATCTGCCTTTTTAAAAAAGATTCGATTTGTTCTGTTAAATAACTTATTTTGTGATCAAAGCATACAAAGCTTATCGTATCTCTTTTAGGACAAGTTTTGGTTTTTTCAATCTACTGTACTTTTGGGTATAATATGAACAAATTGTAAGGATTGTTTTCTTTTTCCCAGAGCAGAAAATGTATTGTTATGTTTCTCAGATGAAAGAGACTTTGGCTTTTCTGTTCCAATAGGAAGGTTAACTTGAACCCAGAGCCGGTTACCGTGATAACAGACTCTGAACCTAACTTGCTATCCTGGCAGGTCTTCAAGCTTCTTCAATAAACTCTGACTCCTCCCCTCCTGAACACCTGAACCAGCTGCCTGATACTCTGTTTCATTTCCTCATTCATATAGTTAATAGCGTAGTAAATATCGAGGCGCATGCATTTGCAAAAGTTTACGTCTTTTAAAACAATGAAATACCATTTACATGTCAGTTCATTAGTTTTTATACTCATAGAGAGACAGGAATCACTGGACAGCGCGACTCTGTAGACATGAAGGCACCTGCCAGGTTGTCTGCCAGCTCCCCTGCATTGAAACAATTACCCTGTTTTAACCTCAGCATCTGTCACACTGCAAATCCCCCAAATAAGTCTCACTAGGCCTAAAATCGCCCAGGTAAACAGTCGCTTATCTGTCTGATCCACATTTTTATCATCGCATAAGTTTTGTCCCTGCCAGCTTAAGATTTGATTTAAATACAAAACACTAAATTTTGTGCAAGCCTATAACTTTTGATAAGCTTTTTCTTCTCTTTTCTCTTTTAAATGTGAACTGGATTCCAGTCAACTTGATTAAAAAGGAATTGCCAACCTCAGAGTTTAAGGTTACACCCTGAATTTCTTTAACCTGCTTTCTGGAACAAGCTGCTGCGTTAGGAAACAGCAGAGGAGACTCAGGAACAAGGCGTAGAAAAAGCCAACAAAGACTGAGAGAGAAGATTAAATACACACCAAATAGATAATAAACTCAATCGACACAATAATTGTAAAGGGAAAAAACAGGAAGCCACACGTGGATCTAACCTTCAAAATAAGGTCAAGAATAAACTGTGAGGTAGAGACAGGGGTCACGAAAGCCGTTAAAAATGGATTAGTGGAAGTTTCATGGATGTAGATGAGGTGGAACCCACCTTACATATACCTGAGACTCCACACCTTTATTGTTTACGCTGCCACCCACAGACCACAAATGGGGCTCTTGCATCTTTTAGAGCTGTGGCTGCAATCAGTCTTTATTTTCTTGCTGTCATTTCGAGTGCAGAGAAAACCAAAAATAGAGACAGGTTTATTCACATGGATGCTCAGTTCAGGATTAACAGACACCTCAAGATGCTTTAAAGTGTGAGGTAAAAACCCTGCAGTATTCAGGGGGAAAAAACTACAATCAAGTAACTCCCTATAAGCAATCACTTTGCAATTGTGGGAAGAAAAAACTCTTTTAACAGGAAGAAACCTCTGGCAGGACCAGGCTCAGGGAGGCGCAGCCATCTGCTGCGACTGGTTGGAGAGGTTAAGAGGTAAAAACACAGAGCATATGAAGGCAGACTAAGGGAGAGAGAAGACAAGAATGTAATGACATGTTGCTGTGGTGAATAAACCTGCGTGGACTGAAAAAAGCCGAGTGGAGAAGTGTTTAGTACACAACGTGAAGCCTGGCAGCAGTCTGAGCCTATAGCTGCGTAACTAAGGGATGGTTCAGGGTCATCACCTGTAAGCCTGCAGTCTGAGAGTCTGGTGCTCTGTTAGCATAACATGGTACTGATGAGGTCTCTAAAATATGATGGGACTTATTCAAGAATTTTTATGTG
Source organism: Pundamilia nyererei (assembly GCF_000239375.1). Classification (NCBI taxonomy): domain Eukaryota; kingdom Metazoa; phylum Chordata; class Actinopteri; order Cichliformes; family Cichlidae; genus Pundamilia; species Pundamilia nyererei. Next base: position 611,774 of record NW_005187490.1, read on the forward strand.
AGACGAAGGATTTGAGTTTCAATTCTGGATTCAGCAGTGAGCCAGTGAAGAGAATCTAACATGGAGAAATACGCTCTGTCTTTCTTGTCACTGTTAGCGCTCTCACAGCAGGATTCTGGATTAACTCGAGGCTTTTGAGGGAGCTTTTAGAACAAGCTGATAAAAAATGAATTACAGTAGTCAAGATTACAAGCAATTAATACATGAACTAGTTTTTAGCATCACTCTGAGACACAATGTTTCCAGATTTATTGATACTGTGAGAATGTAAAAAAAAAGCAGTCCGACATGTTAGTTTCATGTGTGCGTTGGAGGACATATTTTAAAATGACTCCCAGGTTCTTCACAGTGTTGCTGGAAGCTACAGTAAAGCCATCCAGAGCACATATCTGGTTAGACACAATGTTTCTAAGATTTTTAGGCCCAAGTATAACAATGCCCTGAATTTAGAAGCAAATTGTGGGCTATCCAGGCCTTTATGTCTTTCAGGCATGCAATTCTGTCATTTGGCTTTATAGATATATATAACTGGGTATTATTTTCTAATAATACTGCCTAAGGGAAGCTGGTATAATGTAAATCGTGTTGGTCCAAGCACAGAACCCTGTGGAACTCTGTGTCTAACTTTTCTGTGTACAGATTCAAACCATTACAGAGCATTTACTTTAATTAAAAAAAGGTAAATGTTATGATGAAGAGTATCCAGTGCTGCACCGAAGCCTAAAGGACAAGCACAGAGAGAGCTCCAGTTCGATCTGTGCTGCTCAAAGTACAGCGAGCGGGACCAATTTGCCTCTCCACAAAATTATTTTTAGCACCTCAAAGCAAGTTTCTAGGGAGTGGCACCATGATCTATTCGGATTTTCTGGTTGACAAGATCTGTGATTTTAATCTTTTGATGAGAGAAGAAGCAGCTCCGTGCATATTATTATGTGTTCTTTAAATAACAAATGTGCAGCAGACCGTCACTTCTGTACGCAGGCGTGAAGAAAATGCAGGACTCCGGGCACACAGAGCGTTAATAAAACATCAGGAAACCAGGTGAGGTCAGATCAGAGGTCAGACGGTTGACCTTTAGGTCACCGAGCTGAATGGTTTTACTAGCTGCTCCTGTGTTTGCATTGTTCTGAGTCTGGGAACGAGCCACGCACGCCTCCTCTAAGATGTCTCAGAAACACACTGTGCACGGTCCACATGTGAATCAGCTGTGTGGCTGGGTGTGTATGGGAGAATTTGTTCCTGTGCACACAAACACAGACATGCTGCCATGTGGAATGCTTGTCTGCTGGCTTGCCTGGCTTGGCCGTGGTGTCGGGTTGCAGTAGGTGTTCCGGAGGCTGCGACCCTGGCATATCTGTGTTTGTTTTATGTCACAGCCCCTCCCTCTAGGGAGATGACAGTCCAGCAGAGCCCGAGGGGATGAAACCTGAGATAGGCAGAGCTTAGTAGTAAACAACAACTCCTTTATGAGGCAGAGGCGGCTGTCTGCCGCATTCGAAGATCTCACAGAGACACAAAGATTTTTTTTTTCTGGTTAGGGCAGTGGCTCCTAAAAGTGAGGTCAGGATAAGCCCTCTGGGGCTTTGTGCATAATAGAAAGCCAAAGAAGTTTAATCCCAATACTTGTTCTTTTAAAGTTATGAAGATTTAGAGTGACTAGCCTTCATAAATCCTGCTCCATTCAGTCTGTAACGTTAAACCAACACAAAGCAGCATTAACTTCAAGCCTCTGATAATGTTAAATTAGCCTAAATGTCAAGCCTGTGCTTGCTTGTCTTTTTAGTGGTTTGCCCCAGCTGTTGCTGTTCCTGCATGGAGTCCATCAATCTGTCAAGCATTTCCCCTTCAGTTCGCTAGCATTAATGGCACAGACGTAGCATTACTAAAAATGTGTAACAGGTTGTTCTTTTGGGGTTTTTAAAAAACACAACCCGTGCAACTACATATTATGTTTTATTATATGTGGACACCTCATTTGTAAATGACTAAGTGGGAAAAGGTTGTTAATCATCTTACAAATATATGTGTCAGTCTCTGCTCTGTGGTGCAAGAGCTGTGCATCTTGATTTATAGTGTTTTTATTAGAATTTTACTTAGCATTGATTAGCAATTATGGGTATTTGTGCATTATAGCTGTACGTGGATTTTAAGGATGGCCCTAAGTTATAACTTTTCAAAATTCTTTGGTTCAAACATGTCCAAAAACACTACTTGCGTGATGGCTACATCCATCTTTTATTTACTGTGGACGCAGACTTTTGTAGTTGTGTGAGTACTCAGTCTGTTAGGTGAAATATTGCGTTTAAACTTAACTGCAGACCATTAAACACGAATACTCAAACCTAGGCTTGCATAACAGCAGACGAAAGTTACACACGTCACGTTTTTATTGATTATAAATCAGATTTAAAAAATATTTCTAGGTCGGGTTGTGGTTGACTAACTTTTTGAGTCTCTGAATTCCTGCCACAAAGCTCCCATCCAAAGTGTTTTTCTCTTTCTTTTAGCGTCACCTTATCTGATTAGTTGTCAGCCCCGCACAGCAGACTGTGTTTTATCTCGACCCTCCTCCTCCTCTTCCTGAATAGAGTTTGGGCGCTCCACTCTTTTGTTGTTGAACGCAGCCTGTACAGTCCGGCCCCTTCCCCTTCCCCCTCGCTCTCTTTCTCTTTCTTTTTTTTCTCTCTCTCCACCCATCCTCCCATCTCTCACTCACTCTATTTCATCCATCCAGGGTGACGCCAGTCCCTCTCACCCCGCCCCGTTCAACTCAGTCCGCTGCGTTCATTTCATTCCTGCTCCCATTCCGCGCATATTTCGCATCCTTGGAGAGACGCTGCGCATTTTACGCACTCAGCGCGCCCGATCCTTCCTCAAACCAAAACCGAGAGGAGACTCCGGAGTTGGCGGAGGGCTTCCCGCTGCTGTAGCGACTCCGATCCGGTGAAAAGTGTGGGAATTAATCCATAAAGAGGCGTATGAATCGAGGTAAGTTCCCTAGGAGGAGTCCCCCCCTCCCTCCCTTCGCTCTCTTCAGCCTGTAGCCTGAAAGCCCCCGGACGTTTCGCTTGTTTCTAAAATCCTGAAGTGGTCACTGAAGCTCAAATTAAAACAGTTTCGGCGACACTGGAATAAAAATCGCCACAAATACACCTATTCTACACGCTGAACAAGTCTAACAAGCTTATTAATACTGCGCCGTGTTGAGCTTCAAAGCGAGGGATGTCGCTTTCACTACAGTTTTATTCCCCTTCCTTCCGACACCAGAAAACAAACCTTGTTTCCTAACACTTCTTTCTGTCGTAAGCTAAAAATCACGTGTTTTCTGTTTTTAAAAACGGGAATGTGTCCACGGGAGATTGAGAGATTGTGGATGAAAAGCTTTTCGCAGCAGCGCTGGGAGGCAGCTTAACAAAGCTGGGAGTGAATGGGGGACTTGTTGCATCGGCGGGGTTTTCTCTTTTCCTACACAGGCAGGCAGGCAGGCAGGCAGGCAGGCCCCAGTCACAGAAACAGGCCATAGGCTGATAACATGCACACAGCCAGTGTTTACCCAGTGGACAGAACACATTACACGCTCACTCTCAGCACCATCACACAGCCCGTTTGGGAGATCTGTTAACGCATTTACTTCTTATTCCACCTTTATAGAAAATGACTTGTATGAAGGGCTTTAAAGCTCTCCTTTTTATATATATATATATAAGTCTAAATGGAGATCTGTGATGCTGACACTCCTTCCACTCCACGCATCTGTCAGTTTGGAGTAAAAGCTGCCTGCAAAAATTAAAGCTCACATCACAAATCACAAGTGTCCTTGTTCTCCAGCAGCTCCTCACATGAGCCTATGTAGTTGTGTTCTGTACTTCCTTTTTAATATTGATCAAAGGACTGCTCCTGTCCTCTATGGCTGGAGATGTGTGGCAAAGCAGGGCCAAACCACAATGTAATTATTGGAGAAAATTACAGCCTGTAGGATGAAACATAGTAGATGCATTAATTCTGTTACAGTAATCCTTCTGTTAGATGTCGGGAGGGCGATGTTGGATAAAAGGATTATATTTCAGAGAATATTAGTTTGGGCTTCTTTTTGAATAGAGTTGATGCGGCTAAATGAAATTGGGGATATTGGAGATGAATGTTTTGTTAATGTGAAGTTGTGCAACAAGTCCAGTAATTACAATGGAATCAGTGAGGAATGTAACTTGTAGCTGTTTCCATTATCAGTGTAATTTTCTAATTCTTGTCTCTTTTGTTTTTGTTTTTTTTTAAAGATGTCTGGTGCTCTATTTCCCCACGTCACTGAATGTATCGTTTTGTTCATGAAATATATAAAAAAACAAGGAGGGAAAGACTATTCTGCATATTCTGCCTTTTAAAATGGTCCAAATGATGAAGTAACACCTGACATTGTCGATCAAGCGGTGAATTTCATCACTGCCCCAGTTTCAGAACAGCCAGTGCCAAAAAAAGTGTGGGATGCATTTAAGTGTTTTTAAAAATGATCCGGAAAACAAAAGAGTTTTTCTGCAGAGGTATTCCAAATATTTCATTCCACCTTTTTAAAAGTGTGTGAACAATTACTTTGTTCAGGCTCTGTTTTGGCAGATGTACAAAATATAACATTGGAATCATTAATGAAATGTGGATTTCTCCAAGTGGAGCAGGTTACTTTTAAAACCTGTCTTTAAGAGGGCGAATCTGAATGTGGATGCAAATTGCGTTTTCTATTCACGCTCATCCCCCCTTTAAAGTTTCCAACAGTGACAAATCAGGCCGGCCTGAATGTGTAACAGAGTAAGGTGTGTGTGTGTGTGTGTGTGTGTCATTGTCTTTGCCGTGTCTAGGCCCGCAAGTGTACAAAGCTTTGTCAGTCGCTCTGGGCAAACAGCCTCCACTTTCCTCCCCTCTCCCCCTCACTCACCCGTGCCTCTCCTTCTCCAGTCCGTTGACATCTGTTTTGAGTGCTCCGTGCACCTGTAGAGACCAGGGGTGTGTGTGTGTGTGTGTGTGTGTGAGTGAGGGGGAGAGGGAGGGGAGGAGGAGAATAAAGGGAGGTGCAGAATGCAAATCCAGGCGTTTGTTCGGGGCCTAAGCAACGCAGACTGACTGACTAACGACCATTTGGTGTGTGTGTGTGTGTGTGTGTGTGTGTGTGTGTGTACACATTTGTGGATGTGTGTGTTTGCCTCTTGCTGTCCAGGCCAGGCAGCCCCATTGTTGAAGCAGCAACAGGCGTTGGTGGATGAGGACGCACCATATGGCCTCTGTGTGCTTTAGTCACAACCGCTGTGTATGTGTGCATGTTTGTGTGTGTGTGTGTGTGTGTGTGTGTGTGTGTTTTCATCTACTTCACCAATGCTGCTGCAATATGGTGGAGTTTGGAGTGGCGCTGCTCGCTGCCGTCCTCCTTGTTGTTTCATCTGTCGACTCATTTCTAAACAGGAGGACAAAATCCGGCACACAGATTTTTGTGGAACTGGGATTAGGAGGAGTAATCTTCGTGGCAAATGAAATGATGTCTTGTGACGTCCCACTTGTTTCGTTTATCATTTCAAATGTAGTTGTAGTTCTTTTTTTTTTTGCCAGTGCAAGTTGTCATTTTGGCTGAATCAACAGGTGATACAGTAAATCCTGCAAATGAACGGATGCTGATGGCTTGCAAGATGTTTGCTCTGCTCTTTTTTCTTTTTTTTTAAAAATTTCTCTTAAAAAAAAAAAAAAAGACACAATCTTCCTTTTAATTCTCACGATAAATTAATTCCTCCAGTGTCACTGCAGTCCAGTTTTTCAGCTTCCTGGTTTTTCATCGAGCAGTTTCTGTTGTTGTTGTAGTGCATTCTGTTCTGATGTCCCAATATTTAGCATGCAGCACGATACGCAAAGATAAACTCTGCCAAGAGGGGAAAAACTGTAAAAGAAAGAAGGGAAGGGGGGGTGGCTGGGTGGGTGGGGGTCCGGGCTTGTATGTAATGAAATTTAGGGAGCTGAGCCGGTTTATTAGAGCAGCAAAGCTGTGTGTGTGTGTGTGTGAGTGTGTGTGCTGAGGGAGGGCAAAGGGGTTAGATGGGGAAAGAGAGGGTGGTTTTGGGGGTGAGGTTGTGAGGGTGCAGGCTTTGTTTAGGAGATGGGGGAACAATAGGCATCCTCCTGGGTGGGGTGGGGGAGTAGGGTGGAATAGGGGATGCTGGTGTGCAAGGGAGCCGGATGGGGGGTGGTGGTGGTGGCTGGATTGTGGCTGCAGGAGGCTGGCGGAGCCTGTGCTGGCTTGCCTGACTGCCCGAGCTCCTCGTCTTTCAGTGTGTCTCTCACATCCACACAGATGTGACTGTATCTGAAAATGTGTCTCTTTCGTTGTTTGTATCTGTGCCAATAATCACTTAAGTCACACAACAACACTGTTGTTGCACTTTGAAGATGATAAGAATGCTGTTACCGAACGTGTGATTCTGCAACATGTTGTAAGATACGGCAACATGTCTCTATTAGAAGCAAACAAGCAAAAATAAAACAAAATAGCCCATAAAAGCACATTCATACCCACAAGACGTGAAACCAGCTTTACATGGCTTTACTTTTTGCAGTATAATAAGCTAGTGATGCACTCATTGTGACATTCTGATGCTAATAACAGTTTTTCTCTTTTTACTTAAATTTAGTTTTTATTATTTGTAATTATCAATTTTTTCTATCTAAACTAATATAGCCCCATTTAAATGAAACAAAAAAACTATTTCACTGTTTTGATTCCTAAACATTTCACATCCCAAACCTGATGTGCCACAACAGCTAAATATTTCCCAGCAATATCAGTAAATGGTATGTCATTAGCTGATATTAGTCAACGATATCGTGTGATACATCGGGACACAGATACGTGATTTTGGGTCCTGTGCATTCTGGTGTATGCTTGAGTGGATCCTGAAAACATGGAGGTCAATTAACACCTTTGGGCTCTGTGCTGTTTTCCTTGAGTTTGTAGCTGAGCAGTTTTTTAAGCGATATGAGGCACACTGTCCTTCCAGAGGAGGGAAGAGTCACCGGGGAGTGTTGTTGCTATGGGGTCCTGTGTTTTCTCTCTAACATTGTTTAGGTGGTCATCAGCAAAACATCAAGATTTGCTGGCATTGCAATTTTCTGCAGTGCAATCACTTCACCTGTCATGGGCATAATTGCTGTGGCTGATCAGTGTACACTGATCATAATCCATGTACATTTTTTTTTTACTGAACATACAAAGGCAGGCATGGATTAACCCTAATCCCTAACTTAAAAAACTCAATGAAGATCTCCACTGAAAAAAGTGACTTGGCTTAATCCTTGTCGCGGGAGCTGAGCCATTGTGTGAATAAACTGCAGAATGGAGCTCGTGTATAAAGACGCTGATGTCTTTGATATTCCCTTTGAGTCACGTGATCTTATTTTATTTGTAAAACTTTTATGTTTTTGTTTTTTTCTGCAAAAACGGAAATAAATAACTAGATAAAAATAGAATTTTTGCACATTACTTTTAAAGCTATATTTAACCTATACTGAAAATACCATCGAGAACAGTAAGTTCACATATTTTATTTCGAAAGTAAGAACAGAAATAAATACTGTAAGCAGGATCTCAGCCTTTCGGGGGTTTTGAGCACCAAGCAGAGGAATGGATGAGTCCAACCATCCCACTGTGGGAAGTCTGAATCAACCCTCACATTTCCTGACCTCAGCAGGAAGTGAAAAGGAAGTCTAGATTTCAACTACTACTTATGTATTTTCCCGGCTGGAAGAATTGACACGATAAACACTCCACAGAGTGGGCCAACTGCTCGCTCTGCTCTCTGAAAACTCCCACAGTGGAAAAATGTTTCCCTGCTGTTGTGCTCACGACCTCGGTTTTTGTGTTCAGCAGGCCTGATGGTGATTACTCACTGTTGTTTGTTCTGATAATTTCTTTTCACTCTGTGCAGAGTGTGATAAATTATTAAAAAATGATATATAATTACCCAATTGGAAACAAGTAAGTTTTCACAGAGTACGAAGTCTATTTCTCTTTTTCTTTGAACTTATATCCTTTTTATGGTAATTCAGCTAACACTGGTTTGTGTTTTAGATTTGCTATTAGCATTAGTGAACAGCAGCAGAAAATAGCACAAAAAAGAATCCTGTGGCCTTTTCATTTTTAAAAGATGAAATTATATTTTCTCCTCTTGCACATTTAAAGCTAAGCAATTTATAATTAAAACCTGGCTTTTAATTTTACTGTCTCAATATTTTTTTTATTTTTAGCCTTGACATGTAGCACCTAGCCAATTAGCCTAGCTAATAATGCTAGATAATGCTAACGTTCAAATCATAAATTGAATTTGGAATGATCATCGACTTGAATTCCTTACTTGGAAAGTTGGAACATCTCCAAGTTAAGAGTCCAAGATGGCGGCATTGAATTAGACTTCAGTAAAGCTATAAAACTTTTAGTTTGTACAGCCACTGTCATGTATTGTGACTCGCTAAATACTCCGTGACGCAGGCTTTATCTGACGTGCTGTAGCTGTGTTTTTCTGTGCAAAACAACAAGTTTCGCGGTGTATTGTTAGCGAGACCTGAGTGGTGCGAACTCCATTTTTTACTTTTATGACATTTCTGCTGGAACGCGCTAACTCGGGAATAAAGTAATTTCCCAGTTCTGACTTCCAAGGGACACTTAGAAGTCATAGTATGACTACATGTAAATTTAATCTTTTTGTGCAGTTTATGTTATTATGTAAGTTTCAGTATAGCATTACATAGAAGTGGAAGGAGAGATAGGGAATGACATACAACAAACATCCATAAATAAAGCTACCAGCGCAAGGCTAGCTTACCTACCATGGGCTCTGAGCTTGTTACAGTAGCTCAGAAATGTCACAAATGAAGACTTTCAAACCAGTGCTTTGTTCTGCCTTACTTAATGTTGATCGTACAGCTCTCCAGGCTGTATTTTGAAACCTCAACATTAGAGATTTAGCTGCTGCTATGTTCCCATATTTGTATATAGTGAAATTAAGTGTAGCAGCAAGTCATAATAACAGTTGCCTCAAGGCGCATTATACTGTATAGTAAAGACACTTGGAGTATTAGAGGGGAAACGACAATCAGATGATTTCCTGTAAGCAGAACTTGGCAAGAGAAAAGAAACTTCTGGCACACCCAACCTCATTGAAGGGCAAACACCTGCCATGACTGGTGTGGGGTGGAAAAAGGAAAGCGTAGGGAGACGACACAAAACCAAAACTAGTTTAAAACTCAGTTCGAGCAACAGAGACTATTGAAATGCTAGAATCTCAAATTTTACAAATTATTTTTTAGATCGTTCAAGTTGTCATTAACTAGTTTTTTTGTTTACAAAGTTAAACTCTGGGAGGGACAGACGACCCTCTGAGAGCACAATAAAATGGCAAAAATCATTCAAATAAAAGTTACCCTAAAAAATGATTGATGATTATACTTACTTTCAGAGGTATGAGTTAATGGCACATTATAGTAGATTTTCAGTGAGTAAACAATTGAGCTGATTGAACATAAAGCAGCATTTTTTAAAATTTAATTATTCCGCTGTTGATTTGTCCCCCGGATCACCTTAAAGACCATTTGTTCTGATCCTTTGTGGTCTGTGATAAAGTCCAGCTGGAGTCTCAGCTTAGGAGAGAGGAATCCAAAACAAACAAACAAATGAAACAGTGCTGACAAAGCACTATATTTAAATAACGGGTGCGCAGCCGCCACAATCTCTGCCTCTTTACCTGCTACTGTCTAAATAAAGCAGTACCCAAGTTTTAATGGACCACAGATGGAAAACACAGTTCAGGGGCTAATTCGTTTTGTACGTGTGTTTTGAGGAGAGCGGAGCTCGTGTTGGCTTTAGAGGATGTAATCGTGGCAACGAGATGGGTAGATGGAGGTCACTGTACTCTTTTTCGCATCCATGCAGCCGTACGCTGTTCCTTTACTAGGTGTGGGTTAAGACTCACAGATGCACGCACATGCAGCACACGTGGTGTCTGCCTCGGCACAACGCTCCTGTGTTCACACTTATTAAACGGTGTTGTATTGCTGTAACCTCCCCAGGCCTCCCTTTCCTCTGGTGGAGGATATTGTCTCCTGCGTGTGTGTCTGTGTGACGTGTGACCCCACCCCCCTCATCCTCCAATTTCCCTCCACCCTCCCAAGGAAGAGACTGGAAAATGACTCTGTCTGACTCAGCAAAAAAACCAACCTAAAGCTGGTGGATGAGGAATAACGGTAAGGACGGCGAGCAGAGAGGAGAGCTGCTAGCTGAACCTTTTACCGTCATATTTCAGGAGGAAATAAGCACTTCACTGTATCAGTGTGCAATCTGTGACCAATTACTGCGTGTGTGCATAAATGGTAATGCCTCCGTGAGAAGAGATGGTGAAATAATGAGGAGCGCATGCTGTGAATCACAGCCTCTTCACCACTCATAAAGCAACTTTCTCTGTCTTACTCAAGTGCGTATTAGTGCCGAGAAAGAATAAAAGATGCTTTGCAGGTTTCTTTTCACTGATGCAGCTTTATTATTCAGCCTGATGAATATGTCTTTGTTTTGTTTTTTTTACAAAATGAAATCGGGTCAGAACTAATCAGAAGAACTGGAGACGTGGATAAAGGTTTTTTCTTTTTTCAGTCTGTCTTCAGCAGAATGAACTTATCAGTAATGGATTAATTGAAATCGTGACCAAATTATATCAAAAAGTCTGAACTCGGACACGTGCATCAATGCCAAGTCAAAAATCACATGTGACGGAGTAGAAAACTGATTAAAGTCTACATTAGAAATGGAACCAAGAATAATCGGCTCGGTCTGAATGGAAGGCATTTGTAGGGTCTCATATGGATTATCCATAAAAGTAGGTAGCCACTAGTGAAACCAAACAAAACACCTTTCCAGCTTCAGATCACGTGAGAAACGCTGCTGAATATTAGTAGATAAGTAGAATAATAGTATAATGAATTTAATTAGTACGATACTGATTTCTGTTGATTGCTGTTCAGTGCAGGGTATCTAATGCTGCCGTTCTTACAAATATCTTAGATGAAATTTTATATCCTGTCTTCTGCGCCGTGGTCATTTCAGCCATTTGATATTAGGGTTTCGTTCACTACAACTTTCTTATTTGTGTCTTATGGGAGTGGACGAGCACAAAGGACAAGATCCCTATCAAAGCAGTCATACTGTGATATTGTCATACCAACGCATTCTTACCCTTGGGTGCTACAAAATATAGTTCTGGCAAGTAATGTCATTACACCTGTCTTTTGGTGTCGGTTCCTTGATGCACCAGCTACAGCTGTGTGTGTATGTACTTCTAGAGATGTATAAAGGTGCTGCTTTTGTGACCTACAGAGGCTGTACTAAGAGGCTGTGCAGATGGGAGTTCGTCAACCATGAGTTTGCGGTTTGTGTCCTTATCTGACTCTTGTGTTTTTGCACTTTTTTTCCCCCACTCGCTGATTATTTTTTCAATTTATCTTTTTCACTTTTCACTTTGACTAACACTCTGTGGTTGGGGTTAGTCAAAGTAATGGAATGATCCTAGTTTGGGTAGGATAACCCCCTTCTAAAAGGATGCCTTTGTAGACAAAGGCACACCAGCAGTGTTAATTGTAACCTCTGGAATGAGAGTGGGCTGGTCATACTTTCTAAACTGCAAGAGAGTTGGTGTAAAAAGGGAAAAAAGCAGAGTTTTGTATTCATGTGGTCAGTATGTGTATTCAGTTCAAATCCACTCAGTTTAATTATCAAGTTCTTGGATTGGAGTTCCAGTGACGTCCATCAGTGCTGGAAAAAATCCTTTCTCCCTGTAAGTTTTTCAGTTGATTTCAGTTTTATTCATATAGCTCCAAATTACAACTACAGTTGCCCAGTTGCTTAAGGGCTTTGTATTGTAAGGTAAAGACGCTGCAATAATACAGAGAAAACAGAGAATTGTTGGCTGACACAACAATCAGATCACCCCCTATGAGCAAGCGCTTTGGTGACAGTGGGAAGGAAAAACTCCCATTCAACAGGAAGAAACCTCCAGCAGAACCAGGCTCAAGTGGGGATGGCCATCTGCTGCAACTAGTTGGGAATGAGTGGTGGAATATGAGACGAAGACATGCTGTTTAGTTAGTTGACTGCTGATCACGTTATTTCACTCGATTTGTTAGTGTTTGGCACTAGTGTACAATATATCGCAGTAACATTAAATATTATTTTATGCCATCAGTACATTAAGGTAGGAATGTACCTGCTTAAGCAGGTGCTGCTCAAGCCAGAAGTAGACAAAGGCTTGCATCCTTGAAAGGTTTTATGTGTAGTTTATCCTTTCTGACCCTTAAAGACATCCAGTCTCTAAACCTTCGATGCCCTGGATAATAGATGTGTGAGTTAAGACTTTCTGTTCTGTGTATTTGTGTTTGAATGTCGATTCTTTTTTTTAACATTTTAAAGGTTTCAACCCTTGGTTTCAGTTCTTTAACTCTTAACATGGGCTGTTTATCTGCGTGGAAACAATGCCTCCTATTCATTGCCTGCTTTCGTTCCTTGGATGTCCACATGTCTGCATGTTCGCAGCAGATATCTGCTTGTAGAGATTAGGATGACCTTCACTCTAATGTGTGAAAAGCAAAGTAAATCTGGTTATTAGAAGTATAAAATGCACAATGTTCTGTGCTCATTGCATGAATGGCATGTGCTCAGTGTTAAGGAAAGAAGGGGGAACCAAAAAACTCACAGTGAACTATTCCCAGTACATTTGAGATGCCATATATTAACGGTTGTAACACAGTCACAGTCTGTTATTCTGGAAGGTTCTGGACCAAACCTTTGAATATGTGACTGTCCTCCCTCTCTTCTATAGTTATGGTTTTATGCTTGTCTCTCTGTGTTTTGTCCTTTTTTAAAAAAAAAACAAAACTTTGTTTTTTTCTCTTCTCTTGCCTCTTGCCCCCACCCTCCCCCACCCCAGCCAGTTGTGGCAGATGGCCGACCCTCCCTGATCCTGGTTCTACCCGAACTTCCTGTTAAAATGTAGTTTTTCCTTCCCACTCTGTCACCCAGTGCTTGCTCCTAGGGGACTGAGTCTGTAAATTAAAGTTCAAGCTTTGAAAGTAGTGCAGCACACACAATGTAGATGTTTTTTTTTTCACAGTAAACACTTAAATTTTGAGATAATTTTTAATTGTAGTATTCTTTTTTAATAATTAGAAAAAGAAGACTTATAGCGCTGTGGTGCAATGTTCCTATCTGTTAACTTTTATTTATAAGAAATCTCCAAATGACTTACATTTTTCATATACTTGATTCTGAGACAAACAAAAACAAACAATCAAGCAGACCCCCCACCCCAAACATTCTTTGGACTCATTTACATATTTAACTATTTGTAGCAGTGCTTTACATAGTATTTATGTTTATTTTTACAGAACATGGGGTATGTTTTAAATGGACCTAAGCACATACATGACCACAAACAGTTACAAAACTTTGTGTAAATCCTCTTTGACACACAAACAGTCTTTGACACACGTGTAACAGTAGTAGCTACTGCGACCTGACCTGACGTCACTGAACTGGAGTTATTTGTTTTTGTTGACCAGAAGTGCTTGGCATGTGGGACAACCCCTCCATTAGCCTGTTGTTTGGGATATGTGCGTTCACCAAAATGCTAATGCACCCTCAACTATGGTCACTTCTGATCACATGGTAGCAGCCAATATATAACCGTTAGCGTCCACTAATAAAAGGGTGTATCAATGGTAACATCCATCCTTTATATACAGTCTATGAAGCCTACTTTAGCAGGCAATGCTCTGGATTTTTACACAAGGACAATAATTCCCCATCACACAGATTAGAGGACAGGCAGGTAAAGGAATGCCTAAAGTCTGAACAGATTGTGAAATATTCATTGGCATTTGCACATCTGTTGGATGAGTGCTAGGAAAGTTCAGTACTGCAGCCCCCGTTATTTGTAACATCCATGTTGTAGCAAATCCCACCTCAGATGTTGCAAAGTCCTTATATTCAAAGGTTTAATTTACTAGAGTAGTAGATATGTGCATGCATTAGTAAGAGAAAATAGAACTACATTTTTCTCTTTTTCAGAATTGTGCCTATAGTGATGACCAGGGTGGAAGTCAGGGACGGACGGCACATCAGCTCGGCCCAGAATTACACATTTAAATACATTCTGACTGCTTGAATAACATGAGGTGTACTTGAATGATTTTTACCTTGGGACCTCTGTAGTGGAGGCTATTAACATAGGAAGATGAATGAAGCACCCCCGAGTCTGCTAAGATATTGAATGCTTTAGTCACAGTTGCATACTTGTAAAGAATGAATATTGTGCCATATGGTCCTTGAAGTAAAATAGCAATATTAAAATAAGCAGAGTACAAGAAATGTCACCCGTGATGGTGAATAATTCTCTTTGGGCCATATGGGCTACAACATTAAAACATGGCTAAACATTATAAAGTGGAACAATGTTTGCTTTGAGGATTATGGGAAAATCCTCTTTTTATAAAAACCGGTGTGTGTGTGTGTGTGTGTGTGTGTGTGTGTGTGTGTGTGTGTGTGCGCAAATGTTGGAAGCAGTTGAAACAGATGCCGTTGAGTGGTCCAACAGAAGAATGAGTGAAAGGAACTGCCTAGGCTGGGATAAAACATTCAACTTGTATAGCAACACGACCTCCTGCTGATGCACACATACAAGCACAATTACACACACAAACAGGTTTCTTCTGATAATGCAGACAATCGCACGCCAGTAAAAGCTTCCATCTTCATTATAACCTCCATAAACGTTGCATATTTGCAAACACACGCATGTAGCAGGCCTGTGGAAGAGCTGTGAGAATCAAGTGAAAGTGGAAGAAAGGCGACACACGGGGAAAACATGAGAGTCCGAGGCAGCTGCAGGATTGTGGCTGTATGCCCCGTGTGTGTTCTCCTGAGGGCTGGCACTGACACTATGAAGCCTGCTGTCCTGGCTCGAGTGGCCCGGGCCTGCCTGGTGACAGAGAGACACGCAGGGAGGGGGGGTGCCCGGGGTGCAGAAGAGTCGCCCAGTAGTCAGAGTTGATTGTTGTGTGACTAATGTCTCTCTCCAGCGTCCATCTGCTACTGGGCCCCTTTCATGGCTCACATGAGCCTAACTGTAGTTCTTATTCTTTAACCTCTCCTCTTCATCAAAACCTTCGTCCACACAAACATCAATGTTAATATCAAACTACTGGATTCCCTGAGATACAGTGGCTGTATTTAGGAAGATTAAGAATCTCAAATGGGTTATTTATTGTGACAAACATAACAAAGTTTTTACAGTTAAAAAGATTTTTTTCCCTTTCTGCAATTTCTGAGCAAGTTTATATTTTAGTCCGAGATAATGGATGCACAGTGATGAAACCAGAAGTTCTTCACGGAGCTTTACACCAAGTTCGAGGTCAGTTTGCAGCCGAGAACCAAACCCAGAGAACCTTTCATGTAGAGATTAAATTATCCTCTAAATACAAATACTTAGAATTTTACTTTTAAAAGACTTAAAGTTGGGGTGTGCCGTTGTTACTTACACACTGTGCCGTCTTACATGGAACTTACAAATCTCACAGGCCTTATTCACCACTGCATGGTCTATGTTTGGCTTTTAATGGCTGGCTTTGTCCTTCTGTAGACTCACATTTCTTATATTCTTATTTAGAGGCTATTCTTGGTCTACTTACTGACCTACAGCACATTCTTCTCCTTCTTACCCATAAAGCCCACACCGAACTTTGAAAATAGACTTTCTGATTTGCAGATCTCTCTGGTGCAAAATCATGTAAATCTCATAGACCTGGTCTCGATAAATAAATATAAAGTTATTTTTACTGACTTTGACACAGTTGCTTCATTCTGCAAATGATATGAACAGTGCTGCATCTGTTGGGCATGTTGGCAGTATAATGTTAGCTTTGTTGTTCTACCTGGCGGCTATTACGTATTCGTGTTTAACACCACGTAATCCCTACACACCGGGATATACTTTGCATAATTTTCTCATGTATTCCACCACAGTAGATGATGCAATCTCATGATGCGATTGAAGTGCACACTAGTGTTTTTTTCCCCCCAACATCAACCAAAGTAAAACATGCATCCATCCAGGACATCATATCATCACCCAGGTTTACCAAAAAGAGGAAACTTCACAAACTGAGGATTCATCACAAAGTGCAAACGTGTCTCCTGAACTGGAAGGCCAGATTAGATTCAGTGAAACCAAGATGGCAGGAGGACACAAGTCTAGAAAAGGCTTGGAGTGACTCATGATCTGAAGCATTTGTTTATGATTGTGGTTTGTTAAACTACAGTTGAGCCCCATGTACAAAAACGGCTTGCGAGGACTCGCGAAGATGGAAAAATTTGGAGAATCTCATATCGTTTCAGCCTTTATGCCATTTTAACCAGTTAACAGCTGGTGGATGAAGCTCCAGTTTATGCAAACGTGATCTTGTCAGTTTGGTTTTTTTTGCCTTATGCAAAAATTCCTCTCATTAGAACATTTGCATGGTTTCTTTATGCTGATGAGTGTACCGTAATGGAGTAGTTCGTGTGAGATCGGAACCACAGTCTGTCTTCCTGTAATGCTGACGAGTACAAGCTTTTAGCAATAATTTAAGTACATTTTTACTTGAATGGGTATTTACACTATGAACCCCAAGAATGAGGTTCACAGACCTCATGTGCAGAGAAGTGAAATATAGCAAGTATTTATTCAGGCTGAGCTTGGTATTTAAAGCCTGTTGCACAGTGATAAAAGTGGTAGTGTTGAGTGTTTAGATGCAATAGAGGTTATAAATGTAGCTGTGAGAATTAAAACGCCTTTGAATTTAAGCGTAGGTGGTCTATTGTCATCACTTCAGTATAGGGTCTTTAAAGAGGTCAAATGTTTTCTGAAGAGCTCTCCAGAAAAATGCAGAAATATTTTCAGATGAAGAAGAAATTCCACATTTCTGTAACACGTCTTAAACCTACTGGTTTGAGAGCTTCATCTCCAGTCTTTTTTTTCCTGGGTGAATCTTTGAATGCAGGAATGCTTTTATGCTGAAATATTATTTAAACTTTCCTTTTTAACCAAGGTTATGGGGAACAAAGAGCTCAGTGACTACACAGAGGTAGCAGACGCTGATACATTTTATTAGGGTGTCAGAATGGGGCGAAACAGTTTGATACGCTGCTTAGAGATTGTAATGATATTTGATTACTGACAGCTCTGAAGCACCTTTATTTTATTTTATTTTTGATCTCCTGTCCTAAGCAATGGGTCGGTCTTCTGATTATTTATTTTTGTAAAGAAGATATTTCAGTTTGACCATTGGAAGTTAATCCTCTGCTAACAGTTCACCTGTGGAGTCCTTCAGGTCTCTGTTCATGCCGCAAATCTCAGAAAGTTCAGTTTTCTATGTGTGTGACTAAAGGCAGACACGTGAACACCCCATAGCTCACGGTCGGTTCACTAGTGGACGTACACTCAACAAAAATATAAACGCAACACCTTTGTTACTGCTCCCATTCCCCATGGGATGGACGTAGAGACCTAAAATTCATTCCAGATACACAATATAACCATCCCTCCCAAACAGTGGTCACAAATCAGTCCAAATGTGTGGTAGTGGGCACATCTGCTATATTGAGATAATCCATCCCACCTCACAGGTGTGCCACATCAGGATGCTGATCTGACATCATGAGTAGTGCACAGGTGTACCTCAGACTGCCCACAACAAAAGGCCACCCTGGAATGTGCAGTTTTGTCTCACAGCAAAATGCCACAGATGCCACAAGCAATGAGGGAGCGTGCAATTGGCATGCTGACAGCAGGAATGTCAACCAGATCTGTCGCCCGTGCATTGAATGTTCATTTCTCAACCATAAGCCGTCTCCACAGGCGTTTCAGAGAATATGGCAGCACATCCAACCGGCCTCACAACCGCAGACCTCGTGTAACCACACCAGCCCAGGACCTCCACATCCAGCAGGTTCACCTCCAAGATCGTCTGAGACCAGCCACCCAGACAGCTGCTGGAACAATTGGTTTGCACAACCAAACAATTTCTGCACAAACTGTCAGAAACCGTCTCAGGGACGCTCAACTGCATGCCCGTCGTCCTCATCGGGGTCTTGACCTGACTCCAGCTCGTCGCCATAACAGACTTGTGTGGGCAAATGCTCACATTCGATGGCGTCTGGCACGTTGGAGAGGTGTGCGCTTCACGGATGAATCATGGTTCACATTGTTCAGGGCAGATGGCAGCTGAGAATGTCCCAGTTCTTGCATGGCCAGCGTACTCACCGGACATGTCACCCATTGAGCATGTTCGGGATGTGCTTGACCGGCGTATACGACAGCGTGTACCAGTTCCCACGAATATCCAACAACCTCGCACAGCCATTGAAGTGGAGTGGACCAACATTCCACAATTGACAATCTGATAGACTCCATGCGACGATGTGTTGCACTGCATGAGGCAAATGGTGGTCACACCAGATACTGACCGGTTCTGGGTCCCCAGACCCCCAATAGCGCAAAAAACTGCACATTCCAGGGTGGCCTTTTGTTGTGGGCAGTCTGAGGTACACCTGTGCACTACTCATGATGTCAGATCAGCATCCTGATGTGGCACACCTGTGAGGTGGGATGGATTATCTCAATATAGCAGATGTGCCCACTACCACACATTTGGACTGATTTGTGACCACTGTTTGGGGGGGATGGTTATATTGTGTATCTGGAATGAATTTTAGGTCTCTACGTCCATCCCATGGGGAATGGGAGCAGTAACAAAGGTGTTGCGTTTATTATTATTATTATTGTTATATTTTTGTTGAGTGTATGAGTGCTTAGGCGACCCACTAAGGCGCCGTGTCATACATCAGCTGTTGTCTTCACCTCCTGTTGGTGGTTGTAAATTTCACCTGATACTCATTTTGCATCGCTAATGGTTGTTTCGACTGCTAAACTTCACTGAGATTCCACAATCTCTGGTCACCACGTTGCTGCTTGTCTCTTCCTTTTTCTAAGCCCCTTTACGGTCCTTTCTTGTAAGAACTATAAAAGAACACAAATAAGAGAATCCAGGTTTCATCTTAAATAAGAAAGTTAATTTTGTCTTTTGTCTTTAATTTTGTGTTTCCTTTTTCTTTGCAATGGCACAAATAACGCTTTTTAAACTTATAAAATCTACTAAATGAATCCATATAACAGACTCAGCCAAATGTGCTTCATTACTTAAATCCTGCACAGAACAGAATTCTTGTTAAGAAAATCCTCTCGTCTTGTCCTGAATTGGGTAAGATGAGCAAGATGGATGGAAAATGCTAACAGCTCCTCAAAGGTCAGTTGATTTATACATGTTTTTATTAGTTCTTTAGTTTTAAAGATAAAGTAATTTTAGCTGAAAATGTAGCATTAAAATTTAAAATGCACGTCCACTGGTTACTCTTCTAAGAAGTATTTTTCGGACTGTATATTTCCGCTGTGTTCATTTTGACAGTACATTTTGATTTGCGTTTTTGTAGTCTTTTGACTAAAATGCTCTTTAGTTTCAGTCAAATTTAAGTTGTCTAAACTTATGAAGTTTAAAAATTTGAAGTCTTTCAATTGATTAAAATACAAAATGTTTTTAATGGTGAGAGTTGCTCCACACAGTTTATAAAATGTCTTACTTCCCTTGACTTTAAATGCAGAATGTGTCCACATGTTTACTCTCTTCTCTTCCTTCAAATCGTTGACATTTTGTAGCGTAATCAGTTCTGATTGGATCTCGTCTCTCCAGAATATTTCCATCTCGTTTTTATTTATCGACAAAAAGTCATCATAGTTTTTTAACTTGGCTATTATGTTGTTTTTGTGAGGAAACAAAGAGTCACTGATGAAAATTATGACGAAAAGTAAGAAAAGTCAACAAAGTTCATGCTGGTTTTGTGCTGTGCTGTGGGTTCATTGTCTCTAAACAGCTGTGAGATGCAGCTGGAATTGACCTTAATCAGTAGTAGAAATCAAAACTAGTCATTTTATCTTCTATTTATTATAAAATATTGCTCAGTGATGCTTTAGACCTTGATTTTAATAGGCTGCCAATGTCAGTGACTGACTCTGATGGGCTTTAAA
This sequence comes from Pundamilia nyererei, assembly GCF_000239375.1. Taxonomy (NCBI): domain Eukaryota; kingdom Metazoa; phylum Chordata; class Actinopteri; order Cichliformes; family Cichlidae; genus Pundamilia; species Pundamilia nyererei. The sequence goes on from NW_005187490.1 coordinate 631,954, forward strand.
AAGCACTTTACAAACAAAAATGAGTCTAGTGTAATATTGTGCTATCACCTTCTGTTAGCTACCATATAGAAGCAACATATTTAAGCGTAAAGGTTGAAGGTTGACAACAAATTAACAAGAACTGACTTATTTAAAGAATGTTGCCATTGACGTATCAGTGAAATGACTGTAACGTGAAACTAGACGATCACAGCGTCTGTATTCTGACTTCAGCACGAAAAGTCTCACAGAGACACCGAAACTTGTAAGAAATCCAGCTGCTGCTGCTCATTGGTGCGGGCTGCTGGATGAATGAATCTTTGTTTGAATGGGGAAAACTGCTGGAGAGGGATGGGCGGGAAGAGGCGGGGAAGAAAGCCACGATGGGAAGTTGGAGAGGAAACGGAAACGAGGGTGAACAGAATGAGCATGAAGAGAGAACCTGGGGACAAACTCTAGTAAAACCAGCAGATCCCTTTCATTACACATGTCTGTAATTCTCTGCCAGCGGATGTTTTCTTGTGGATTCGCAGCGTTTTCCCCCAGGTGTTAAAAACCCTCGAGCTGAACGCTGGTGTGCAGACGGGGTTAAAATGTGTCCAAAATGTTGCCTGCTGCTTTACATGCTTCAGTTGCATGTGTGCTTATTGTCAAATATAATTGTGTTAAGTATAGACACACACACACACACACACACATCTACTTCACACTGCAGGCTTGTTCGGGCTGTGGCAAGGGGACAGTGCATGGGAAGTGTGAACAGTAGAAGACCAGACAAAATGACATGTGTTCGCCCAAGGGGCTGGCACAGTAATTGTGTGTGTGTGCGTGTGTGTTTCTATGCGTGTGTGTGTGTGTGTGTGTGTGTGTGTGTGTGTGCATATGGTGGTGGTGTTTGAGTGTGGTGTGTACTGCGCCAACCCTGCTGTTTACCATGGGGGATTTTAGAAGAATTGTAGGCAGCTGGCAAGCCCCTTCAGTTTGTCTTTTTTCCCTCCCTGAGTCTGTCGCTGTGTGTAGTAGTAGCCTGCCCCTCACACGCTTGCACTCCTTACGTGCATGGATTTGATGTACCACAACGGTTTTAACAAAATAGGCAATTTCCTTCATGAAAGGAAGCAATACTTTACCTCTTGCAGCTGGAATACAGGCTTGCTACATGTTGATCGGAACTTAAAGCTACATTAAAAAATATTTTCCTGGTTTAAAAAAAAAAATCTGACTTAATATCAGTGTGAATCACAAAGCAGGCTGCAGAGAGAGAAGAATGGCACCCCTCCATTATGTTTGTCCCATTTTCTGAAATGAAATTCTGGGATGTGGTGATCACACCTGCACAATGTAAGCTGAAAAGCAAAATGTAGCAGTGAAATCCGCATTTGTCTCCTGAACATGACCGAGAAGCTCATTGGATGCAAGGCGCTGGGTGATCAGTTGATCCTTTCCTCTGGGCTTGGGGGTGTAATTGTATCAAAACTTTGACTCTAGTTTCTTTTGTCCTTTTCTTGCTCTTTTTTGTGTTAGTTTTTTGATAAAACATAGGCACAGCCACAGTAGGACTGCTCGCTGGAAAAGCGAGGCACCCTTATGAAGCCTCGAGCTGATTTTGGTTTTGCTGTCGCCGTCTTGGTGCTTTGGAATCGGACATGACAAGCGAGAGGCGCATCTGTCTGTGGAACAGAAATCAATGTTTTATTCAAGCGTTTGATCGCAGTGAACACTCTCCTGATCGCTTTCACAGAATAAGGGATCAGAGGGACGTTTTTCCAGAGACTTTTATACAATCGGGAGTCTTTTTGGAACCAGAGGAATCGGCCCCTGCTGGTCAGTGTTGGCTTCAGTTTCCAAACCCTAAAGCTGCATCCGTCGTTTACAGTCAGTGGTTATAAGCAGACCCCTACCGTACCAAACAGTAAAATTATTCGCAGTTTCAATATTAAAGGGTTTTTCAATAGCGTGCCACTTTGTCTTGTCTTATACGTGAGCTTGTGTTGCTGCAGTAAAATTTAATTTGCATATATGGGAAGAATCAAGTTTGAATATTAATGACTAATACGACACTTTTCTTTGTTATTCCTCTTTTCTTGTAGAGCTCTGAGGTTGGATTTTGGAGCGGCTCACTCACTTTTCTACAGTTCACTAGTCCTTAAATTTTTATTACTGGTAGTTACCATTTGGAGCTACCGTCAGTTTCTAGTTGGCCACAGCTGGCCGTTGTTACTGGGAGTTAATTATTACCATTATAGTTCATTTTAGCTTCAGTTTATCACTAGACTTTTAATTACTTTATCAACTTGGCATCAAGGCATTTGCACTGAGTACACATCAGCTAGTTACCGTTAGCTGCCAGTATGGAGCGCAGTAGCTGGAGTGGCAGTGAGAGTCCAGGGGAGGACATGGACAGACTGAGTGATTCTGGAGGGGACAAGACCATGGATGGGGATCCCGAGGGAGTTTGGAGCCCGGACATCGAGCAGAGCTTCCAGGAGGCCCTGGCCATCTATCCGCCCTGTGGAAGGAGGAAGATTATACTGTCGGATGAAGGGAAGATGTACGGTGAGTGATGGGAAATCAGGGCTGGGTATAAATCAGTACAAGTTACTGACACTTGAAAAACTGAAAAAGGTCTTTTTCTCATATCAGTGTAGATAAACAATGAAAAACAGTTTTACTCCTCGCTTAATAAATGTTCCTATTGCTTTGGACTGCGAATTACAGGAGCTGTTGTGAAAGTGCGATGCACCCCGTGTGCTTTGTTTTGGTTTCTTCACGAAGGCGCAAACAAGCAGAGGTCACTTCTTTGTGTTGTTCTACAACCGTGGGCCATATTTAATAAGTGTGAATAATTTTGATAGTTCGTCACTAATTCACACGGTATATGTGGTAGAATGTGATATAAACGCACCGAGCGACTGGCCGAGCTGTTGAAATGTTCGCTGTTGTGTCAGACGGTGCGAATAACGACATAGACGGCTGTGGCGGAGGCTTGTCGCGCAGGGCAAAGTGTCAGAGATGCAGGGGGAGGAAAGAGCCGTAAAAGAGAGGAAATAGAAGCAGGCTATAGGTGCGCAGTGTGTGTGAGCGTGGGACTAAGAGAGAGTACTTATATGTGTGTGTGTGTGTGTGTGTGTGAACTAATAGAGTGATGAACAGATGGTTCTCTGGCTGCCACCAGCTGCGTCCCCCCCTCCCTTTCACCCTGTTGTTTTTCTCTTTTTTCCTCTCTTTCGTCGTATCGCTCTCTAGTGAATACTTCTTGAGTTTTGGGAATCGAGAGAAAATCAAAATCAGTATCCCAAATATGAGATAGTTATTTCCTCTATCATCTAGGTTAAAGGTCCCACACAGACTAGAACGCTAAATGTGAGCCCCGAAAGAGGGCGGCCATATTTGTTTGTCCCATTAGTGAGGTCAGGTCCTGTTCATGGGTGATCTGGCTTACAGTCTGTGTACCAGTGCGTCTCTAGGGTGTTTGGTTAGGTTAAGGTCAGGACTCTTTAAAGCACCTTAAAGTTAAACTTTTAAAAACTTGTGAATTGTCCCAACGTCACAGTTTCCTTCGGAATTTTTGCAATTTTAGCGAATCGTCTTCTTTTTTTAGCTTCATGTTGTTGTTTTGCTTCAGCTGTCCTTTTCTTTGAACCCCAGAGACACAATAAGAAGAGTTTCTAAGCCTGTAAAGCAAACTTATGTAACATCAATGCTATGATAATCTATGAGGAACATGATCTACTATAATTAGATGTCTTAAAACAACAGCACTAATGTTCTGTGTGCTGGTATAACTCAGTGGTTGAGCAGGTGACTTATTTGCTAAAAGGCTTCTGGGTTCGAGTCCGCCCTGGGCCATTTCCTGTGTGTTGTTCCCCTTGCTCTCTCTCTCTGCTGTTCTACTGTGCTGTCCAAAATAAAGGTGAAAATAAAATGAATACATTTTCTGATGTGTAGATCCGGCCACGTGTGTTGTTATGGAGGGCTATGGAACAAAAATAATCTCGCTGCATTATTTGGCTGAGTTGTGATGCAAAAAATGTTCTTTCACATCCCCTGGTCATTCATGGATGCACTGCTGCTGTTCTCTGAATAGAGCAGAAACAGAGAGAGGTGTACCCAAAAAACCCTAAACGCTACGGACATGCACAGATTGGAAGCAGCAGCGCTCTCCTGTCGCGTTGATGCTAAACCTCGCGATCGACCTCCTTTGTGTTCCCGATCAGTTGCCGATCAATCAGACTCATTCTGTTCTCTGCCTCGGTGGCATGTTCGGTTGTTTACCTTGTTGACTCTGTGTGCAGGTTGTTGACACGTTTATCATGGTGACCTAATCGAGTTAGATGGTGTCTGTTTTCAGAGGCAGAGCAGGAAAGGCGAAATGGCAAGAAGGGATGAGCAGCATTTGGCCACAGAGACCAGGGGTTTTAATCATTGCCTACAACATCTGTGCAAAGCGGAATTATAAAACAGTATCTCGTTTATTGTAATTTTTAGCTAATGGAGCTTGCAGGATTGAATAGGCTCTTATTTTATTTCATGCCTGGTGTGTAATCGGGCTCTTGAGGCTTTGTTGAGTTTGTTTTGTTTTTTTAATGATTTTTCTGCTTTTTTTCCTGCTTGCACAGAAGCAAAATACAAGCTTAGTTATTAAAGGCAAACTTAAGCATCTTTAAGGGTAGATTCGCTTTCTTTGACATTACATTAAGGCACACTGAGTGGCTGGTAAGTTGTCTTACAGTACAGAGGAGAAACGAGTAATACCTGATAGGCAGGGGACTACTGCGGTTCTAGAAACACCCCCCACAGGGTGGAGGAAAATGGAGTGAAACGTAAAAGAAGAAGAAACGGGTACAAAAAGTGCCGGGATAAACTTAGTGGATGAGAAGCTTAGAAACATCATAATGTGGGTGCATATAACAGGGAATGAAAAGGCGAATAATGGCTCTATTATCCTTGGGAAAGATGCATCAAAAGTACAATATAATGACCAGTGTCTTTGTCTCCTACGTATCCTATAGATCTACTGACTAATACACAGAACGGCATCTGTCTCTTCAGCGGCGAGCATGCTCAAACCAGCTATGTCACAGGGGGCTTTACTTATCGAGAATAACAGTGGAAGAAGTATAGACTGTGACACATGTTGGCAAATGTTTTCCAGTCACATGGTGTCATACACACCTACATTTTCTTCATTGTAAAAATGTAATCGTCTTAAACTGGAGGTTGCATCCTTCATTGGGGCTGAATGGTTTTGGTTCTTTCCAGTCGACATGCCAACAACGTTGCAAAATCAACTTCAGCGAAACCAGTTACTCGACTTATATGACTCATTTTGAAGATACTCTTCATCTTCCCCTAAGACAAAGGGCTAGCTACCCTTCTGCCTTTGTCTGTTCATTTCGAAATCCTTTAGATGGCGAGGAATTGAATCCTCACGTGCCCGATGCGTGACTGTATTTTTTAAATGTTTCTTCCTGTGTGTGCGTTACTGTACCCCGCCGATGTATCTATATTGTTTTTTACCTTCTTAGGGGCTGTAACCTACCCAAGTTTGTTTTCCAGTAATAATAAAATACAAATCATAAGACTCACTAAATTTCAGGCTCACTGCCGCCTACTTTATGTGACGTTATTAAGAGAAAAGTTCCTCAAATCGCCGCTTTTTTCAGCTACATTTGTCTTTATTTCTAATAAATCACATAAAAGTAAAGAAATTTCTTTTTAAAGGATAATTCAGTAGAAAACAAATTTACTCTTAAGCCAGTGTCTGGTCAGATTAGTGTGGTTTTCACTATGTGATCAGCAGTGCTGACAAGCTTTAAGCACAACACCCAGATCTTATCACCTTATGGTGAACATGTGCGTGAGCACGCGTCTGCATTAGCATTTATTTAAGCCCTGTTTGGCAAATGGAAATCTGGTAGCCTTCGCTCTCCTTTTAGCTGTCTCCACAAACACTTTTAAAAGGAAATATCTGTTTTTTTTAAGCTGCTAAATGCTCTCCAGCTAGTCCGTGACTTCAGCCGTCAAAGCTGCTGCGAGTAACAGGATTTATGAGACCGAAGGAAAAGAAAGAGACGCAAAAACAAAGCAAAGAGGAACCGCCGAGTCCTGCGATCTTTCCCCCACAAATAACGAGTCGTCTTAGACCACTGTAATACGGAAAAAACATTTTTAGTCCACGTTTTAGTGCACTGTAACTAAATTGGAATAAACTGGTATTAATACTGAAATTTTGGAGTGGTTTCAGAATGAAAGGAGAAAATGAATATTAAAGGCTTTATTTGTTGTCAGAGTTGAGGGTTTAAGTCTTTTACTGGTTCTATCCTCACAGCTTCTTCTTGTTGCATGTTTTAATCATCACATTATTCCGTTCCCTGACACCGGCAACAAATATCATACTATTATCAGCACTTTGAAAAACAATATTTACACGGTGCTGGGAACACTCAGTCAACACTTCTTGGTTCCTTTGAAACAGGTCGGATACCGTGATGCGCTACATATTACGGTCGTCCAACATTAGAGTAAGTCGATGTTACCAAATCTCTGCAGGTGGCATCACCTGGCAGTAAAAGATTAACAGGATTTGGTTACTCTTTAAAAGAACTGGCAGCTTGTTTGTAATAAATGAAAGATTAACTTCAGTCTGCACCAACCAGGATTTCAGGGATTGTGCCTTGGAGGACAAAGGGAAGAGCCTCAAATGAGTGCAAATGCAAATCCTAAAGGTTTAGCACTTTAAAAACTGCTTTTTGGATGTAACGAACAGAAACTCCCACAAAGCTGCTGCGAATCCAGGCTCTAGGCCAGTGTTTGGCCCCTGTGGTCTCTGAGGTCTGTCCAGGGTACACAACAATACACACCACTCAACTCCAGCCTTGTTAGCGAGCGCGGTCAGCGAGGCCTTGACCTTATTCTGAAAGGGGTTTTGAGCTATTCTATGAAGCAGCTGAAGCTCTTAATCACCCCACTAAGAGAGCGACGGCGTAACAGTAATGTACTGCGGCTAGCGGACAGGAAAGAAAAGGCGCTTTTCTAACCACACAAACTGCAGGAAGCGTCTGATTTAGCTTCTCCTTCTCACTCGTTCTGCCTCGTACCACCTCGTATGCACTTTTGTATTGTAACCCTGTGTCGTCGTAGCATTACGTCACCAACCCGGCTCTTGTTTCCTGTGTTTTCTGGAACTTTTTTCGTGTTCTCAAATCAGCTCTAAATGGTTCAGAATCACATAACAAACATGTAATTTCATTACTTTTCTTTCTTCCCAGTTTGTCGTCTCCATTAATATCGGCTTGCACGCCGTGGCCTCAGCCTAGAGATAGGGAGCTGGGGGGAGCACGGGGGTTGCTTCTGTTCGTCACGGTTAATGACCATCTGACTTTGGCCTTGAAGTCTTTCACTGGGCAAGTAGAGAGAGATGGAGACAGAGAGTGGAAGAGGGAGGGAGGGAGCAGACGGGAAGCCCATTCACTACAAGAGGGACAGAGGAGGGGGGAAAAGGAACAGCCAGAACACAGGATGGATGGATGGCCGAATGAAGGGAGGGAAGAAAGTGTGATTGTGTGTGTGTGCGTGTGTGTGTGCTGGAGAGTTTTTGAAAGAGAGGGAGGGTGAGAGTGAGGGATGTGTGCCGCAGGGTTAGTGAAGGATGATAATTCACCGTTAAGCCTCCTAGAAAGACCAGCTGGCCCCTCTGGAGTCAGATGTCAGCCTCCACAGCCAGGACTACTCAGTGTGTGTGTGTGTTTCTGTGCACGCGTTCACAGCACGCACTCATGTTTGCGTATACATCTATGTGTACTGTGTGTGTGTGTGTGCGTCTGCGTGCTGTCGTCAGTCACAGCTTTTGACTGCTCGAAGGAAAACACCTGCATGGTGAGCTGTAGATTTTATCAGTCTAAGCTCCATATCTCAGGGAGAGTGGGACTGCTCAGAAGGTACACACACACACAGACACACACACGCATGCACACACACCATCTGCTAGTTAGTTAGGGCTATTGTTGCAAGCCATTTGGGTAGTGTGTAGAGGTTTGGCTTTGTGCTGATCTTGACCATCAGTTGGCCAGCTGGCCCGACTTTGGTTTTCCACTTGGTTGCAACAGAGAACAGATCGGGAGCGAAACCAAACCAAACCAAACCAAACTGAACCGCATTTGCTTGTTAGCAAATAAAATTACAGTCAAATTACATAATTTCCTGAAATCTGTAAAATGGTCTGTCGTCCTTAATTCCTAAGGACTGTAAAGCTGTAATATAGCCAGGCGGAGCAGGCCTAAGTTAATATGTGCAAACGACCCCTCCCCTCCCCTCCCCTTCGCAGTTTCTCTGGATGTAAAAGTTGTGTTTTTCTGCTTTGTTTCTCACTGCCTCCCTCTCCCTGGCTAATCTATACTAGCCAGGTCATGCTGAGTCTGCTGTGCTCCCCATTGAATGGGTTGAATTATTCAGCATCGTAAGCGTGCGTGCGTGTGTGTGTGTCTTTATGTGTGCGTGTATGTGTGCACGCGTAAACACGGGTACAGCTGGCCTGCTGGCTCCTTTAATCAGGGGACGGCCGGTCCGCATGAATGCCTGTATTGTTGGGTCATGTGTATTCAGGGCCGTGGCGTGTGTGATTTTATGTGCATGTGTGTATGTGTGGACGGCTCAACAGGGGTATCGGTGATTACAGCGTTTCTATGTGAAACTGCACGTCAACCAGGCCGCTGGGTCAACAGCTCTAAATCAGCCACTAAGTTGTTTGTCAGGGTCATATGATTTCTGCGTGCGATTGTCCGCGTAAACGAAAGACCGGTCAAATGGGGTTTAACATGCATGTGGGCATGCATAATGTTTCATTACTATGTTCTGTGTCTTGTGCCTCCAGGTCGAAACGAGCTGATAGCCAGATACATCAAACTCCGAACGGGGAAGACGCGAACAAGGAAACAGGTAATAATGGGAGTGCGCTTTAAATCCAGTCATGCCGCCTACAGTATGGATCGCCACGTATCCCATTATACAAAGAGTAGCTTGGAAAAAATAAAAGATCTCTAACTGTCGGAAAAAGCACCGAGATTTAAAGAATATTGTTTCCCCGATTAGCTGTTGATTCAGCAGTGCAAAAAAAGCCCATTCAGGTGCAGCTACAGTCAGCTATACTCAGTGTTGGGGAGTAATGGAATACATGTACCTGTGTTACGTATTTAAAATGCATGATATGAGTAACTGTGTTCCACTACAGTTACCGTTTAGAAAGGTGGAATTCAGAATACAGTTACTTTGTTGAAATAAAGGGATTAAACAGCGGTCTTTTCCTGTTTCATGCCGGTGGAAACCCAAACAAAAGACGCATTAAGAGGCTCTAATGCCTGTGTCTCAATACCTGTTATTTGTCTGTGAGCGAGGGAGGGAGAAAAAGGTCAGTGGAAAAGTACGAGTTGTCACCGAGCAGAAACGGGAGCTGGAAGCATGTAAATATAATAACAACCACTGCAGCCAAAAAGAGAGCCTGACGAGTCCAGTTGTAAGTAAGCTATTAAGACTCGACTGTACGCCGTGTTCGTGTTTTCCTCCGAAACAACAAGTTCCGTTGGAGCAGCCTTTCAACGCCTCTCTCTGTCCCTCGCTAGCAAAGTCGACCCAGACATCAAAGTAAAGCTAGTTTTGGGCGACGAGCCCGACACAAACCCGACATAGTAGCCAGAGGTCCCTTTACTACGGTTCGGAGCCGCGGACCTGTTTTATATACGAGATCGCTGCAAAAAGTGCAGCCTTACCTAATGTCCACCTACTGTTACTCATTTATATTAAGATTTAAACATCTAGTTGGTATTGGTATGGCAAATAACCTTCAGTAATAGTAGTAAATCACATTCATGTAGTTGTAAGAAGCATGATAATATATTAAGTAATCCAAAGTATTCAGAATACGTTACTCTCATTGGGTAACGTAACGGAATACGTTACAAAATACATTTTGGGCCATGTACTCTGTAATCTGTAGTGGAATACATTTTAAAAGTAACCTTCCCAACACTGGCCACGCTGGTTACTGATCCTGATTTTACTTGTATCATTGTTACCTCGAGGTAAAGATGCGTGTGCTTAGTAAAGCTCCGGTAAGTGTGATAGTGCAGCTGGAGCTGTAAGCCAACATGCGCAAGCTAACCTCTGATGTAACTATAACTGTAGTTTTACTGACGACCAACCATCCTTTTATATTATATACACGTGCATTTTGGACCTCATATTGTTGACTATGGTTATGTTCCATTGATGGATTTTAATTGGAGTATATGTGTATTATGTCATATTGTGTGCCATATATAATGTGTTTATTCTGCAGTTTCATTTCATTTTAACATAACGGTCGTCCAGTCAAATAAACTGTGTTGGAAAGTGTTGTGTTTGTTGTCACAACAACCAAATGTGACATCTTCTCTGTGCTACTAGAAAGGAAACCAGGAACGTATTGTCCGACTAACTGCCTAGCAGCTGCGCTACTGTTACAAGTTGAGCAATGATATAAATACAGGAGAATGATAGATTATACCACCCGTCTGTTTAGAAACACTAACTGGGTGTCTGGATTTTTATTTATTTTTTAATTATTGCATGTCAGTGAAGTGTAATCTTAGTATCTGAGCTCTTGGCCCGTGTTCCCAGGTGTCATTTTGCTTGCTCAAAAGATGTGCATAGATGGGTCTATTCACTGTTGTCAGGGGAGGTAGGTGTGTGTCTGTGTGTGCGTGTGTGTGTGCACCCTTCCAGTGTAGCAACAGTCCTTTCATAACCATGGCAACTCACTGTTTGGTTCTTCCTCCTCTCCTTCCTACCCTTCAACCCCTCCTTCACTTCGTCCTCTCCTCTCGTCTCCTCTCCTCCAGGTATCCAGTCACATCCAAGTATTGGCCCGAAGAAAATCCAGGGAATTTCAGTCCAAGCTAAAGGTAAGAGACCGCACAGAAACATTTCCAGAAAAATCCTCTGCTGCTCAGGAAGTGTTGCTGCTTTTTCTTTTCCAGTTTGTTTGCTATAAACACAGATGATTAGTGAGGATTTGCTGTGATGACTACAGTGGATGAACAGAGTGAAAACAGCATCATCCACAGAACTGCAAACAGATTTTTCTACGTTAACATTAAGAAATGGAATGAAAGAAAAATCACTTTTTAAAATTTGGAGTCTCTGAAGCTGTCCTGAAGAAGCAGTGGGAATCTGTAGCTGGCTGCTTTGCTCTTTGCTTGTTAATGTGACGCTATAGCTGGGAGGACGCCTGTCACGTTGACACCAGTTTCCTAGGTGTATAATTAGGTCTGTTTAGGTTTTTCACGCTCTCATGTTTCCTCCTCTTCCTGTCATTCTCTTGTATCCATACATTATTTTGTCCTTGTCCTCTTACTCTCTCTCTCTTTGAGTCTGCTAATCTCGTGTCCTTAGTATCTTGTCCTTCTTCCCCCCTCTTTCCTTTTCTTCCTCACAGTTGGTTGTAATTAACTTTATGTAAAGCAACAAGGGAGCGCTTGTTTTCCGAGAAGAGCAGTCGGAATGAGAACAATTGTTTGCTTTCATAAAAGAAACAACAGATGGTTAATTGAAGTTTATAATAAAGGTTATTCAAATTCATATAGAGCCTTTTGTTGATGATACACTATATGTTTAGGAAAAATTGTGCATGTCTCTAGTGTTGCTTTCTGATTTATTTATTTATTTTTTACCCCCCTTTTCTAATTGGCTACACATCTAATGACAAAAAGCTTCTAGTGGGGTATAAGTGACGATTGAGAGCAAGTACTTCTTTATGTGTCTATACATTAATTTCAGTTCTTGAATATTATACCTTTTAACCCACAAATAAGTCGGTAATTGTCAACAAAGGAGGTGGAAAGACCTCTTTAACCGTAGACAATCTTACATGAGATCACGCCACTGATGATGCTCGCGAGTTCTTGGGCCGTACACGTTTTATAACAGACAAACATGTGTATGTGTGAGTGCTAATTTCGTCACCACGTGGCTTTCTTGAAGAGCTGCACGCATCTCTTACGTGACTGTAACGTGTGACGTGATTAACTGTGTATATGGATGGCTCTTATGGCCAAAAGGTTGTATGACAGTCTTTGGAGTAAAATGAAGGCTTGATCAGATGATTAGGTCACAGAGCCCATCACTAATCCATTAAAATGAATTGACCTGTAGCCCCTGAAGGTTTTAATATTGATTATAGCAGTGCCCGTAGTTCTCTCAGGATCACTTTAGCCAAAATAGGATTGTTATTCCATCTCCACTAATTTATACATGGAAGGCCTGAGGCCTTTTAGGTCCCCCCTAACAGCACCTAGAAGCCACCTGTGAGATTGATTAGGACAGAAATGGCAGGAAATGAGTTGCAAAGTAGTTTGTAGGGCAGGCAGCAACTGTATGCAGGTATCATTACACATGCAAGATTTCCCAATTGGTTGTGAAGATGGTTATCAGCTTAGCCGTCAGCGTACGTGGGCAGGGATTGAGATCGACTGAGCTACCGGTACTGCTGGCTGAGCTTGATCTTTTGTTCTGCCAAAACCAATGCTCCGGTGGAGTTTGTCCTCTTTGCCACCCTCTGTGCGTAACACTTGACCATTTAGAAAACCGAAATATTGTAGAAAAGTGGGAAGAATGGGGAAAGTGTGAGCTCAGTGTAGATCACATCCCAGACCATGAGACCATTCAAGATACAAGATCATCAGATAGTGTGTCTGCTGTCCGAGTAACATTTGCTGCTTCGCAGATTTAATACATTTTCTGATCATCTATTAAAAATCAAACTACGTATGCGACTCTTTGTGTGGATTTCACAATACTTCCTCATTCAACAGGAACAGGATCATTGGTGATTTTGAAGGAATGAGTTGAGGTCAAGGTGGTTATCATACCCATATGGCTCCTGGTATTTAATATGAAAATCCAGCATGATTCCCATTTCAGTGCCTCCTATAATGTTATTACCTCCCCTAGGAGGAGAGATTTCTCTCAGTGCCAATTAACTTGAGTGAAGCAGCCAATTAGTGATTCTCCAGCTATGGCAGTGGCTCTAATTCCATTTCTTTCAGCTGTTTCATGAGTTTCATGCTGCCTTTTTGTTCACGTTATAAATAAGCCCACACCATCAAGCTTATAAATCTGCTATATGTTATCGTTTGCCCCGAGGCAGCAGCTCTGATCAGCAATGTTCACCGCGCCGTCTGAAGCACATTCAGCTCTGCTGTACACTTTGTGCTCGCCGCTCACCACTCATGTCGCCATGATTTTCCCTCGAGGCCACAAGCAACATCACCACACCCAAATGACACGCACAAAAAGACAAAGCCCTGTCCCCTGAATCGCTCTGAAACGTCACAGGGACAGTTTTTTACAAAGCAAGAGATTTAGATACGAAAGAATGTAGCCTGACCCTGATAAGGGTGTAAAAGAAGCTCCTGTAATTGTTCGCTTGGAGCTACACGGTGTTTTGTTGGCAAATGAGCTGCTCCATGTTGGGCAGTTTACTTAAATTGCTGTACGTTAATTTGTGCAATCAAAAAGTAGCAGGAAAGTGGCAGCCTGATCACATCCAGTCACACAGGAACAGTGTTTTCCCCTCAAGCTTTAATATTTAAGATTCCATTATTCAAGACAATTCAGATTCTTCTTCTCAATTTCATGAATTTTCCGGCTTTTTATGACTCACTGCTGATCTGCACAAGCTGCACGGTAATGACAATGTTCAGAGGAATGACGATGTTAATGAGTGTGTGGTGTTTGTTTACATGCAGGACCAGAATGCCAAGGAGAAAGCTCTGCAGAGCATCTCCTCCATGTCCTCTGCTCAGATCGTCTCAGCCACGGCCATACACAGCAAGCTGCTGCCTGGGATAGTCCGTGCCAGCTTCCCTGCTAATGCACAGGTAATACTTGCGCACACACGTGCATACATACATGCATACATACACAGATGTGCTGTATTTATTCTCTGTGAATAAATACACGGAGTAGGGGATGAATAGAAATAAAGCAATCTGAAGTGGCAGTGCACAAAAAACATGCGGAGATTGCATTGCATGCATGGTTTGCATTCTCAGTCCAGTGTATTAATGTGCATGTGTGTACTTCCAGCTGTGGCAGGGGATGATTCCTGGAGGACAGTCCAGCTCCACCGCAGAAGAGTGAGTCGCAGTCACCTTACACGTTCTCATCCAACTTTACATGTTTTCTCTTTTGTCCATGCTTGCACAACTGCAAACTATCATGCATATTATGCCCTTTTGTAGTAAAATAAAATAACAGCGACTGGTCTGCAGGTGTGGGATAGGATTTGAGAAATAACTTGAGATCAATTCACAACTTTATGGAAAGATTGCGATGATTTGAAAGTAAAATCTGTCGATAAAGTTAAGAATTCACAAGCAAACACTTGGGAGATTTTCGTTTTTAAGTCAAGGAACTTGATAAGCTGTCAGTTCTCCCAAATCAGCGTATTGTTTTCTTCTAAATAGGCCCAATTTACAGCACCGTGAAGCCGGGATGCTTCTGATAGTATGCTCAATGTGGTTACAGGTCATTCTAAAATCACGGGTAATTTCTTATGGCTTAATCCGATTGCCAAGAAGGCTAAAATTTGATTAGTTCATCCACTGGAGGCATAACACATGTCAAGCACCGGCAGCAGCACTGGTGTGAAGAGGTTGTTACACCTTTGCAAAGTAACACAATATAGTTCGTTGACCAAGAGAAAAAAAGACCTATTCCCCCCCCCCCAAAATCTATGAGATGTCTTCTAAATTTGTAAGTTTTTAAATCTTAAACTGCTCTGTAATTTCCATTTTCACCGACAGTGGCCATACTAACCACTAACTGTACTAAACACAGTGAAACATGCACTTTGTTTCATTTAAGTGAACTTGTAAACCCTCACATCAGGAGTTTTTCACTCCTCTGGCTGTAGACATTATTACTGAGTACTCGCTATGTTTTTGAAATGTCAGAGAGGGTTCATCCCATTTACTACTAAGTGCTTTTTGAAATGTGACAAGCCAGAACTCAAACACACAAAGATTTCTCAGTGTTGTCAGTCTGGATTTGGCTTAAAGTTATTGATGCATTTTTTGCAGCACACAGAATCATAACAAGAGTCTCGCAGACACATCCAGATGCATGCAATCAGAATAAATAAATGGATGTTTAAACAAGGTGGCAATTCAGAAGTCATAAATCTGATTAGTATGCAGGAGTGACACCTGGAATCTTCCAATTCCTTAGAAAATAACGGTACATTTTATTTCCAACATGTTTAAGCTGGTTTCTTGGCCTAGTTTCTGTTCACATGGCTAGCTGCACCAAGTTCAAACCCCCTTTTCATTTCATCACCTGCTGCTCTTACGTGCCCGTGAGATGATGATAATGGTTGGAAATAGGGCTGGTATAGCTTTTACTGAACTCGGAGCTGCTCTTGATCTCTGTGCTTCTACTACTGTTCATACAAGACGCACAGCAGACTTCCTCGCTGTATAATGTAAGTACAGTGACAATGCTTCCTTTCTGCTTCTGTCTCTGTTTCTCTCAGCATCAAGCCTTTCTCTCAGCAAGCCTACTCTGTGCAGACAGCAGGGACCACCACGATCTCAGGTGAGACGGACCACAGCGCAATTATCTTCTTTTTTTAAAGCGGACTCGCAGTCCTGTCTCCTGCCATTTAGACCGCTGCCTCACTACAGGATGGTTTTTGAATCTGTCTGAACACCTGGGTCTCCAGCACTCCCGCTTTTGTATCGTGAAGAGGTCGTGAGAGGGAAAAGGTGTCGATCTGACTTTTCTTACGTCATCTGTACTAAAAGTTTGTGTTGCTTTTTCTAGAAGCAGCTTTGAAAATATCAGGTGGAAAGTGCAATTCCTGGGAAAATTGCACTTTGATTGCTTGGCATAGCTTTTGCAGCTTGCGTGCAGCTGCCGAGCCTGTCTGTTTACTGCCTGAAAATGCTAGTAATTTTAATCTTGGAGCCATATACCCTTTAATACAAGGGGTAGCAGGATAGCAAGCAGCGTTCATTTGGTCCTGTCAACTTAAAAACTCTGTGTAACCTCAGAAAACCATTATCAATAATGACCTCCATTGCTGCTGAGTGAACTCCAGTGTTGAGGACATTAGTGTGCAGCTCGTGCTCACACATTGACTATTACTGCAAAAAGTCAACTTATACATCTGCCATTAAACAGCTGGCAAGCTATCCAGATAGAAATATCCCTCGGATATGATTTTGCTGCCGATAATGTTAGCAAGAAAGACAACTATACCCAGCGACGTGTCCATAATGTAGTGCTGCTCACACCGAAGTTGGTTCCTCTTGTTACAACCTTTATCCAGAGGAGCTGCTTTGAATCTACAGTCTGGAATCTACATCAGACGACATTATTAGTTCGACTGGCTGCATCAAACAATAGATCCAATTTCGTGATGATACGAGCCAGGCCTGTATGCTACTTTGAGACCAAGCCTGGGATACCTAGTGACCTAAAAGAAATGGTAAATGGACTGTACTTGTTTTCTATTCAATTTAAGCTCTTGGTGTTTTTCTACTCCAAGCCTCATTCACACACACATTCACATAAGTGCTTTTTCTTTGCCTAACTGAAAAAAAAGATGCATCAGGAGAACTTGGGGTTCAGTATCTCGCCCGAGGATACTTGACATGCAGGTGTCAGAGGAGCCAGGGATCGAACCACTTTTCCAATTAGTAGACAAACCACTCTACCCCCTGAGCCGCAGCCATCCACAAAAACTGCTTAGTATAAAGAAGAAACACTTTAAGGTGACAGGGAAGAAGTGAACTCCCAGAGGAGAGTGAGAGTCCACGTAAGGGTGAAGCTGGAGGCCACACGCGACCACAAGAGATATGTGGCGAGGAATGAACAACGTCACTGAGGTTAAGATGACAGACAAGCAGCGCACAGCCAGTTTCTTCAGCAAGTTTAGGTTTAGCGTGGCCTCGCTTCACCATCGCTACATGATGGTACCAACTGAGAAAGTTGGAGGTGGTCTCATTTTTAATATTTTTATTAAATATATTACCTAATTTTTATATTACGATCCTGTCAAACAATGAAAAACTAATGAAATGACAAAAGTTAGTTTTATTGGCTGACCTGTTGATTGCACACACCTTGTTAGCTTTGCTGTTTCAGAGTGGAAAACAACCTCAGCTGCGTGGCCTGTCCTCTCAAATGTGGAACAGGGCACACAACGAGTTCCTTAGTGCGTGCTTGACTTGAAAAAGTTAAAATTTGACAGTTTGTCAGAAAATTAGGTAACCACGGCCACTGGAAATGCCCCAAAACATCTCTAATCTTTTATCCACTCATGACAAATCAGAAAAAGACTGAGCCAGAACTGAGCCAGCCACGTGACTGCCCACAGATCAGGTCAACATTCATGAATTTAAGAAGGCGCCGCGTCACTTGGCTCACCCGGCACTGTTGAGCTTCCTCTCTTCAGATTGGATGATGGGGTGTGCTAGTTACAATAGCATGAAACTAAGTGACGAGAGTGGCGAGGTTTTTGAAAATGGAGCGAGTGAGTTTTGAGGCAGCAACCGGGGGTCTCGCTGTGGCCCCTGCATTGTTACCCCTTTACATATACTGTTGTTAACCGCTTTTTAGTGCCTCGCCTTTACCTCAGCCGGCTTTTGTCCTCAGGCCTCCAGTAATGGCTTAAAGTTTTACACGTTTGCATTACTGCTAAGCCCGTTAAAAAGCACGATTGAACATGTTGCAGTGGTGAAGTGGGATTAAATGGTGTGTGTGTGTGTGTGTGTTCAAGGCTATGAACCTCCCAGTGCAGCCCAAACGCACCGAGAGCCGGCATGGCAGGGTCGCTCCATCGGCACCACCAAACTACGACTGGTGGAGTTTTCATCTTTCCTGGAGACACAGAGGGACCAGGAGGCAGTGAGTTACTCCGCACACATGCACACATATCCAGCACCAGACTACAATAAGCACTCCCTATTGTCCCATAAACAGAGATGACAGATAACCCCACAGCAGAGAACAGCGTTAAAGCCCTTTGTGTGTCACCTAGTATGAATAACCTTTGTAAAGCTCTATCTCTCTGTCTGCTCAGTCTATCTGTCATCCTGCCACGCTGCGTACTCACTGCCATTTTTCTACCTTGGGCTCATAGACAGCTGGCATTCATCTTGTTGCTTTTTGTTTGCTTAGTGGGAAAAAAACTGTTGTACAGTGACTTTGAAATAGATTCTGTTGTCAAACGGCATCATTTACATTAGTGGGAATAAATGGAGTCCTTAAATGTAGATCCATCCCACTGAAGTCACATTTAACATGCAGATTTATCAGTAGGCAAAGACAAAGTTGGGTAAAAATGCAGAAAATTATGTCTTTTTTTTAACCAACCAGACTAGCAGATCTTTCTATTAAGTTTTTTGCCCTCTGTGATCTGTATAGCTGGCCAATATTGCATTAAACTGTATGATTTATTGTGCTGCAAAGCCAAACAAACTCACACCCTGTCTAAGAAAAGCAGGTCAGAGAACAGCCCAGTAAAGTTGCCGTGGTCCTGTTCTGAAACTGGTCAGTGGGAGTAAGTCAGTAAAGCCTCTATTTGAGCTCAGAAATAGAAATTTGAAGTTTGCTTTCAACATAAGCGTATTAATCAGCAGCTTACATGGATACTGAGATTACAGTTGAATTATTAGCAGTTTATCCCTCAGTTTAATTTTGTAGTTTTAGCCATAACTTCTAGCAGCTATGCTTGCATTCAGTTTGTTATAATTAATAAAACCTGACTTAAATTTAACGATTAAATGATAACCACACATTTAGGTTCCTAATCTTTTGGACAAAGACAGTTTTTGCAGCTTTGCCTCTGCAGCGACTGCAGCGTTTGACTTTAAATCAAACAACAAAGATCTGACTGAAGTGCTTTCAGCTTTAATTCAGGGGAATTAACACTAAATTTGCATTAACTGTTGAGGAATTACAGCCATTTATACACAATCCTGTTTTCAGAGGCTCAAAGGTATTATGAGGATTTTTTCACTGCTTGGATGAAAGTCATTTGCAGTCTGCCTGAAGTGGAGAACCCATGGACACCATCGAGTGTTTCCTCCCTTGAGATGCTCTGCTAGACCTTTACTGCAGCTTCCTTCAGTGGCGGCTTGTTTGGGTGTTTTCTCTGCCATTAGTTCAGTAATGAACAACATGATCTGCTGGGTTGAGATCACAGCTGGTGATAGAAACATTTCTGAGGGTTTTTTGGGTCCTCGGGGGGAGAGAGTAGCTTGTCTCTTGGTTGCAGAACTTGACAACCTCGATGAACGGTAGCGTCTCAATTCATGCTGAGAGTGTTCTTGACTGTGTTTCATGTCGATAAGTTGTTTTTCTAAACCATGGAGATAACTCGTTGCACTTTCAATGACTTCTGTGGTCTTGTTGGCTTTTGGTTGTGCTGTGATGACGTGCAGTCTTTCTTTTAACAATCCACCAGATTGCTGATCTAACATTATATTTTTCTGTTTCTCTGTTAGGTTCAAAATTACAGTGAAAAGTTATAGCAGGATCCTTGAAGTAACTTTAGGCGTACCCAGTGTGTTTATCTCCACATTTCTGGCGTCCGTCTGATTCAAATGTTTCTCTCTTCTCAGTACAACAAGCACCTTTTTGTGCACATCAGCCAGAGCAGCCTGAGCTACAGCGATCCGCTGCTGGAGTGTGTGGACATCCGGCAAATCTACGACAAGTTCCCCGAGAAGAAGGGAGGTCTGAAGGAGCTGTTTGATAAGGGCCCACAAAACGCCTTCTACCTGATCAAATTCTGGGTAAGCAGACGAACTTTTAATCAGTTTCCTGTTTACTTGAGTTTTTTTTCCCAGTACCTGTCAAATATCTTAAAAATATTTCTGGACTAAGGTTAATGTTTTTTCCTTTTTGCTCCTGAAAATGCTTTGGACGTCACCGAGTGGGGTCAGCAAGAACCGCATTCCATGCACCTCTGCCCCCACCCAGGGAAAGTTCCCTTATTTTTCTACGCAGCACTGTGTGTGTGTGTGTGTGTGTGTGTGTGTGAGTTCCATCTGTCCACCTGGAATATGGAGGTGGTGGGTTGATGAAAGCGCAGATGCTTTGTTTGAACACCTGCTCACCTCCAGACTCACAGGTAGCTGTTTTCACCTGTGTGTGTGTGTGTGTGTGTGTGTGTGTGTGCGTGCTGACTTTACTGTCCTTTCTCAGAACTCCTCTGTACCATAGGACTTCCAAAAATCCGACTCTCAAACTAATAATTTATAGCCTCTACGAAAAAAAGTCAGTAACAAAAAACCCAGTAAGATGACAATAATTGGATCTAAGTGGGCGCCTGTGGCGTTATTTTTGTGCCACTATTCTGAGTGCACGTAAAAAAAAGTTTGCAGGTGCAAGTTTTGTATTTTGAGGAGAAATTTATTTTGAGTGAAGAAAA
>NW_005187490.1:653851-663981 GCF_000239375.1 Pundamilia nyererei
GACGCTTTCAGCTATTGTGTTGCTGTTTTTTGGAACAAGCTACTCTCTTCTCAGTTACATGTGTGCATACATTCAACAACAGACCCCAAACCTTTTTATTTACACAGATCTTCACTTAATAGGCGTTGGCGTTGTTTTGTTGTGCAGCTTTGACTGCCTTAAGGCATTGCAAACGTACACAGCTTTTTATGTCTCTATCTTCTGCGTCAGGTGGATTGAGTTTACATGTAATGAAATGTGATCTATAGATAAAAACGTCATTGTCATTTGCAATATGAATTAAATGTGTGTAAAGGTGTAGTAAGTAGTTTTTCTTAGAATCATCTCAGATGAATGGGTCAATTAAAGTAATTGGATTTGGTGATTGACAAACTGAGCTGTTGGATGCTTTCAGTGCTCACGGTGGAAAAACATACTGGCTTTTATCTTCATGTTTTCAGACAGTACTTCAGTCGGATGATGCTATGTCATAGTTATTATGCTGTAGCATTGTGGTGGCCTTTGAGTTGATGTTCTGTGACCGTGTGGCTACATTGTATTGTTAGTCGCTAATCAGAGTAGCTAAAATCCTTGCCTGGAGAAGTAAAATAAAGTGGATATTGTGTAATTCTTTTTAACCACAAGCATTTCGAGTTGGATATCGGATGTTGTCACAGCCCTAATTCGTAAGCAAGTTAGCTTAGTAGGAGTCACACTGATTTGCTAGCTAGATGAGCTCATGTTACAGCAGATGATCTATTCTCGACACCTTTTCCTCTTTCCGTCATTGTCATAAATGTAATTCTAAAACGACACCATCCTCTTTGCATGTGTTACACTTGCACTGCTTCAACATGAGCAGAAATCCAAGGCTTCCTGTTAGTTGCAGCTGCTAAGCTCCATGACTGGAGAACTCCTGTTCTGGGGTGGGGCTGGTCAACCGACAAAATCACTGTGAGGTGAGGAGGTTGGACAGTAGAAATAATCCAGGAGAGGACAGGAGCCTGCAGGCTTGTGAAGTGGTGAGGTGTGCTTGCAGCATGCGAACAAATAAAGAGAGAGTGTGTGTGTCATGTAGAGAGCCTTCCCTTGAATTTAATTAAAAAGCTCTCAGATCTACCACAATGGAGTGTGTTTCTGATAATCTGCAGCTTTAATAGAGCACGGTTTGATGTTTGTGTGCACGTGAATGGATGTAAATGTAAGTGAGTAAGCATATGGTGTTTGTGTTTGTGTGTTCTCTGAGCCCCGAGACGCACGGTGCTCCTCAGAGGACTCATTACAAACAGTACAAACCCTTCCCCGCTCCTCCCTGCCTGCAGTCCAGGTGCAGCGTGTTCTCTGCTCCGATTAAACATTTTTCTGCTTCAACTTCAGTCGCACAAAGTTGTATAAGAAAATGTTTCTTTCTTCTGTTTCCCCCCTGTACCTGCCTCTTTCCTGTCTCATAAAACACCTGCATAAAGGTTTGGTTCAAATAAAAAAACAAAAAAAACAAATGTGGATGTTATAAAGGTCAATCCCCACATTTTACAACAATACATTTTTTCTTCTTCTAAAGATTACACAACAAATTGCATTTTAACTGTTTTATGAGGTGATTAAGGAGATAAACATGCATATGCAAGGTTTCAGAACATTTTAGTGCCCAATTAAAACAGCACTCTGCACTGATGGATGGAGGAAGAGTCTCGGAGATGATTCTTTCACTTCATGTACTGAAAAATAAGGTTGCACGTTGCATTTTCATGTCAGTTTCAGCATCATAATCATGGATCTGCTCGTCCTCTGGAGACCTTTTATGGTGCAGTACCAGCAGAGGGCACTGTCGGAAAACCTTAGCTTCAGAAAAGCAACAGGACTAAACGTGCTTGTTTTCTGTGACCTGATGTTTGCGTTGTCGTCTTTGCTCTGTGGTTTCCAGGCGGACCTGAATTATAACGTGCAGGACGACCCCGCAGCCTTCTACGGTGTGAGCAGCCAGTACGAGAGCTCGGAGAACATGACAATCACCTGCTCCACCAAGGTCTGCTCCTTTGGCAAGCAGGTGGTTGAGAAGGTTGAGGTGAGGACTGAGGATAACTGCTAAATAGAAACATGTGGGGTTTATTCACACAGCAGGTGATTTCTGCATTCAGACTGAAAAAATATTGATACTTGCAAACTTTAATGAATGTTTTAAATGTCCTGTAACTCCCTATGTGGGCTTTAAAACCACCACATCCTTCATTTTCTTCACTTTAAGCCCTCGATGGCATCAAATAATCCCTTATGACACTAGCAAAAATGATTATGTCAGGCCTGAAAGTTTTCCACAGCTGCACATAATGTTACACAACCATTTTCAAAGGCTGAGCTTTTCACTAGAAAGCTGCTTTTGATGTGTAAAACTGATGGAGGTGCCTTTCATTGGTGCGTTGTGTAATATTATTTTGCTAAAGCATCTTCCTTTGCTTCCCCCTCTCTCACAGACGGAGTACGCGAGGTTTGAAAACGGGCGTTTTGTCTACAGAATCAGTCGTTCGCCGATGTGCGAATACATGATCAACTTCATCCACAAGCTCAAACACCTGCCGGAGAAATACATGATGAACAGCGTGCTGGAGAACTTCACTATTTTGCTGGTGCGTCTCTCTGTGTGCTGTACTGTTTATGTTATGCAAATATATATTTACCACCTTCCTTCTCTCGATGGGTGAAAATGTTACACTAATGCAGTTAATCCAAGTCTGGGACGTCTCTTCCGCTTTTCCTCATTCTCTGTTATATCGTTACTGTTATCATGGTGATTGCTTATATTAAACATGAAGCTTCAAATAATGAGGTCAACATATGTACAGGTAATCCCCATGAGATAAAAGCTCCGGTTTCATCCTGTCTAAAAACTGAGTTTTTAAACTCTTAGACCTCTGCTAATTATTAATATCCTTAATATGATCATCTCACACTGACAGCCAATCAGTAGAAAGCTGGATTACAGAGAGGGAGAGTTTAAAGGGAGAAGAGCTAAAACCGCTTGCTTTAGAGAGTGGATAAGGTAAAGACTGTATATCAAAGATGTACAGTGTGGCATTAATGACGGACCCGACCACAGGCTTGTGCTTTTCAGCATCTCTTTATTAACTCGGTTGCTGTTAAACACACACGAATGGCCTCAGCTCTCCCGCTGCCAGCCGCACGCATCACCAACAACAATAACCCAGGACCCAGTGCAGATCTTCCAGCCGACGACGCGTGACTGCTGATGTCGTGCACGTGCATCCATCTCCCCTGCGACGGCACCACAGACCACGCCCCGCCACACACAGATTCTAGGTCTGGAAAAGGAATGGAACATCAAAGTGGTTGATTCATCAAGCTGGTTGCAAAGAGGAGTATATTAAGATCCTACTTCCCATCAAACACACGGGAAGATAAGGCAGGGAAGGTGATGAAGCAGTTCTTACAACATGAGCTTCAGTGTGTCTCAGTTTCCCAGGCAGACCAACCCCTCCCTCATCATGTCTGGCTTTAAAATGGGAAGATGACAGCAGTGAAAAAGCTTAGCTCAAGACTTCACAACAGGATTTCACTAGTCAGCATCTGTGTTGACCTACTTTTATATACAGTCTATGGAATGAACTTGGGGGCAGCACCAAGATCCAGTACAAAATAAACAAGAGTGATTTTAAACTAATGCAAAGCCACCTTAGTGGAGTCCAAGAATAAAAACATGAAACTGGAAATGAGCAGCGTAGGTCCCCTTTAACACCAGCCGGTGCCAGGTCTCTGTGACACTACATTCACTGGGAATAGATAATGAGAATCTTCTTCAGCGTCTGTGCAGAGCTCTCGCTGCTACTTTATCCACTTTTTTTGCAAAAATCACACAACCCCAAAACAAATGGGATTAACCAAACTCTGGTTTTCTCCATAAACCAGCACCTTCAGTGTGCTACTAAAACTGTGCATGTGAATTTCTCAGTGGCACCTTTCTGCATTGGTAGACCTTTTAAAGTGCTTTTGTTCAGGTGCTTTAATTGTTTCATGTGCTTTGTATAAGCATATTGTCTTCTATATCCTACAGCTGTGAATACATGTTGAAATATTAGTTGTTGCCTTAAGGAGGATAAGAGTTTAGAAGTATACTTGTGCAATTCTTGATCTCAAATGATATATGTATACGAGTGTGCTTAACCTTGACCTCTTGTGTGTTCTTCATTCCCGTGTGTGTGTTTCCAGGTGGTGAGCAACAGAGACACTCAGGAAACGTTGCTGTGTATGGCGTGTGTGTTCGAGGTGTCCAACAACGAGCACGGAGCACAGCACCACATCTATCGACTCATCAAGGAATAACACACACACACACATATACACTCACGTTGAAACACATGTATGGCCTTTGCTTGGTGTTTTTTTTTTCCTTTTTTGTGACATCAGAGCTAAAAATGTCTCTAAAAATTAGTTTCAGCCAAACAAATTCGTGAAAAAAAGAAAAAGGCTGCATTTTCACTGAAAATAACGGGGGTAAAAATATTTTTTTTAATTAACGCCAGATGTGACACCGCAGAAACCTCCTCAACAGGAGCATATCCACACTAACTCCAAACCTGGTGATCGGTAGCTCATTAGCTATAATGATAATAAAAAAAGCACAGTGGCAGTGCAGCCATAAAAACACATCAGAATCGACCTGGTGCATTTCCCCAAGAACATCCTGACTCTGATATCACCAGGGGATGTCACGTCTCCACTAATTGGTTCCTTCTTCTCTTTCTCTCCGTTTTTTTCTCTTTTCTGTCTTTTTTTTCTCTTTCTATCTTGATGGTGGAAATGAATGTGGTGTTTCTGTCATGAGTTTTGGTGAAAGTCGACCCAGGGAGAAGAAAGAAAGAGAGGGGGAGATAAAAAAAAAAACAAAAAAACAACAAAAAACAGAGAGAGAGAGTGAGATCTCATAATTTCCCCCCCGTGTGTTATCTGTCAGGAAACTGACAGGCGCTGAAGGTCAGACCCTGTGTATCATCAATAAGCAGAGAAAGCTGGAGGAAATAACACTACTGCATTATCATATAGTAGAATATAGAGGTGGATTTGTACAGATGGACACTGCAAATTGTGTGAGCTGAATTCTTATACAAGAGGTTTGTCCCAAAGAAAAAGAAATCAAATTTTTACCTTTTTGTATGTTTTCTTTACAAAAAAAAGAAAAGAAAAAAATCTTCTAAACTTTGGGGAGTTGTTTATTGATAATAGCATAGAGATTCTATTTTAATTCCACAATCACTATCTAAACCTTATGTTAATAATAAGAAACTATAAGTGAAATTGAACAATTCAGGTAGCTTTTTTTGTGCAACAGGTGACTCTTTATTTTGCTTAAAAGACTAACGAAATTATAATCCTCAAGATTTCAGAATCCTGTTTTGTGGGCTTTTATTGTGAAGCAGCAGCTGTAGGAAATGCCAGCTCTGTGGGAGAACGGCAAACGGTGAAACTGACGTCACTGAGACGTCATTAGAAATGCTAAAACTGGATTCCATAAACGGATTCAACGTGGAATTGCAGGCTTCATCCCAAACTGTGACAGCTGTCAACCAGAGGGGTGATTAACAGATAGAAATGTGATTACAAACTATGATCAACTATTAATATGAGTTTGCAGATCTTAAGGATTATAATCTGAAGCATACTCTGGTCTACTGAAAAGCACTGTGAATTTTAAACCTTATACATTGCCATTCATGGTGTACACGTAGTGAAAAAAGTTTTACTGCTGTTTTTATTGTGTAAATTACTTTTGCAACTTAAAGGGGACCTATTGTGTTCATTTCCAAATTTTCATTCTTTTAGTCTCCTAGAGTAGCTTTGCATGCGTCACAGTTCAAAATAATCCTCCTTTATCTTATTTTGGTCCTTGATGTAGCCCTTCAGTTCATTCAATGTCTGAGTCAGCCTCCCATTATTAAACCCAACTTCTTCTAATTGGCCACTTCCTGCAAACAGAAGGCTCAGCAGGTGGGCGGGGCTTTTGTACACAGAGGGGTTTTTTTGTTTTGTTTTGTTTTTTTGCTATCTGAAGCAGAAACCTGAGCTTTTGGTTCACAGGGATTACTTATACATACCCGGACATATTATTTAAAATGTTGGCCTAGTTTATTCCAAGTGTCCACCATTTTAACTTTATATATGATGGAAAACAAGGAAAAGTATAATATGTCCCCTTTAATGTTATCTTAGGTAAGTGTGATGACCATGCCCATACAAGCAAGCCTGAATATTACATCCATATTTAGATGGGACAGCCCTGACCAGAAGCATTCTCACCTCACTGTCAGGGTTATTTTAACTCTAGATGACACAGTTCCCCTCAACCACTACAACACAGGTTTTTCTGGTTATATAATATTTAAAAAGTAATTTATGAATTTTAAAAAACCAAAAACTCTCGATGGAGTGTACTGTAGCAGGTGTCGTCTGGTGGTTTGTCTGTGTCATGCCCAGCAGCATGAAGTGCCTTTGGCTGGAAACAGCATTAGACATTTCTATTGTGTTTCCCAAAAGTCCTGATAATTTGATGTTGTAGGTGGTGCATGGGACAAAAAAACAAAAACATTTTATTGTACAGGAACATTTTGGTCCCACATGCCCCTGTTTTCTGTGTCCTGGGATCAGTTTATCCAAATTCCATGTAAAAGTGGTTCTTTAATTTAATTTGTGGACAGTCCTGATTAATTTTTCAATTTTTTCTGATGTCTTTGGGATAAATTCTTGTTCATGTGGTATCTATTGGCAGTATTTATTCCATGTATTTGCATTTGTTTATTACATGTATGACGGATTCATGTAGACAGAGCTTGTGCACTAGATATTACCTGGCGCCTCGTTCATAAAATGCAATTGTTTGGACTTGTCACTGTTTGGACGACCTGCTCTTACAAACCTGCTGTAGAATCATTTTGATTATCTGTTTTATATAGACGCTGTTAAAAGTAGTGGATGCCATCAATTAACTTTTTACAACTTTAATATCTCTGTCTGATACAGCTACAGCTAGCAGGTTAGCTTAGCTTAGCATAGCAATGAAAGCAAGTGGAAACAGTGCTCATAATCCCTTCTAAAGCTAGCAAATTCACATATTATATTGTGTTTGTTTGGTATGTTTAAAAAAAAAAGCATATAGTCAAGTTAGGCAGTTTAAAAAATAAGAAGAAATGCTAAAAGTCAACCAGCTCTCAAATCATCTTGTCTTGTTAGCTTAGCTTAGCGTACTCATAATTAGCTTTTGCAGATTTTCTGCAAGTTTGGCCCGTATTCCCAACCACCGGTGTTTGGAAGGCTAGTTTTAAAAAGTAATAGATTAATGAATTAAAACTGAGTCAGACTGCCTGCTCTCAGACTTGTTCCAGCAGTCCAAGCATACTTTTGAGAAGTAGGCAGTTTCACTTTTAGCTTTGCTGTTTCCACATGTTTTCATGGTGTGATAAACTCATGGCATTAGCAGCTTTCACACAACAAACCGAACAAGAAATGTATTTGTTAGAGTGCCAAACTGATTCTTTCAAGTTAGACTGAAAAGGCAGCTATAATAAGCTACACTGACTAGGTTTACCGATTTATCTGGATAAGCTTCTTTCTCTTGGAATTAAAATCCATGATTTGTAACTCATTGCAGCTCTTAAAGATTTCTTTTTTTTTTTTGTTTACATGTGGGAATCTGTTTAAACACTAGAAGGTCGGAAAAATGAAGCAATGTGAATGAATGAGGCCCAGAGATTTTTATGTTTTAATAAGAAAACCTTGATACAATGATGTTGGCCGAAAATGCTTTGCGGTGTTCAGAAGATCCAGTAACTTGTAGGAACTTCAAACCTCAAATGACACATCTTTGCTCAGAAATGGCCAGCTGTTCAAAATTTAGCCTCAACAAGTTATGACTCACACGTGATTCACGTCTCCTGCCTTTGTGCTGAAATGGATTAGTGTTTATCCAAAACCACTAGGTTTTGACTCTGTTAAACTAAAGACCCCTGTGGGTGTCTGTCGGGATTACAAACCACGCTTTCCCCCCTCACACTCGTGAATCATCCCGCTAGGAAATTCCCCTGCTCTTGACTTTCCCAGACTTGTGGCTCACACTCCAGTATTTGTTGTTTGTAGACCGAACACTAGGCCTTCTGCAGGAGGATGGACACGTAACGTGCAAGTGATAGCCCAACAAAAGCTGCAGCTATGACCCTCTGTCCAAACAGTATCTAGCACCTGCTTACCAAAGACAGTCATGTGACACAAAGTAAAGAGGAAAGTGATTTATTAAAGCTCGCTTAATGAACATAAAAAAACAAAATCAAAAATGGACGCCCCTTACCATCTTGGCTGTCAGGAAAAGGCTTCTTTAAACTGTGACTCATTAAAATGCTCTAACTGTCCGTTAAACATTACAAGGACTCAGCTGCACAGCTTAACTGTTAACTGTCCATTTGCTGTAATCAGCTGGAGAATATGTGGTGACAATGAAATAACACTAAAGCAGTGAAGTCTAAAAGGTCGTTCAAAAGGTCACAAAGTCCAGTGAAGCACTGAGTTTTTCAGTCATCGTCGTCTGTGTTGTTAATGTCGTCTTGTATGTGCAAGTTGGATATTATCTTCTATTACGGATCACGTGAGGCGCAGAAATCCTGTCTGTAATCAATTCCAAAATGGCCTTGAATCTTTTTCGCTCCGGTGCAGCACGCGTGTGTCGTGCACCGAGGGGTTTTTGATAAGGTGCTTTGTATAAAGGTGACAATAACGTTTATTACAGATGTTGTGTATATCTTTGATATTCTAATGTTTATCCTATTTTGTGAAGAGAGTACATTTAGGAGAAATCCAAAAGCTAGTAATGTGTGTCTATTGGTACTGCACAGGGTCTGATCTTTGCTTTGTAACTTTCTCCCCCCTCATGGCTAAAGGTATGTTAGATATTTTCTAGCTTTGTAGAGACTTTGTACGCATATGCTATTCAGTTTAAATAAATGGTCAGTTCTAAACTGTGCTCGTGGGTTTTGTCTTTTCTCATTAGTCTCATCTCTGAACTTGCTGTTATTGCTGTCATTAATTAATTTAGCTTGAATGCATTCACATGATACATGCAGAATTCTTCTTTGCATACAGAATAGCAATGGGAGGTTTCAGCAGAGCTGTTATAGATTCGTATTTTCCAATTAGTTTTATTGTCATTACATTTCAAGTATTTATGGTAATGGTAAATGGACTGATTCTTATATAGCGCTTTTCTATTCTCACGGAGTACTCAAAGCGCTCTATACAACATGCCTCATTCACCCAATCACACCCATTCTCACAAGCACTTAATCTACACTTAGTGCTTTCTAACGACATTCGTACACATTCATACTCCGATGGAGAACAAGTTTGGGTTAGTATCTTGCCCAAGGATACTTGAAATGCAGACTGGAGGAGCCAGGGATCGAACCACCGACCTTCCGATCAGTAGGTGCCCTGCGCTACCTCCTGAGCTACAGCTCAGTGGTGACAGCAATATTTAAAGCTTAACCCCTTTTTGTAACCTTGAGACCATGAGACCTCCCACAGCATTAAGAGACACACACTGTTTTTTTTTTAGAAATTTGCTTTCAAAGAAGCTTTGATATATTAAAAGAAACCAACTACACCCTCCCATATAAGACTTCCATATAAAAATGTGAAACTCTACTGTAAAATATGCTGTATGTTTACAGCCCGGTGCAGAAAACTGTTCTCAGGAACAAACTTTAGCAGTTCGAGCCAATGAACTAAACATCTTGACCATGTAGAGCCTTTTTGGTTAATTGCATCAAGAATCCATTCAGGAAGATTTTTATTCCAGTTTTGTGTTTACCACACCGACTGAATGAACTATGAACTCAAGAATTGTTCACACATATGTCTTATGAAGCTCAAACTGTATCGATGCATAGCTCACACGCAAATGCACAAAACTGTTAGGTGTGGCTGTGTGCAGGCAGGAATAGGACCCAAAGTGCAGACTCCGGAGACAGAACTTAAACAAAAACAGCTTTAATGCTGAACGCAAACATGACATAACTGGAAAAAAACGCAAAATAAACTTACACCGGTGGACAGGCAAAACACACAGCAAAGTAAACGGTAGATCGCGACACAGACAC
>NW_005187490.1:666618-701818 GCF_000239375.1 Pundamilia nyererei
AGACACAAACACTGACTGAACACGGGGATATAGGAACTAAAGATACACATAGACGCAAACTAGACAAGGGGATGCAGGTGATAGGGGAGACAGAGCAACTAAAGAAGACAGAGACCTAAGCCATAAAACAGAACTCAAAGAAACCAAAAACTAGGAAGTATACATAATATTATAAACTCAAAAAACCCTGGGTCGACGACCCAGGCATCCTAACAAAAACATGCAAATCAAACCTGAACCATCTGGAGTTTAAATAGGCTAAGAAAGTAACCATATAGTATGCTTATTATACTGGAGCAGTGTTTTCAAGTACTTGTACCCTGTTTAATTATTGCCATTATTTTTTAGCTGCCAAGTCAGCTCAAAACAAAACTGAAGAACAACTAATATATGCTGAAACCTTTTTGTTGTTCTTTACATGAATTTTACTTCACATTAAAGTTAGAACTTCCTTATATTCAAATATCAGCACTAATCCCTGCGCTCATTAAAAGAACAGATACACACAATGAATTTCAAGTAATGTGCTTCAAATGATTGTTGCTGAAAAGATTTTATTGGGTTTTTGTTCCTGTTGTACAGATCAATGGAGAACATATGGATTAAGTGACCGCACATGGTAGCAAGTGTGATATGATTGTAGCAACGCATTACCTCCAACAATGTTTAAGACTTTAGGATCTTACAGGAAACAATGGAAGTCTTTGGCACTGACAATTTTTATTCACATAGTGTTGAGGTTATAAGATGCTACATCTTAGAGATCTATCAGGATGACCTCTTAATTTCTGTGCCCTTTGCTAATGGTCAGTACATTTTCTCTAGCTGTATATGATTAACAGTCAATGACGCAGCCAATCAGAATCGCATAACAAAACATAAAACAACATCTGGACCCACAATTCCAGATGTAGCTGAGACAGAGTGAACGTCAGCCAAGCAGTTTCCCTTAAAAACACCAGAGGGAGCTCTACTCAAAGAAATGCATCCAAAGCGCCATTGAAACTGCATTTGCTCTGTCACTTCACTTTTAAGAATTTGTTAGAAAAAAATGCATAAAGATCTTTGATTGTTCACGTTATTAAGACAATGATTCATTTGTTTTAAAACTAAAAAGTTTGTATTTAACTGAGGCTTTATCCATAACTGAGCTCAACTACAACATTTTATTTTTCATCAACAGTGAACGTGACGTTTTGTGAAGTAAAATGTTTTTCATGCTACAGCTGGCTTTGTGGGCATATTTGTTGTGGTGAGACTGGAAACTCCAAACGTCTGACAGCCAATAACAAGTCTGCAGGTCACACACAGACAGACACAGTGACCTCACAGGAAACAAGATCCAAGATAAGAAAAACATTCCGCGTTATCGTGCATCCCAGACGCAGAGCCCACAGTCCTCTTAATCCAAATCTACTGTTTGCAACGTATGTGAACATGGTTCTGTATCCAGTAAGTGCGCACACTCACATGCCTTAACGCGTGTGCGTGTGTTCATATTCCCAGATGGTTTCCTAAGCAGTTATTTTACCAACAAACCCGGCCTGATGCATCACCCCTGACAGTACTCAAACAGACTAATGGTGCCTGCTGGGGATCAACGCTTGCCATCAATGCAATATGTTCACTACCACACACACCAAAACACTCTTAATGCACATAAATCCTTTTACGAGTTTGGTCGACCATATTCTGTCCTGAAATAGTTGAAAGAGCCGATTATGGGATCAGACGCTATATGAGGACCCTGCGGGGTGTAATAGATGGATTTCCTTCCGCTTTTTACCCAATCCAGCTGAGCTCTAAAACATTCGGCTCTGTGGAGATTATGAAGATGAAACTGAGTAACAATACATACTGCAGTCTTAACACTGCTGAGTAAGAGCTTCATCAGCGGTTTAGCTCAGTCCGAGTGCCTCTCTGCTCCAACTCTAGCTCTCTCTGTCTTGTGCGGGACACAGTAAGCAAAGCCAAAAGACTGAAGGTTCTGCTCTGTGCTTACCTTGAGATTGTACTAACCTAATGAGGCAGACAAAAACACACACAAAAAAATCTCATAGCTGCAAACAAAAAAGAAAAAAAGTAAAAACATGAAATTCCACCTCGTCAGAAATTATAATGACAAGTCTTGCAGTTACCCTCATAGTCTTTAGATGAGAAGTATTTGAGTTAAAATAAATAAACCAAACATTAAATGTGTGGACGGTCACGAGCCAGTTTGCATTTCTGAGCAAATGCACAAACTGCAAACTGGTATCTCGCTCAGTCAGCCAGAGGAAGAGAAAGTGAGAGGAGCTGGTGGGGCTGCTGGATAATCTCCTGAGCTCAACCTGCACAGGTGTGCTGCATGGCTGAGCAGGTCAGCTCCACCCACCCACCACGAAGAAAGAGAAGACAAGAGGCCCACTCTGTGCCGCCCTCCCACTCCTGTGAGACATCTGTGAACACATCCGTCTATTTACATTGTGAAGAAACTGGACAATATGGAATTATGTTAAAATATTTTGCATGTGCCTGACCTGACATCCCCTTCCAAACACTTCAGAGTCTGTGAACAGATTCACAGTGAAAAGTGAAGAAGACTGCAGAAATCATGAAAGGCCAGAAAGTCGCGTTAAAGATGGAGATGATCAGGAACTAATCTGACGTGTTTCTCGTCAGCTGTAGTTAAGACTTTGAAATATTATAGCGCATTTTGGCAACCGCACTTTTTTCACCCCTTTTTGCTGACCTGAGAGATGACGGTTCTATTTCCAACCGAACTTAATAACTGTTGATTATTTGACATCCCAGATATCAAGTTTGACTCCACTGCAGTTCTCATGTAGACCAGACTGATCTCAAGAATAAAACCTGTGACATTAATAAAAATACTACAGAGCTCTAGGCAAACGTGGATAACAGCGCTGACTTTTAACCGTGTAAACACACCGGCCCATAGATTATTAAGTCACGCACGGAATTAGTTTGATAAGTGTGTTTCAGACAGTTATCAGAAGGGAACTTTGTCTTAACCCTCAGTACCGACTTTCTACTTAACAAAGGCTGGCATATCAGTCCAGATTACCTTTGTTATCAAGAGTGAGTAAGTGTGTGTGTGTGTGTGTGTGTGTGTGTGTGTGTGTGTGTGTGTGTGTGTGTGTGTGTGTGTAAGTGAGAGAGAGGGGGCGAGAGAGCGAGAGAGGAGGCAGGAGGCGTGTCCCAGCGTTACAGCACCTTCCTGTTTTGTCCTACACACCAGAGCAGCTTGCCCTGACGCAAGGACGCACTCCTCATCTCCTCTCCGGAGCAGCGCGCAGGGCTCAGATCGATATGCCGGGGAGAGAGCCATGAGGTCCCAGCAGACTGCCCCAAAACAGACCACGGAGGTAAATAAATATATGTGATTTTTTTTCTTTTTAGAAATAAGGCAGATATTTTTAAGCGTAATGAGGTTACATGTCCGGACTTCTGAGCGCATTTAAAGTGAGAGCTGACACAGACGACTGCGCAGAGAATTCCTGATGAATGTTTTGCATCATTAATAAAAATATTTTTGTCTCCTTTATTTTTTGAGTTGCAGCAGACGAAGGCAGCAGAGAGGATTCAGTGAGGGAACTTTTTTTTTCTTTCTTTCTTGGAGTTCAGCCGGAGATGGAGCCGGAGGAGGGAAAGATCTCGGTATGGGTCTGCCGGGAGGAGAAGCTGGTCTCGGGGCTGACTAAGCGAACCACCTGCGCCGACGTGGTCAAAGTCCTGCTTGAAGATCAGAACCTGCAGCAGGGCGCCTCGGCAGCGATGCTGTCTGGCTCTCCTCAGTCCTACTGCGTGGTGGAGAAATGGAGAGGCTTCGAGAGGATTTTACCCAACAAGACCAAAATCCTTCGGCTGTGGAGCGCCTGGGGAGACGAGCAAGAGAATGTTCGCTTTGTCCTGGTGAAAAACGAGGCTTCGCTGCCCAACAACGGGCCCCGCAGCGCCGAGGCCCGAGTCGTCCAGAGCCGGGAGAGTGGTGGTCCGGGCGGCTTGCTCAAGGGTACCGCCCGGACCTGCTGGACCGCAGCGGCCGCCGCGGCCAACCTGTCCCAGGAGAAACAGCGGCGCATCGTCAGGAAGGCCTTCAGAAAGTTGGACAAAATGAACAAAAAGAAGGAGCAGACTGTTTCTAAAGATAAAAGCTCGGTGGAAAAGATGGAGACGTTGGTCCACTTGGTGATTTCTCAGGACCACACCATCCGCCAGCAGATCCAGAGGATCAAGGACCTGGACCGGGAGATCGAGCGCTACGAGGCCAAAGTGCACTTCGACCGCATTAAGAGACACGGGGTGAACTACGTGCAGGACACTTACCTCGTAGATTCCACTTCAGGGGCTCCTGCCCTTTCGGATTGTAAGCGCAAAGCGGAGCGTCAGGACGCGCGGTGCACGTCGGAGACGCTTGCGCAGTTTGAGGAATACGCGCGCCGGTGCGAGGAGGTGGTGAGGCTGCAGGAGGAGCTGACGGAACGCGAGGCGCTCGTGGAGAGCATCACCGGGGAGATCCAGGAGGAGCTGAATCGGCGGTGGATGAAGCGTCGGCGGGAGGAGAGAGGCGCAGAAGCAGCACAGGACACGGACAGTGTTTCGGAGGAGATGTGTCTCACTGTGTCCGCCCCTCCAGCTGTGGAACCAGATGTTGAGAGTTTGTCTGAAAATGAGCTCGTACTGGAAGAGGAAAGGATCAAAACGCAGCTGGACACCAGCCTTTACATCGGCCTGAGACTGAAGACAGATCTGGACGCCATCAGGGGGGACTTGGACCTGAGTCTGGCACTCTGGGAAACCAAGGAGAGTGAACTGCTGGACCTGCTGGCCAAAGTGGAAACCATGGAGATAGAGCAAGCAAACAACACACTGACCGATGATGGAAAGGGGGAGCTGGGTGCAGTGAGCGCTGATGCAGAACCAGCATCAGGGGAGAAGAGCGGCGGTTGGGTGGAACAGGCCCGAGGTCTTTCCAAAGCCTGCAACACAAACGATGAGGACTCGGACACGGGGCTGAGCTCCATGCACAGCCAGGACTCTGACAACACACCTGTGTGCGAGTCACTCGTATAGACTCACTTTGCTTGGAAGCATGTTGGACTTTTATGCAATGCCATAAACTCAGGGGCAGAGAAATCAGTGTTGGCAATACTGGGAGATGTTCTCCCCTACCCAAAATGCACCTCTGTATGGATGATGTAGTTCTATAGCAATAATTCTGACATGTAGTCATGCACAATAAGCTAGAAAGGACAGCATGCTTATAGAGAGTGATGCCATGCTGCTCTATAGCTGACCTTTGACCTGTAAGAGGAAGGTCAACAAAGCACCACTTGTTAGGCGAAATAACCTAGAAGAGTATTATAACAAGCCTCTTAAAATCTGTAGTCCTCAAATTAACTTTAAGGCGTCATTGATGGAAGGATGGCTCAGAGGTAACAGCTCTCTTTTGTCAGGGAGTCCAACAACTCGCTGAAGCGACTGAAAGACACGGCTAAGTGTTGTTATGCTGAAAGTAGGTCTAATGGCCATGCAAAGTTTCCTTTAAAAGGCCAACATGAAATGTATCTTAATGCACAGTAAAGACTAGTCAGCTATCCACTACTATACAGATAGATGAGTCAGCTAAGAACATGTTAAAGCTCTTTCAGTCTCCAAAAAAGTAAATGTGGAATCAGTTCATTGCTTCCTTTTCAAAATAAGACTGGAAACTATAAGCGCTGACTATTATTACCCAGAACTGCCTAATATTCTGAATGATATCAGGGTTTGGAGCAATTATACCGTAAAGTTTGTGAACGTATACTGATCCCTGATCTAGTTGGCTAAGCAGAGCTGATAGATTGCTCGATATTGTCCTGTCATACAGTATAACGTGTCTCCTAAGCACAAGAAGTCATACGTATTTAACCATACTGCTGAACTCTCACATTCTAGACTTAAAAAGAAAAAATGAACTATTTGATTCTTGTGGTTTTTGATTGCTGTGAGCTTGTGACCCTTTAAACCGATGCAAAGTCAACATCATGCATTATATATTTCCATGAGCTCTTAGCGTTTCAAGTAAGCAAAGCCAGAGAAGGCCAAGTGTTATGTCATGAATAACCCTGAACAAGCACCAGGTTTCCAAACATTTTTTTTTAAGTTGATTTATCTATTTGATTATTAGGTTGAGTTAACAGCAAGAAAAAAAGTGCCATCTTTCTAACAAAACAGCTATGGAAAAAGGGGGAACTCCAGCAATGTAGTAACAGATTAGGGGAATCACAGGAAACGGACTGAAAAACAAACAGAAACAGCAGAGGCTCCTGTTTCTCAAACAGATCCCAAACCTCTGAATCTTCAGGATTTCCTAAAATACAACTGGATATGATCTCTAACTAGACCCTCCTGCCCCCTCGATGCCCACAGCTTTTAAATCTTAGACCAGACCATATGTTAGATAAACATGAGATAAGCTAGGTGTTGTCATGAGGAG
This sequence comes from Pundamilia nyererei, assembly GCF_000239375.1. Lineage (NCBI taxonomy): Eukaryota > Metazoa > Chordata > Actinopteri > Cichliformes > Cichlidae > Pundamilia > Pundamilia nyererei. The sequence goes on from NW_005187490.1 coordinate 673,100, forward strand.
TGACAGAAACAGAAAATATCAGCAATTTATTTACATCAGCTGGGGATTGCGCCTCCTGATGAGTACTTTGAATTTGGTTAGCGAAACTGACAGAGTGCTCCTTTAAATCTGGGTCTGGATTATTGTAATGGAACATCGGTTTGCTGCTCTGAGCAGTGTTGTTAGCATGAAAAGCTTCTTACTCAAGCATAATCAATGTGAACAGACAAGAAAAGCCAGATGTTTATATCAAAGTTTAAGTCGAGGAATTACTTCCTCTATCAGACGCCACACGCATTTGTGTAACAAACTGAAACAGCAGGTTTACATGTGTGAACCTGCACGTTAGTTATTTACATTATGGTGGATATGTTTTTTGCCCAATCAGCAAAATACCCCCCCCCCTCAAAAAAAACCCCACAAGAGAAATGTAGGCCACATTCCACACATTTCCATAAATGAGATTTAATCTTGAACTTGTTTTTATTTCCAGTTTAAATAGGTATAACAACATCCCACTTATTTACAGAAACAGATTAGAAAACTGTCTAATCTAAACCTTTACATGCTGGCGGACCTCTTTGAATAACACCTGTGAGGCTTTAAGATGCTTTTTGGGAGATTCAGCACCCCAAAATTTAGCAGTCCCTCCGTAGCCGACCACTGGACTATTTTATGACTCTCTTCATCTTTTTCCTGGAAATATTTGCTCCAGAGCAGTGTTAGCTGTGCTGCCTGGTATGCTACTCTAACATCTGAAAGGCAGGGGTGCCTCCAGAATTTTTGCATAGGGGTGGCCAAATAGGGGCCACTAAAAATATTGGGGTGGCACATCAAAAACTGAATTTCCAGTTTCATTATGCTGTTGTTAAATACATGTTACTTCAAAAATATTTCCAAAAAAGAGAGACAGAAAACAATGATATGCCTAGATAATTTCCTGCTATAAAAGTTGACATCACTGAAAATAGATACATGAAAACCACATCAGATTTTGACATCCATAATAATCTGTTTAAAGATGGAATAAATAACAAGTTAATATTTTAAGTTGTTTTGGGGTTGTCTTCCTCTCACTTGTGCTCACATTTATTAGAATTATTACCAACATAGGTGCCACTGCGGAGGCCCCCTTGGTGGCACCCCTGCTGCAAGGGGAGGGGTCAGAAACAGAAGCTAATATATATATATATCATTATTATTTTAAGATCGTCCTTCAAATAAATCATTTACCCTGTGTTATGTCAGCACTGTGTGATTTCAGATCTTGACTCTGTCTACCTGTAAATGGTGAAAAGTAACATGTTTATGACACATAGCTGATAATACTGTGTCTGTGGAGTTAGCTGTGATGTCTCTCCTCACACCAAAATGACCAGCGTGTAGCTCATTTATGTCGCTTGATCAGGAACAGTTTGGGTTTCTTAGTTTGGGACATTCAGCCTGCTTTTTCTAGATAGACGGCTCTAGATTAGCAACTGTGAGGCTACAGCAACAGAAGTCACGCCATGACGCCAGTCAGCACAATATTACACATGACTGTTAGTGTTGAAATAAATGGGGGAAAAAAAACCTGGATCAGTGTGTGGCTTTATTCGGTATGACTGACAGGGCTGAATGTATTTTGATCTCAAGCACGTCAGTGTTTTCACACCTCGATTAAAAGATGACTTCCTCCCGCTGCTAAACATCTTTTCCACGCACAAGTTTGGGTTTAGCCTGCATGCAGGGGTTAGGGATAGGAAGATACTTTGCATACCTCTAGGCCACAGAGCTTGACAGTGGAAGATGTGTGTGTGTGTGTGTGTGCATGTGTGTGTGTGTTGGTAGATTGTGGACTACCTCTCCTGTTATCCTTTCGTACTCGTCATGCATAGTTGTGTTTAATCGCTGCCTCTTGATCACTCTTGCATGAACTCCTACATTAATTATGACAGGATGAAACGGAGATCTGAACATACAGAGCACAGCTGTACAGCTCAGGTTACTGGTTAGTAACACTTCCCTTCACATGGTCCTCAGGGGGTGTCTTAAAGGGTCAATTAACCACTTTATTAAAAGTGTACATTCTCACTTAGTCCTATCATCTTACTCCGTATCATCTCACTTTTTGTGGCGCTAACACTGATGATAAATTGCTTTTTTAAAATATTCATAAGTACAATGCTATTTTAGAAACACTGTCCTGTGTGTCTGGATCATCCACAGACCTTAGTGTGGATAGTTTTGGATAGAAGAGTTTTCTTAGATGAAACAGGAGTGCTCCATTCACATCTGCTGTGCTGGTTCTACAAAGCCAAGAACAAGGCAAACTTAATTAAGTCAAAAGCTCCAAAAACTATTTTTCCAACTCCTGTTTCCAAAGTGAAGAATGAGTTTTCAGAACCGAGTAGAGAAAATGATTCATATCTAAGGGCAGACTAGCTGTAGTCTAAATATCTTATAGTGTGTACTTTTCCTTAATGCACTAGCTCGCGCTCCTTTCTTCAGGCCTCGCGGACAAGTCAGCGCTCCTGTCAGCTTAACCAAAAGAATTCGAGATATTTCCTCGAACATAGGTTGTAATTTGGTACAAGTTTTCCTTGTTTGGTGATGTGTCACTCTGATCAGTTTTCCCCTCCCTGCCGTTGGCATGATTAGTATTATCTGCAGAGCCTGTGTCTACAGAATAAGCCTTGTTTCTACAACCTAACCTGCAACGGGGGAAATGGTCTTAAGTGTAGAGAGAAAACGTGTTTACCAAACAGGCACAGAGTATTAGCATCTTTGTGGGAATTCCAGAAAAGTGTGTGAGATGGAAAATGTGGACAATTGTTCCCCAGGGAGATGTGGAAAGAACCAGGAACTACAAATTTGTGCTTACTTCTACTGATCATTTAGCTGAGGCTAAAGCTGGGTGATAACACTAAGTTTCAATTTTATAGGAATTTAGCCTTGAGTGAAGCTTTCAGTAGAACCATTCAGCTGAAGTCAATGGGCATAAGAGTCATTTTGATTAACAGAAGCATCATTAAAGTTGAAGTCCTGAAAGAAAGAATGTCATTGAAAGTATACAAATTAAAAGATTAGATCAGAAATCAGTAAAAACACACAGTGAATGAAGAGAGGAGTGGGAGTGGTGCTGAAGATGTTAACCAATGAAAGCAGCTGAACTGGTAGCCATTGAAGCAAGTTTAAATGTGGAGTGAACTGACGTAAAAATAATACAGTTTTTCAATGAAATACCAGGTGAAATAATAGACTGTATATAAGTGATGGACACTGCAATTTGAGATCTGGCTGCCAAACAGTTATCTTGTTTCCCATCAGCTGTAAGCGTGCAACACAATGAACCGCACTCTGAAGCGCAAGATAGGTCTAGTTTAGTGACTCCAACTGAGACCTCACAGACACCGATTGGCTACAGCAACCTTCACTAGGACACCTGTCAATCAAAACAGCCACTCCCCCAGAATCCAGACTCACTTCCTGTGGTGGCTTTTCTGCTCTCTGTGACAGTAAACATGCTTTTTAAGGCTGCAAAGTTGAACATTTTATCACAGGAGAAAACTCATTTTTGGAGCCACCTTCAAGCAGCCATTAGAGGAAGTCATGTTTTTGGTATTTCATTCTTCATCCCCAAGGTTACAAGTGATAAATCAGGTTTCCTTGGAAGAAGTTAATGGTAACTAAACTTTACAACCGGGGTCTAAACTGGGGGGATGTTTGCCTCATGGTGCATGCATGAGGCTGGGCACGCTAGGCCTAAACTTTAGAATAGGTAACCCTTAAGGGTGAAACAGATTTGACAGTGTTTGCACGTGTATTAATTCTGTGACAGCGTGATGCTCTTTGAATGGCTGCATCAGCATCGCTGCGAACGCCACAGAGTCTACGTGCAGCGAAGCATATTTCAAACTTCAGTACTGTCATGTGTAGATAAGACATTTTCCCAGAGGGGTCGTCTCACATCTCAGCCAACTGTGAGCCTGCTGATCTGGGTCTCATCTAAACGTGTCACTCAGGATGCCTGCAGTCATCTGATACCATCTGTTTTATTCCTGCTCTGACGGGTTAAATCCATCTGGGTTCTCATTCACTGCTTAAATCCACCAGTGGTTCTGCTGAGTCCATCCATGCTGAACTGACGTAAGACGTCGGAGTGATCCAAGCTGGCAAACGACACCCACTTTCTCCTGTGTCTTCAGGAACAGAGTTTCAGTTACACCAGCAGCTCTTCTTTTTCCTCTTTACTTTCTTTTCTTTCTGCTTTCTTTGACACTCTTTCCCCATTATTGTTCTCCACACGTTTAAGGTTATTTTTTGCCCCTTAATATGATAACAGATAAATATTTTTTACACATGAATGTCTGCATAAAAAGAGCATTTTGCTGCTTTTTTTTAAAGGAGAGAATATTATTTGCTTACCTTTGCATAAACTCAGAGACAGTATAACTATACTATATATACTATACTATATATGAAGTAATTTATAAAATAATGACAGTTGTCCTACAACACCCCACAAAATAGCCTTGAAATAACTCATCTAGGAAACATTGCAGGCATATCGACTGGCTGTCGTAATTAGAGATGGCACGATACCACTTTTTTATGTCCGATACCGATATCATAAATTTGGATATCTGCCGATACCGATATGAATCCGATATAGTGTTTTTTAATCAACAAAACTGTTTTTAAAATATCTTTCTGCATTTTGTATAAGTTCATACTCAAGTTTAAAACAACAACTACACTAAAGCTATTCTGTTATACCTGTATGCAAAAAAAAATTTTCATAGTTCAGCAATACTGATCAATCTAATAAACTTAAACCTACACCATCCTCCCTATTTAAAGAGTACTTAGCGTAAATATTAAGCAACCTAACTAATAGGGTTCCAACTCCCAGCAACAACAAAAATAAATAAATAAAAAATAGGGAACCACCCCTCACGCTCCACCTCATGATGCTTAATTAACGTAATCAACCTTAATTTGATGCAGTGTGAAAAAAAAATGCACAGAAATCAATTATTTTTCAAGAAATATTAAATAGATTCAACATCTTTCTTCAACAAAATTGCAGACTGCACAGATGGTACCTTCCCAAAGGAAAAAGTACTATAGCTTACTAGGGTATATTAGACTTAATAGTTACTATATACAGTAATTGACTTCTATTCATTTTACATCAAATTAAAACTTTGGGTGTAAGATTTGGATAATTATTTATTAAAAGCTAGACATTTTAAAAGGATGTCTTTGTGCCCCCTTTTCCCTGTTAATGCCCTATCGGCCCCCTGGCTAAACTTTGCTAGATCCGCCCCTGCACAGTTACCAGCGTCAGCTACGTAGAAAAAGATCCTCGAGTAGAAAGTAATAATAAATAAATTCTAACAACAGCTGATCAAGCTTAAACGTGCTGCTGTTGTTCAGCCGCTGGTTTCCTCTTTCTGGTGCAAAGTGGGCCAAAAACAAACAGAGAGACGGACTCGCGACAGAAAAGCCGATCAGCTGATCATTAAGCAGTTTCATGATTGAAGTAGCAGCAGGAGAGGCAGTCGCTCCATATATCGCTTGTTAAGCTTAACGCAGGAATGCTTTACAAACATTCAGAGATGAACTTACACACTTGCTTTACTTCTCTCGGGATAACTTTGTCGGAGATGAAATGCTGGGTTGCTAGCGAAGCTCCACATGCTATCCAGACCACCGACAGGTCCCGCATGCCACAGCCGCTCTATCACGTGATGCATACTGCTCCGACGTGGTAACGTTCTGAGGTGAGTTACAGCATGTTGCAAGTTTTGTGAGGTGCTTTCGTGATATTTAATGGATCGGATTACATTTTTTATTTTTCTCCGATATCCGATCCAGTAATTTAGGTCAGTATCGGACCGATACCGATACGTAATATCGGATCGGTCCATCTCTAGTCGTAATAGAGATGCATGAGGTCTAAATAAAAAGTTCTCAGAACTGGTCCACAAGACTCAAACCCCTTACCCAATTTAAGAGCGGCTGATCTCACATTCAGAGTATTCTTCGCATTCACCTCTGGACCATTTTCAGCATTTAAAGTCTTTCTATGTTTTGTTTTGTGTTCTTAATTCGATTTGAAGTTCACTGGTGATTTTATACATGCAGTTTATGTCTTAGTGATGACTAGAAATCAAATTAATGGATCTCTTTGCATTCACTTATTTAGTTTCTTAAAACTAATTCCCTGGTAGTGTTAGCAAAACTGCCAAAAAGTAGTAAAAGTTGCTTTTAAAAGGGCTTTGCTAAAGTCTAACTCTATTAAAAGTTTATGGCTCAGCTCAAAAGTGAGACAACGAGAAATCAACTTTTTGGTTTTTTTTAAGGATCTTTCAGAAACATGAATTTTATTTAAATGATTTTTAAAAAAATGCTAGAGTGAGACTTTTTTTTGCAATGCAGAAGGTTTGTCTGTTTTCTCTTTCCAGCAATGACAGCTGCACAGAACATGCCAATTTTAAGAAAACATGTACATTTTCTGTAAAACAAAAAGTACTGGAATATACTGAAAACTGATACTGTGAATTGTTATAACTCTGCTACGTCAAAACACAGACTTACTGATTGCATCAAAAAACAAAAGCTGAAAAATCAGAAAATCTTGTAACTCCATGTAAAACCAGATCGGTCGTCTAACTGTTGGGTTCAGAATTGGTTTAAAGAAATTAAATACACTGAGTGAGAGTTCAGTTTTCGAGAGATTGGGAGTTACTGTCACGGTTCTGGGTCAGTTTGACCCAGTATTTTGAGTTATGTTTTGGCTTATTTTTGAATGATGAATCTGCGTTTCAAGGTACTTTGGTGTGTTTGATTGTTTTCTTATTCTCTTAGTGCTTGTGATGATGATTATGATGATGTTCTATGTTCCAGCTTATTCTGGTTTATTTTTAGTTCTGCCCTTGTTAAGTTTGTGTTTCTTAGTCTGCGTCCTTGTGTCTTATTTCCTGTTTTATTGTGAAAGTCTATGTCTTATGTTAGTGTGTGCAGCTTTGCTCCCCCTGTCTCGTTAGTCCAATTTCTCCCAGCTGTGTCTCCCTCCTGTTGCCCATTCCCTGATTACCACCCTAGCCCTGTGTTTTCCTGTTCTCAGTGTCGCGTCGTACCCTCAGAATTATGCCTGTGTGTTCAGTTCATGTTTTCGTTTATCACCAGCAATAAAGCTAAGGTTCTCAGTTTCAATTCAGTCTCAGAGTCTCGCATTTGGATCCTCCTCTCCATCCGCCTGCACACGGAGCCCTGACAGTTGTGTTAGTTAACTTTAGACGTAACAAGGCCAGCTGTTCACCTGCACTTCTAGTCTTTATGTGAAAAACTAGGGTAATCCCATTTGGACTGTGACTCCACACTGACTCCACAATCTGACTTCCCACTCAGAGATTGGCCAGGTTTGCAAACAGGAAATAAGTTAGGGCTTTAATTTTTACCCATAGTGAGAGGCAGTTATCAAACATTTTAACAAACACCATTAAAAAAGTACAGTTTTTGGTATAAATGTTGTGTATTTGCATGTCCACCAACCCCAGCATCTTCCTCTTAGTCTGATCCAGTTCATAAAAGTAAGGCTTTATTTCCAAAACGACACCAAACAAACAAAACTCACAATGTGAACATCATCCAGAAACCAAATCTTAATCCTGGAGGAATTGATAGTGTGCTGGCTTGTAACGAGGTCTGAGCCACTCTTTTTTCTCACTGAAGTGTGTCTAAACACACAGCTTGCGGTTCGGTTTGCACGAACGTGCCTTTTTCCACTGTAAACACTGGTCACTGTAAGAATTCGTAGCGCTCAACATGTATCCAAGTGAACCACAGAATAAACTGCACACTGTTGTGCAATCAGACAAACAAAACATGCAGTAATAGGAAGGCTGCAATTACTCTTAAACAGCCACTAACTACATGGGTTATGTGTGTGTCTGTGTGTTTCTGACCTCCTGGTGCCATGCTTGGCATACTCACTGCAAAACCATTCAATTTACTCAAAAGACTGGAAATTATGTAACTTGGCATTTAGGCTTCTGGGGATACATTCAGTGTGTGTGTGTGTGTGTGTGTCACTGAGATAAATAGAGACAAGCAGTGATGAGAAGACAAGAGGAGAGGGCGATACAGTTAGATTATGCAATTTTGTTAGAGTGTTTTGTGTGTGCGCAACTATGTGTGTGCTTGACCCCCTGGTGCTGTGTTTGGCACAGACAGTGTGGGGTGGTATAAGGCCCAGTTAGCAGCAGCTGCTCACATCTTTAAACTAAAAACACCACGGTTTATGTAACCAGACCTGGAAAAACGTGCAAGGACAACATGCATTATCTATGCACAATTGATGAGTGTAAATAGGACTTAACTAGCAGTTTATCGACATGGAGTTACTATAATTATATATAAACTCACCTGCAGGGACCAGATGCAATACTGAGAGACACAAGAAATGAGAAACGGGGCGAGAGCGTGGGGCATGAGAATGAGAAAAAAAAGACATATGTAGTGAATGAGTGTATGAGTTGTAGTTCTGTTGCTGATATTCAGGTAAATTATCTCAAAGAGATGCAACATGCAAGCACTGATGTACTTTTTGAACCTCTCAATGATGGAAATGCTTTGAATTTAACTTAATTTTGCAGCTGGTGAATGTCTTCACCAGCTGTCGAGCTCTTTCGCTGCTTATCCCACAGATAAATGATTTCTTACTTCTTTTAAACTATAGAAAATCTACGTGTGATTTTTGGATTCACCCTTAAAAAACCTGAGTTCATATACATACATACAGGCGGGCAGGGCTTTATGGACAGCACGTGCACAACAATGATGTAACATTGTTACGTAGAATGAACTGAAAACCTCATAATGAAAAACAAAAGAAAAACAGGCAAAAGCTTACAACCACACAGCAAACTGAATAAATGAGTTTCTCCGAGTCCTTCAGGCCGAGGACGCGGATACACAAACAGCTGTCCAGCCTGGACAAAAGAGGATAGTGTTTGAAAGAGTGTGTGTATGTGTGCACGTGCAGTTGTGTGTTAAGTTAATCCCTGATGACAGCTTGCAGACAGACATACAGACAGAGCTGTGTGTGTGTGTGTGTTTAGTATTTGTGGAGTAAGATGGTCACCCCGTGTCTTCCAAATCATGTCACAACAGATCTGATGCACATTTCAAAGGAGACACATTCAAACACTATCTGGGCACCAGATCCTCGTCAGGAAATGTGAGACTGAAAGGTAAAATAGATGGAGAGAGCATCTGATCTGTTAAAGCAATCCATTCATTTGCCCTTTAAAGCTGCGAGTGTGTGTTAGCATGTGTGTGTCGGGCACCCGTCGGTCACACAGCTGGTGACAGATGCAGCTTAATTTCTAGTGCAGCATTTTAAAAACACCTCGTTAGCAGCTCACCATGTCAAAATCTAATCCTCATTGAAAGGCTTTAACAGAATTTAATTTGGAGTGTGAGAAAGGGGCGGAGGTATTCTTAGGATGCGTTTATGCTCGGTGCCTGATTGATATTGTGCATTTCAGCTGACTTTATCTGGCAGCGATCAGCCACTGCGATAAGACTGAAAGCCACAGCTCGTCTTTCTGCTGTGTCCTTAACTGGCCTCTCGCTTTTCAGAAGCCAGTTTGTCGGAAACTACCTGCAAAGGGATGAGACATCAACTTATGTTTACTGAATAAAAGAAAAAATGAATGCTATACGTGCAGGACTCTTCTTTATAGGGTTACACGGTGTTTTACACAGAACCCCCCCATTACTACCACCACCACCACCACTAACAACAACAACAACAAAAATGCAAATAAAAACAGTTTCATTGATCCAGTTTATGGAATCCCAGGGCTGCCAATATTAAAACTAAGCAGATTTTACTTTTTTCTTTTTGCATAACTTGATTAATATTTTTACTGCCTGTCATACAATAATTCTTTTGCCTCACATACTATATTTATACTTATGTCACACAAGAATGTATTTATTCATTTTTTAAAATTATTTTATCAATTTTATTTTATTCATCTATTTAATTTAATTTATCTATTTATTAATTAATTTAATTTTTTTGCATTTAAATTGGTGGTCATTCATAGTCAAAATTAAGTGTAGACAGCAGTTTAAATGTTTATTTTAATAGATGTAGGATAGAATCCACTGTCAAATATGCTGTGTCTCAAATCAGATAGACAGTGTAGCACTAGCAAAAAGCTGGTATATAGCATCAACTTAAGTTAAACATATACAGTCGGGGGCTGAAGTTGTAAAACAATACGACATCCCAGAGCCCACTTACAAGCTCACCACATCCCTTTTTTCTTCTCATCCCAGTGATGCGTTCATGGTGCAGATGCAAATGAAGTTGTGGTTGTGGTACTACCTAGCTAGCATCTAGCAAGTGAGCACAGTAGCTAGCGAACATAAAAAGATTCGTGATTTCAAGAAGCTCAGCAAATGTGATGAATGTGTTCAAAATTGTACTTTCAGCTAGCAGACACATCCTGTGGAAAAGAGTTTCTCTGCAGTTTGCCACACAGTGAATCTGCAAGCTAAATATACAGTTTTCATTAATGTGCAACACAGAGACGGAGACAGAGAAGACAGCAGAGGAGGATGAGAGATTATGTTTAAAAGTATAGACTGCTAAGCAAGTCAAAAGTGGCAATTTAAGTCTTAAATTAATTAATTAATTTTAGAGCTTTTAAATGAGATATTAGATCTAACTAACCCTAACTAAGTTGGTTAGCTAACAGAGTCATAAGGCTAGCCCCAATATAAGTGATCGTGTTGAGAATATGAATGTGCATGCTGGATTAGAAAAAAGTCCATCAAGTGGGTAACTACAAGAACACCTCCCATCAGACACTGCAGTAGGATTGTGCAGTCACTCTGGCACATCAGAGTTTCCTCCATCATTAACCTTTTATCATAGCCTACACAGAGCCCTGACCCCGTGCAACAAGTCACTTAGCTCATGATTTATAATGCTTGTCAGTGATATTATTTATTTAAACACATTTTTACCCCAGGGTAGAATGTGTCTAAATACACATCCTCTATGAAATCCACTAAGGCTGACAACCGAGTAAGAGTCAGGCCATAAATAATGAAGCAGAAACAGCTTGTAGGGCCAGAGCTGCTGTTCTGCCATGTCAGCCTGTATTAAGACAGGGACTGATGAGGACAGCAAGGGTGGAACGTAATCATACGTTTTACTTAGAGAATCACAATCTGGTGGCAACACTAATGAGCATGTCAACATGCATTAGCAGGCTTGTACTTTAAGAGACCAGCAGGCAAAAAGAGACCAGGGAAGAGTTTTTAATGGCATGAATTTGAGCTGTGTGGTTTACAACTTTCAACGTGAAGATACTGGTTAAAACTCAGTAAAGAGCAAGCGTCCCTGACGCCGAGAGGGAAACTTAATCCTCTGCAGCATCGGGGATTTACAGATATGTTAGCACTTTGTGACGGTTTTTCCTTAATAATAAAAGCAGCTGGCAGCAGCGCATTGGTTAATGCAGGTGCAGAGAGCAATGACAGGAACAAGATACTCCAGTCATGGAAAGGGATGAAATAAGCTTGCTTCAGTTTTCTGGCATGAAATCTGACTCAACACAAACTACTTCTGTTATATTTTGACTGCTTTTGTCTGCCTGCTGCAGCAGTGCTGTCTGACAGTGTCGAATCCTTCAATCCTTCTTATCCACAGTCGTGTCACAGACAGTGTCTGGAGGCCAAAATGCATCAGAACAGTTGATTGTTTTGCACGGCTGATATTTAACACCACGTTCACCCTTTGGCTACTCATCATGCCGGTTTATTGAAGCAACTGCAAATATACAAACAAATTCCTGCTCGGCTCTGTGTCTCTTTGACACGTTCTGTTCTTAAGCTCTGTCGCAGCATTTCTGGAAGAGCAAGAAAACAGGCAGGGAAATGTTTTCATGCTTTTGTATTGAAAACACATCCCCAGGTCTTTAGGAGGAAAAATGATGATTACATTTTTACCAGCTGCAGTTAAGGAGAAACATTTATTGAGCACACCTTAATGTTTTCGAGAAGACAGATTTATCCCTCGCAGTTTTCTAGCTTAGTGGTATTAAGAAGGAGTTACATGCTGTTACTATCTCAGTGTACAAAGTTCATCTCCAGCGTCTCCAGCTAGTGAGGCTTGTTAGATTTGGTCAATGACAACAATCACTGCTACTGGTGAAATGTTACCCAAGGTCACTCATAACTGAATAATAACATGCTGTTTTTAACACATCCATCCTGTCCATAAGTAAGAGATACAGAAACAAAAGCACATTTATAAATAGCCACGACTGTGAGAGAAGTCATGATAAACTCACTGGAACAGTAGACTGATTATCAGCCTGGCTGATTATTGGATCTAATATATCTAATGATCCATTTGCTTATTTAATACAAGTATTGGTATAATAAATTCATTTTCACAGAGAACCACTGTTTTGGTTCTCTGTGACCAATACTGTTTATTTACTTATTAAAACAAAAATATGAAACATTTATGCTAAAAAAGAAATGATTATGTTTTATGCATCAGGACATGGAGATTAGGCAGCAGCCGGTGTGAGCACCTCTATAAAAGCAGAAGATTTTGGAGTTTGATGCTCTGGAGCAAGGATTAGCAAATGCATCAGCAATGGTCTTAGTCTAGGAAGAGTTATTAGTCCATCATTCTACAGAGAGATTATTCACAAATAAAAAACATTCAGGATCGCTGCCAACCTTCTCAGAAGTGATCGTCCCAGAAAGATCTGCTCAGAGAAACTGCAAACAATCTCAAGAGCTACACCTGAGATTCTGTAGGCCTCGGTTATTGCGTTAAATCTTAAAGTTCATGACAGTAAGACTGAACAAGTATGACTCGTTTGGACGGGTTGCCAGGAGAAAGACTCCTCTCTGTAAAAAGAACTCATATAACCTGTGAAGTGGAGAAAACCCTGCTCTGTTAACTGTAACTCAGATTTGTAAAATCTTTCACATGACCCCTGTGCTGAGGGCAGCTTTAAATTTGGAATCCCATCCATGTACAACATAATCCAACACAATTGTGTTTGCATTGGATTGTTCTGGCACTCCTTCCTGAAAGTGTCCTGTCAGATTTAGTCACTTATTCCAGAAGAAAAAAAAAGCTGGATAGAAAAAGAGGAAGACGGAGAGAGGGGAGTGCAGGAGCAGATGATAAACAAGAGGAATGAGACACTGTGATTTATACGGCGAGGAGGAGGGAGCTGGGCTTTGACGTTTATGAACTCGATGAGCCGGTTCTTTTTTTCTCCTCTTCTTTCGCTTCATTCAGACTCTTCAATCATTTCTGCGGCTCTGTTCCTGCCAGTCAATTAAGGCAGACGCCAGCAAGGAGGGCGGAGAGATGATCAATATTTCACGAAAGCAGCTCAGCGAGACAGAGCGAGTGCCGGTGGTGACGCCAGAGACATAAAGACACGAAGAAACAAACAAAAAGCTCCAGAGTCCAAAAACTAAAGTCAGTCCCATATACGAATTCCATCAGTTGGCGTGAACAGAACAGAGAGGCGTGGGTTTGATCAGCGGAGGCACAAGATTTATTAGACTTCAGCTGCTGATGTCCTCTGTAATCTCAAAAGTTGCATGAAAGTTGTTGAGGCAGTAGTTATGACTTGACTGCTGTTACTCTGCTTCAGTGCCAGAGGAAAGCTGATGCTGCACTCCTTAACTTTTTCATTAGCTCTTCCTGCGCCAGTGTTTTGTGACCTTCACTCAGTCGGTGTAGCCACAGAGGAAAATGACTCAGTTTGATAATAACTTAGTAGTGTGCGGCAAAGCGTGATGAGATAATTGAAGAACGTATCGCTCAAACATCAGGTGCCTTTCTATTTTCAAGCCACGGCGCACAAATTCATATGATAGAAAATCCAAAGAGCGTGGGCTCTTTTTGTGCTGATGAGATCATTTTTCAAGTCTGTGCACTTACTTTCTAATCAAATGTTTAATCAAAATCATGCAAATTCTGATGAGAAGAGAAGTTTGAACTTTTGAGTGATTTCCTCTTTTGATAAACTTGTATAATCAGTACATTTGGAGCGGGATGGTTAGCGGCCCCTTTCAAGCTTTCCTACATACTCATACTGACTAAAGTGCACCTTTAGATTAGATATATATATATATATATACCAGATATAGTTGTGGTCAAAGTTTTAAATACACTCATGAACATGAATGGGTTTGTTTAATTGGACCACTGTACAGCTTATGTCTTTAATGACTTTAAAAACCAAGAATTGGGTGAACAAGTTAGAATTTGATCTTTTTAGGATTTTCTCCAATCCAAGTATACGCCAACATTTGGTTAAATAGCAAGGTGCACTTCAACTCATTTTACAGCACAGACGTGGCTTCTAATCGCAGTCCAGACATTTCACAAATGTTCAGCTTTGGGAAGCCCAGAAGCTTAATGGTAGCCTGCTTTATCCACTCCACGCGTTTGGGATCATCGTCCTGTTGAAACATCCAAATATGTCCAAGTTTCAATTGTCTGTTAATACAGGTGAAGTTAAAAAAATTTGGATGTAGTCATTCTCATTCTTCATTATTGGATTTGCACTATTACAACTTGCAAAACAGCTCCAGAGCGTGACGCTAACACTGCCATAAGCCGAAGTAAAAACACAGAAAACAAATTAAAACAAGAAGTAAACTTAAATGAAAACAGTTCAGAGGCTTTTATCATTTCACTGAATTGTGTCACCTGCACTTCTGTCTCCTAAGGCCTATGAATGAATCTTAGTACACCATGTGGAAATCCTATTGCATTGTGGAAAAGTGCAATCATTCTGAAAATGAAAGAAAATAGGGGACTATTACTGATTAGGCTGATGTGGGAATTTTGCATGTTAATGAATATTTTGCACACCGAAATAAAAACCCTGTTAAAAGTCGGTGAATTTGCCCTTTAAGACATACAGCTGGGAAAGGTTCCACATGGAAGAGATGCAGTGTTGTGCAAAGATTTTAGGCATTTAAAATAAAGTGAAGAGGCTTTCAAAAATAGTGCCGCCCATAGTTTTTATTCATAAGCTGACTTCATGTGAAGTGTACCTTCTAAAGTGGCTGCAACCTTGTCTCAGTATTGTGGCTCTGGATACACACACAGTACATTAGTTGGATCAATTCATTATTGATTTTGGTCTTTTAATGGAATTTGTTGAGTGTAATAAAAATGGAGAATATAGCAGGAGGAAAATGCTTTGCACCCCATCTTCTTCCAGCATGGCAAGATGGTGAAAATCCTCTGGCTCCGTCTGAGCGCCACACCAAAATAGCAAAGACAGAAAAAGATTTGTAGTCTGGATGACAATGTCAGCTGAGGACGCACAAAGCAAGTCAGAGGGAACGCAATGAAATGTAGAGAGCCTCGGCCTCATCTGTTGGAGAAATTGGAAATAAAAGACAGAGCAGCTAAAAAATGGCATCGCACACGAGAGCAGTCCTGACATCATTCGTGGATCACAGGAAGGAAAAGCACTCGTCTATTTTAGTCATCGTTGTTCCAGATGGGCAGGGCCGGGTCAGACGGAGCGGAACAGCACGATTCTCCATCACGCTGATAGAAAGAAATCGATTTGTGATGAAAGGTGAAAAATACTAAGGAGCCAATCAAATGAACCTCTCAGTTCTGAAGGCTCACGTATACAGAGAGCTTCAGTTTTGTATGCAGAGGTTTTGCAACATCCGCTTTACATCTTTAACAGAAAATGCTGTAAGTTTCAAAAAACCCAGAGCTGCATCGATGGGTGGTCAAGACACCCTCTGCTTACTGCGATGATATTAAACCCAAAACTATCTGCTTGGCAGCACATAAAATATGGCTCTGAAGTTTAGTGATGGTAAGCAGGTGGATTTAGGGAGTTATCTGAGGTTAGTCCCAGATTCACCCTACATGATATCTGCATGAAAGTAATCTGACCATAAAAGATTCAGCTTTCTGATCTGAGAAGTAAAGGAGGTGCTTTAAACCTGCATTCTTTTTAATTGTCAGCAGGGGGCGACTGATCTGGTTTCAAAATGAAGTCTCACAGTGTAGAAGTCTATGAGGAAATAAGCAAACTTCTCACTTGGATTGTTAACTCACTAAACAGTTTCCAGTCTCAGTTGCTACTTTTGGGCTTTCTGCAACACAGGATGACTTTCATTTAGAAAATTATTCTTTCATTTGAAGTACGATTTGTGATGAAGGTGGCATCTGATTTAGAGGATTTGTGAATGAGTTGAATTTAGGCCCTCAGTGCTCAGTGACATGACATTATCTGTTTTTTGTAGCACACTTTTATAGCATTAATCACCAATAGCCCAAAGAGCTCGTTCACGCTCAGTGTAGCAAATGAATGTCGCTACACGCTGCTTTGAATCATGAGACCCATTTAATTTCAGGTCCTGTTTTTCCTTTCATGTGTTTCTTGTAGCTGATGATGCCTGAATGGTTGTGAAAGTATGGAAGATATGACTGGCCTGTCAGTCTGTCATGCGTCAAACATTTAGGACTAATCATTTTACGCAGTGACTATCTTATCAGACACAAATATTGTGCAGGCTGAACCTAGCGCCAGGCAGCGACTGCTACTGGGCAACGTAAGTACCAAGGAAAGTCTCAAAGAGGCACCGGCTTGAGGACACACCAACAAATAAATGTCAAAATGTTCTTCCATGACTCACCGGCTCCGTACATCATAACCTGACTATCACTCTGAGGCATTATTACTTCTGACTGTGCTACTCAGGACTACAAGCCCAATTCCAAGTTGGAAAACTGTAAAATGTAAATAAAAGTAGAATACAATGACTTGCAAATGTGATAAACAAATATTTCATCTGCAGTAGAACACAGAAAATTTCAAATGTTGAAGCTGAGAACATTTGAATGTGATTGCGGCAGGACATCCCATGTAAATAGAAATAGCTGATTATTTATCTCTCTATCGTTATGCATGTATGTGAACAGCACTCTACCCAGTTAAACATCAGCCAGGAGTCAACACACACTGCCTGAAGCTGCCTTAACCTCACATTCCTCAAAAAGTGTCAACAGCACAAACACCAGCCGGTGTTAGGGTTTAAAAAAAATCATTATTTTAAAACACTAAATAATATATTTAGCAACTCTCCTTCTGTGGGTTGGTGAAAGACAGGATCTCTTAGGAAAAAGGAAGAATCTTTTTTTTTCTCCAGACTTTCACATTTTCTCCGAAGGAAAATGGTCGATGGGCTGCGGTGGTGTGTGAATGTGTGCGAGCTCGTTCCCACAGGTGGGTGGTATCAGAGCTGAGCACCAACAACTTATCAATCATCCCACAGTGGAATTAGAGACAACACACATGCACGTGCACCCCTCCCCCACAACAAAAGGGTTTCTTTTTCACTGTTTAGTGGTGGAAAAGATTTTTTTTTGTTGCTCACCAAAATCACCATTTTTTTAATCGAATAATATTTAAATCAAGTCAATTTTAAGGAGGAAAAAAAAACATGACCAGTGAAAACCACAGGCACACTTTTCAGTCTGTGAGTCACCACTTGTTGTTTACACTGTTGTCATCATGTCAGTGTAATCTGAGATAAATGAGGAAGGGGCTTAGAAGGCAAAGCTGACTGAGGGGTATCAATCAAAGCCTTAGGAGACTCTTGAAAGGTATGTACATTTAGAGATGATCTACCTTTAGCTGGAGACTATTGAGGCCGGGTGTTATTAACAGGCTCCCCTGGATTACAAAGAAACCTACCCATTCATTACCATTGCTGGCATGATAGGTACCTATTATGTATTAGTATAAAGGATGGATGTGATTTGGATGCTTATTACATAATGACACCATTTATTATATCTAGAAAACCAATACGAAGGCTGTTATGGGGGCTTAACTTCCACACTATTGACAGAAGCTCCGTTTCACATGTACAAGGAAATCTATATAATGACAGTAGGTGTAATATATATATGGAAATACTTATTGTATGTAGTTATTGTATGTATCATCATACATACAATAACTAGAAACACTACGTTTTATGGTAAAGCTGAAGAGGTGTTTCGCGATTTTGATACTGGATGCTCCCCAAAGAAGGTTTCGCAAAATTTTACGGAAAATGTTATTTTCACGTTTTTCAATCAAAACCAACAATGACTCTCCCGGTAAAGAAGAACATAGTTAGGACACCAACGCTGCTCTTCAGTTGAGATGATCAACAGAGTCTGCAATAATCAGAGACAGAAAAGACAAAGCATGCCCTCATGAAACAGAGATCAGGATCAAAAACAGCTCAGTGTTAGTCAGTATTTCTGGTAAATGAACCAAAATCCGTATAAGTCAAGGTGGATGAATCTTTCTTATATTCTGATTTACTGTCACTAAATTTTCGAAAGCTTTGTGCTGAGGTTGTTGGATTACAGTATCTACGTAACACTTACAAGCCACTCTATAGTTAGGATTGATCTTGCTGAGATGGGATGCATGTTGAGTATTGAAAATAACAGTGTGCTGAGAACAGAGCCTTGAGGGATGCCGCGATTAAGTATCGGCAACTCAGGAGCTTGCATTAGTAATGGCCAGAGAAAATGTTCTGTTTGAGACGTAAGAAAATAAAAGATCCTTGATAACTAACCCAGACGTTGTGCAGGACAGTAGAATGATTGATGGTACAAAGACTGAGTTTGAGCAGAGCCAAGTTGGTGCTAGCAACTCCAGATCTGGCACAACCAAGTGTGTAGTAACAGCCCCATTAGGGACTTTACGAATGATGCAAACTGGAAAAATGGAAAAGCTGCAAATCTGGATGGGCATGGTGAGTATGGAAGAGGCAGGCAGGATGTTCCCTAGGTCTCCAGCCTCGCCATCGTCCTAACCAAAAGATGAATAGAGGGAAACAGATGCTGCCTTTTTCTTTCCTGTCTGTCGCTTCCCATTACCTCTGCAGTGTGTGCGCACTTACATAAGAGGGGTGTGTGTGTGTACTATCATCAGCACAGCTACAAATGGGGGTCGGTGTGTAAAAGGGCACGACAGGCCCTAAACCCTGAACTCCTACTTCCTTTTTCTCTATACGCAGGGCACCAAATACCAGGTAAATGCATAAATATCGTTTACACCTTATAATGATATTAATCAGAATAGTTCTGTCATATAATATTTAAAGATGTTTAAATATAAAAATTATAACAAGTCTGCACCTCTGAGATTTCTCTAGTCGGCAAACATCATGTGTTTATGAACTGAAATGAACGTTTTATTCAAGAAAGATTGTTGTGGTTGTTTTTTTTTTTAATATATATTTTTTTAATTCTTCCACTGACAAAACATTTTTAATAATTGTCTAGTTTTTTCTTCTAATTAGGGGACAATAAGGTTTTTGCACTGAATTTTCTACTTTCATTTTATATTATTTTAGATATATTTTCCCTAAAGCACTTTATGGTTCCTGTCTGTTAAAAGCACTGGATAAATATTGGTTGCTTTTATGTGATGCTCTTCTGCAAA
Source organism: Pundamilia nyererei (assembly GCF_000239375.1). Lineage (NCBI taxonomy): Eukaryota > Metazoa > Chordata > Actinopteri > Cichliformes > Cichlidae > Pundamilia > Pundamilia nyererei. Next base: position 692,623 of record NW_005187490.1, read on the forward strand.
AACAGATTGTAAAATGGGAAATATTTTGGGATTATGGCATCATTTAAATTACTTCCAAGTTCAAGTTTTACTTCAACATACTAATCTATCCAAATAGCATCATGTCACTCTACATATTTTGTATTTATATAAAAGTCAGGTAAATAAATGAACTTTTACTGTATGTCATGTTAGAGCAAGACTCTGCTTCTAAAGCAGATTATTACCACATACAGCGACATCACTGACCGATAACCTGGTTTTTCAACATGCTTTTGATTCATTAATCAAAATGTTCATGTTGTAATCGTACCTGACATGAGCCAGGCTCAGCTTAATTTAGTGAAAAGTAAACATCACATCAGATTAAAAGAAAGATTACGTATTGTGACGCATCAAATTAAACATGTCGGTAAAGTGGAACAACCTGAGCTGATGCTCAGATATCAAAACCCAGAATCATGTGTCGGTGACAGATTGGTGGAGATCTATTCAGTCTAGTTCTATGTTGTTCTCTGTTTACTTTGCAAAGTAACAGCGGCAGCACTCGATGCTGTCAGGAGGAACCTATCAGCAAAACAAGAGCTTTTCCATGTGGAAACTGAGGTTAAAGGAGCGCACATGAAAAGCTTTGGCTTCACTCCTTGCTTCACTCCTTCATGTAATTTAAAAGATGGTAGTCTGGTTTATTACACGTTGAGAAGCTGTGAACTTGATTAATATTATTTTACTTCTTCTCTAATGTGTTTAACTTGATAATGAGATAAGACTAGTGCTAATAAACTTGAAGAATAAATACAAATTCGGGAAATTTATGTTCTTTGATGGTTTTTAAATCCCTTTCTCAGAGCAACTGACAGTTTACTGTTTCTATGAGATAAATCAGGCCACACTGAGATTATGCATCCCTAATCTGATAGATACTGGAAGCCCTCAAATGCTGGCCATTTCTCCCATTGACTTAGTCGTGAGTTGATCTCTTCTTAGGTTGTGAAAACAGTAATAAGCAACGAGCAGAAAAGGACGTAAATCCCAAAATGTTGATTCTGTTCATCTGGATGAAGCGTTTTCAGCGGGAGAAACGTTTCATCACTCGTCCAAGTCACTTCTTCAGACTTCTTTAGCAGAAAAGGAGGAAAATGAAAGATGCACAAGCATCCAGCAGGCTGGAGTATCTGGAAACTACAGGTGATCGATAAGTATTGATACTACTAAGTAGTTTGGGTTTGTCCATAAATATTATCATGTATAGCATACTAGCAGATCAGTACTCTTCTTAGAGCAACCGTATCTACATCTTCACATCTTTATTTACATTTTCACTACTTTAAAATTCTTAACCCAGACTTTAAACTCTCAGTATTTCCAAATATCACAGTTTGTACAGAACTACACTGTTTGTTTTTTCTGCAAATTAAAACTTCTTTTGGTTAATGGTTAAGTCAGATTGCACATAACCATCTACTGTTTGAATTACTAGGTTATTCATATCAAGTTCAGACTTGCGCGCACTGACTCAGATCCAAATGATGTGAAAGGTTTTCAAAATCATCCAGTGCAGTCATATAACTTGAAATTTGTAGCTGTTTACACGTATTGCGTACATTTCCACGCTGTACACTGTGCTAACCTCTTGTATAACCGCATTTCTGGGTCTTGTCATGCCAGCACTTGAACTAATTATGTATACAGACTTGGCATTATTATTTATGGTTTTATGATTAGTTAAGAAGCTGCAGTTCTTGCCTGGGTTGAAACTGACACTCCCACGGTTAGTTCGCACATTCAGCATGGTGCAGGGATATTTGGTTCAGAGGGACTGTCCTCCACTTTACCCTGGAATGAAAGAATGCCATTGTAGATTATCTGAGGGGGAAAGTTAAGAAACAGGTGGCAATCATTAACCTCCGGTTCCTATCCAACAAACTATGAATTCTCACATAAATTTCCCTGCTCCATATGCAAGAGTGACAGTATTTATGGTATATTCATACTAATTTGTTTGTGCAATGCATTTGTAACCATCAGAGAAACTGTAACAAAACAATTAGTCCAACCTTTAAGAAGTTGGTAAAAAAATATATTGAGATGCATCACTCTTGCCAAAAGTAATTTTAAACCTGCAGTTAGTTGAAAGCTGAAACTAAAATAGCTTTGTTCACATTCTCAGCCACAACAGATCGTGCTACAATATACTATTGTAAATATTGAAGGAAACCATGGGAAAAATGTTTGCTGAAGGCATTGATTAAAAAAAAAAAAAAAAAAGGGTATTAAGGCAGCAGCGTGTTACCTTTAATGATAACTGTACATCTGTGGGGTGTGTTTGCTTTAGTCTTTGTCCCATCACGGTAGTATGTTACAAAGAGCTTTGCAGGCAAGTGTCTACATACTGTTACTGCAAACTGTCACTTCAGTGTCAAAAACATATGGAATACGTTCTACAGGAAAGCTTCATTATTGTTGCTAGTCCTTTAGCTCGCTGCTGAGAACCCAAAACTTAAAACGTAAAACAAAATGTATTTAGTAAAGTAAATAGATAGAGATGATTAAAAAACAAACATGGACATTTCTATGTTCAAAATTGGTGTTGAACTTTGCATTTTGAAGCCTCAATGTCAGCACTTTGGCCACCACAATGTTTGTCTTTACTTTAGCAAGAAGTTACTACATCAGGACCAATCACTGTCATTGATCAGGACCATAGGGCTCAGTGCCAAGTCATTATATAAGGCTAGCATGTTTTGTTAGCAAGCTGCATTCATAAACTGTATGTGCAAAACAAGCATACTTGCTCAGAACGACAGCAAAAGAACAACCCTGTTGGAGAGATTCAGTTAAATGACTGGTAAAAGTGGCGTCTATCAGGCAGCTACAGGTTAAGCCCCTTTCACGTAGGACTCGGCAAACACTCTGAAACCCAGTCTTTTCCATTGCTTGTATGAGGCAATAACGGTTGCCCGTGGACAAGCCGGTGAGTAGTCATGCATGCTGTAAAAGGGCCTTTAGGCAGCAAAACTATCAGTCTGAACAATCAAATTTAATCCCCAACAGTATCCAGATGGATAACTAATGAGCGGCTATGGAGGGTAAAATTATAATAATTATAATCCACAGAGGCCAAAGGTGTTTTTTATACCAGGCTTTAAACCAGGGGTCCCCAATCCCAGTCCACAGGGGCCGGTGTCCCTGCAGGTTTTAGATCTCACCCTGGGTCAACACATCTGAATCACATGATTAGTTCATTATCCATTTAAATCAGCTGTGTTGGATCAAGGACACATCTAAAGCCTGCAGGGACACCGGCCCCTGTGGACTGGGGACCCCTGCTTTAAACAAACGTTTTAATGCTGTTAAGTTCGGCATTTTAAAGGATGCCTCAAGTGGCCATTAGAGGAACTGCACTTTGTGTTGGCTTCACTTTTTAGCACGGAGGGGAGGGTGTTTCCTTTTCTGTTTAAGATTTTCCAACAAATCTGTATTTGACCCACGGGATAGGTAACCAGCCCTGTTGGTTGGACTGCATTCAAGTGCAGCTCCAGAGCCTCTGCACTGGTTGAACTACAGTCAACGATGGATTAACCATAGTTGCAGATAGGAGTTGTAAAAAAATATTGTCTCCTTCATGATATTTGTGAATCCCAGTTCTGGTATTTAAAAGAAATGAAAGTGCTTCATAATGGGCATCTGATTACCATTTAGCTGATATGACCTATAATTTTAGCACTTCCTTAAACATCGAGCATACACTTACACAGGCAGGATGGGGAACAAAACCTCCATGGTGGAGGTAATAATATGTTAGGTGCCTTACATATAATTATCCCAAACAACAGCAATTTTCTGTATTAAACTTAAATCCAGAAATTTAATGTTTTACACTGAAAATATAGCCCTTATGATACGTAAAAGGAAGGTCTGCTTAATGGGTTTGGTGTTCTTTTGTTGTTTTAAGACTTCCTACAATAAATACAAATCCTTAATCTGCAGCATGACAATATTTTAGGGGCTTCGGGGAAATGTGTAAAAACATCAGAGTGTTAATGTTTGACCAAAATGTGATCTGTTTCGTTTTACCTCAGCTTAGAAACAGACTTAGTATCCCGTGAATCCAGGAACAAAATACCTGCTGTAACCAGTTTAAAACTAAGCACAGGCTTAATGTTTCTCATAGAGAGAGCTGATTTCATAATGACGTACTGAAACTGTGCAGGCCAAGTGAACACAGGTATGCGACCTGCTCTGTGCACCCCCGCCTTTTTGGGCAGGTTGTGCAGTTTGTCTTTGATCCTGAACTACCGGGTTAACTAATTTCAAGGTCAGAGGGTCCACAGTGTACATTCCACAGCTTTTAATAGGTCACTGCTACAACACTTTGCACTGGAAAGAATGACAGAGCATGTACAAAATTATTAATTGGACGAGGAGCAAACATGTAGAGGAGGTGAAGGATACAAAAATGTTCCCACAGTCTATCTTCTTTCACCTGCTCCCCCGTTTAAAAGCCTCCGCCATCTGTGAGCCAAGTATCAGGAACAATGTCTGCTTGTCTCAGACTATGCCCTTCACCCATCCTCTGAAAATGCAGTTTGCTGGGACATGATAGATTAATGCCAGCACTAAATCAAGCTCTTCTGTTGTGACACTGCAACCTGGTGTTAATAAACAGGGAGACCCTGGGCTTTCCAGGTAAACAAGGAAACAAAGGAGCAGTTAGAGTATGTTAGAACAGAATCTAGTGTTTATCTGGTATATAAAGTGCTGTAAGACCAAAAATTTATTATTATTGTATTACATGTAAATTAAGCTTCGTTACATCGCTCCAGTCAGCTGAGCAAATCAGCTGCTGATTGTGGTTTCAGATGTTTGACACAGATGCATTACAGATGCAATGCTTGCCTTGAGAGTGTTGGTGGAGAAATATACAGATGATCAGAAGTTGCACATCTGTGCGCCAAGAGAGGAGCTATAGTACTGCATGAGGAGTCGGGAGTGGCAGAGAAGTACAGTATGTGAGGGTGGTGCAGGACACGTAACATGACAGTGGTGAAGCATGCGGCAGGAGTGACAGATGGGATGGGGTGGGGTGGGAGTACATCAGGGATCAGCTGTGAGCCCATTCTTGTTTGCAGTGATGATGGACAGGCTGACAAATGAGGTCAGGCAGGAGTCTCCATGGACCATGATGTCTGCAGATGGTACTGATCTGTAGTAAGAGTAACAGGCAGGTGGAAGAGAGACTGGAGGGGTGGAGGTATGCACTGGAGACTAGAGGAATGAAAGTCAGTAGAAGCAATACAAAATACATTAGTGTGACTGAGAGGGAAACAGATGGAATGATGAGTATACAAGGAGTAGAGGTGGTGAAGGTTGTTAAGTTGGAGGTGGCAGAGGTGAAGATGTTTAGATTCTTGTTGCGTGTGGCCGGGATTACAAATAAGTATATGAGAGTGACAGCTGGAGAAAGAGTGGAAAGACAGATGGTTTGGACCCGTGCAGAAGAGGGAGAGTGGATAAACTGGAAAAGGGACATTGAATTTTTCCAAGCAGAAAGAAACAAGTCAGACTAGAGAGAATAAGAACTTCTACTCCTGCACCATCGAGAGCATCCTGACGGAAAACATTCACACCTGGTTTGGGAACAGCACCAAGCAGGACAGACAAGATTATGATGGACCTCTCCCATCCCAACAATGGGCTCTTCTCACTGTTGAGGTCTGGGAAGCGCTTCCGCTTCCTCAAGGCCAAAACAGAGAGAATGAGGCGGAGCTTCTTCCCCCAGGCTATTCTTGCCCTGAACCAGGTGTAGGACTGGACTCTCACACACATCGCATCACCGCACGCACTCTGTTTATTGGCACACTTCTTATGATTTTATTTTTCCTTTCATAATTTCCTCTGTAAATCGTTATTTATTTGCACATTTTACTGTAAATTTCTAAGTTAAAATCTGTAAATTTTGTAGTCATCTGTAAATCTCTAAATCTCACTGTCATTTAATGGTCGGGCATTGCACAGCAATAAGCATTTCACCACATGTCGTACTGTGTATGGTTGTGTGTGACAAATAAAATATAAATTTGAATGAAAAGGCAGAATTTAAGATTAAACAAAGTAGATCAGTTTAAAAATGTAATCTTTGCAGTCATGTTAACTTCCAAAACCAGTCACGTCATTTAATTACTTCAAATGTGAGTTAACGACAGTATCTTAAATTAAAACAGTTGCATGCTCTGAAATAGACATGATATTGTGAAAAGTTACTTATTAGGAAACCCTTTTTAAAGACATTTTCAAAAATATCAATTATTCCAAACACATCTGTGACATTTAACAAGTTGACTCCCTTCTGCTTTTGTAACTCACATAAACCTGCATTATTCTACTTTGAACTGTGGGAGGTGAGAGATCAGATTATATACACATACTGGCCTGAAATGTTGCCAAGTTTCAAATGTTAAGATCATGCTACCTAACAATGCAGCTAGAAGCTGCCAGCTTCGCTTCAGTACAACCAGCTGCTAACTGAGGGTCATCCCCAAAAATCTATTTCAGTCATTCCATGTCAGTCAAATGTTCTTCTACTAGAAAGCTACGTAAACCATTAATGATGTTAAACCACAAGCTCCAAAATATTTCCAGTGCTCAGCTTTGACTGCCGTCTTCAGTGGCTGGAATGCAGAGTTACATACTAAGGTAAAGAAGCACCAGGACGAGTCAGACTTACGCACAAGCTTCCTGGTTAAAATTTACATCACGAGGGAGCCACAATCATTGAAATCCAAACCAAAGTTCTTGTGTTTTCTTGTTTTCCACAGTTCTGTATGTTAAAGTCTGATTAAATGATGCTAATATTGAGCTTTGTCATATTAAATGTAAACCACAGTCTCCAGTATCGAAGGCACACACTGAACACCCTGAACTTATTGATATTTATTGCAGTGCTACAAAAACATTCTGCTCTTTCTGTTCCTGCTATTTTTGAGTCCGAGGGAGGAATGACAGTTAATGTTTACAAGACAGTCCTCGTCTGTAGAATGTGGTCATTTTCAGCATTTTAACCAGAAGCCACTGCTTTTATCCTGGAGCACAACTGCACCAATAACCAGTCAAACTGACCCAATTTCCAAAGCTTTTTCCACTCAATTTAAATGCAGTGAACACAAACATCAAAGACTGAGCACTGGTGACACTTTCTGGGTGTGACTGATAAGAGTTCCAATACTGGTTCAAAATAATTACATAGTAAGACGGTGGCTCTGATAGTCTGATGAAAAACTGGCACAACCAACGCAGAGTGCAGTTTGGGCATGCTCCTAAATAAATAAGGTGTCACTTTCAAAAACAATATCATAATTTATTAGTGTCAGCTGCTAAAGGGAATAAAATGTCAGTGTTAAGCATTTATGATTCAACTAGAAGAAATACATTGCACCAGTAGACAGAAAATAAGCACACAATAAAATTTCAGTTACACAATCAAACTACATAAAACAGTTAGCAGGTTTCACACTGCGGCTGATCTGAGATTGGCTATACAGCTCAGCACAAACTATAAAATCAGATTGACCTCAGATGATCTGGGCGTGTTTGAGGTGCAACTTAATCACACATCCTTTACCAACTATTCCAGATCCCAAACCAAACTACATAGTAAGGTTTAAGCACTGTATTCCTCCCTTGTTCCATCACATCTTTTCTTCTTCCTTCAGTGTCAGATCAGCTTAGACTCTTTGGCCTTCCTGAACGGGAAGCTGTTCTGCTGTCTGGATGACAACTCCCTGAAAGACAGAAATAAATGTGAAGAAATATTCAACTTTAGGGGAAAACAAAAAGTGGAGATCACATTAAATTACAAATCCTAGCAAGTTATCCAAGCAAAAAAAAAAACAAAAAAAAAAAAAACACAGATCCAAGGGCTTGATGGCACTGTGATACAGAAGTGCTGCAGTTTTTGAGCCAAACATCTCTCTACTAGCATTTCTCATTATCGTACACATTTAAATGTCAAGTACGTTCAGTGTGTAAAGATAGTGAATTTGTCACTCTGCCATAAATACTAGGGATCAGCCAAACACTGGCATCATAGAATCCTAGAATAAGATAACGTTTACTCGACAATCGTCTAATGTGTCCAATCAATCCTGTGCTAAATGTTCAAAGAGAACATAATAAAGGTGTGACACAGCCTTTTCCAGAGGTGAGCAACCAACAATGACAATGAAAATGGGACATCTACTTTTTAATATACAAGAAGAAATGTTTGCTTTGTTACATTATTCTTATATCATAACTTGGGCTGGTTCTCTAGCTTTAGCATTAGTTAGCATCATGAGAATACAAACACACAGCTGGAACACTTCATAAGCTTGTTTTGGCAGAATGCCTACATGTTGCTTCATCACATGCGTGTCTACAAAACCTACACACTGCAAGAGATCTTAAGCTTTATCATCTAAGCAGAATCCAATAACGTGATTTTCAATTAATGCCATTTTCCATCTTGAACATTTACTGTAGGACAGGTTTCATCTCATGGGAACAGTTTTTTAATACCCAAGCTTCCAGACTAATAAGTGACATGGCAGCAGACACAAACAACACTGGTGAGTTATAATTATGTTCTGGGATCTGACTGCTACACCCACATGCAGCAGTTTAACCCGATCGACTTCACATATTTAGTTTGGTTCATTTAGTGAACTAATATAAAACGATTTCATTTTATTTCCTGGATATCAGAACCAATTCTGTGGGTTTATTCAGTTATTAATTATGGTTTCTGGCATTTATTTGAAATGATCCCATCCATACCACAGCTCCTCTTAAATTGCACCACAGATGATCACTCTCAGGAGCTCAAATGACATTTAGCTCATCTGCCAAAGCCAACAGACGTAGAAAATGTTCTTGGGTCCAAATAAACCACAAACAATTGTCCCCACCCAGCAGCTTATCTAAGAGAATCCGTCAGGCGAAAACCAGCAACGTGGAATCAAATATTGTACAAACATCCTGAAAGAGGTTATGCATACAAAGCGTGTTTGGATCCAAACAGAGCAGCGCTCTGAATATTTCAGATACCATCTGTCCTTCCTTTATTTTTCATTGTTTCTGTTTCTAAGGACTTTAAATATTTGACACAAAAACACTTCATAGATACACAGCCTTTGAACAAAATTTAAAAAGATGCATTGCCTGTGACACAAAGTATTAT